>NC_045427.1:449480979-449825979 GCF_902635505.1 Sarcophilus harrisii
TTCTTCCTGGGCCCTTTTCCTCCTGGGCCCTTTCCCTCCTGGGCCCTGGGGCCGTTCCGGCTCTCCGAGGCCTTCCCATCCTAATTGAGCCAGGCGGCCTGGTTTAGAGCGGGGCTTCTTAACTTCTCCCCTCCAAGGGCCCTTTTCACACTAAGAAATTTTTATGTGCCCGCAGGTATGTAGGAATATAAATCAAAGCTGGGAATGGGTTCCACAGGCAACGCTACATATATACCATGAACACCCTCCGAAGTCTATGAAGAAGTAAGGGGGGGGACACAGGTGGATGGGGAAGCAAAGGGCGAGGGAAGACAAGGGAGGGATCCCTGGGTGGGGGGAGTCAAGTCATAGTAAGTCAAGTTGTGGAGCAGAATTTAGTGAAAGAGTCAGCAGGGATAGGAAAGACCTGTATCTTTATATCCTTTTTAACTGTAGCTTGTTTAGGGGTCAGGGTGGGGCTGAAAGGGAGATATGTGTGTGTCTATGTGTGGTTTATATACATTTATATTTGTATATATAAATACATCCTTTCTTAACTATAGCCTGCTTGGGGATGATGGGGGGGGGGAGGATGAAAGGGGAGGAAAAAGAATAAATAAGGTGCACAGCAGAGAAAAGAACAATTTATAAAGAAGCAAAGAAAAGACATGCTCATGGATATAATTCTTCTATTAATATATATACTTTCTTAAATTAGTATCTGTTGTTATGTATTTTGAATCCTCCCTGATGTTCTACTGGGCACATGATAATGATCTCTTTTGTTTTATTTCTTTTTATTTTGTATTGCTTTTCTGTTTTTCTTTTTGCTTATTCTATTTCTTCAAATAAAATAAATTTGGGAAAAACCATGTAATTGGGGAAAATTAAAATATAATACTAATAATAATGTTAGGTCTGGAAGGAACCTTAAAACATATAATGTTAAGGCTGAAATGACCCTTAGGACATAAAATGATCATGGATTAGACTTTAGAAGTAAGTGAATGATGGAAGGAAGGATTTTATTAATAGTTTACTGTGTTCTAACAGTGGAGATATAAAGAGAAAAATAAGACTCTCTCTGCTTTTGAAGAGTTCATGTTCTAATGGGGTGACAATAGATATGGAAGATTTTAACTGCAAATCCCATGGGAAGGTCTCATGGTCCTTAGAGCACAGCGGCAAGCAGATAGATGGTAATGCTTCTTATTTCCAGATAAAATCATGAGTTTTTGGTGTTGAACCATTTGACAGTGCCAAAGATTTTGGTGACAAGAAATTCCTTTTCTGGGTTGCATCTGCAGGAGAGGCTCTCTGGTTATGTCTTCACAGGAATCACTTCCCAGGATGATGGCTGTGGGCCTCTAACCAGGAGCTGACCATTCCTGAAGTTCTTAGGTTTGAAGGGAAATGGTGGTCAAGGTAGCCTAACCTGACCAGAATATATACATACATACATATATATATATATATGCATTATGTGTATGCTGCCTCTTTTCTCTCCCCCAAGATGCTTGGAGCTAAGAGCATCACGTTTGAGCCCCTTATTTTAATAGAATTTTATTTTTCCAATTACATGTAAAGTCAGTTTTCAACATTCATTTCTGTAAGATTTTGAGTTCCCTGCTTTTTCTCCCTTCCCCAAGACAGCAAACGATTTGATATAGTTAAACATGCACAATTATGTTAAACATAGAAATCCCTTAGAATTAAGATGAGGCAAGTGAGACCTAGAGAAGGAAATAGTAACTTTTGCAGGGGCCACAGCAAATGTGTGGCAGACTTAGGATTTGAATCCAGGTCTTTCAACCATACATGCAGTGCACATTCCACTTCACTATGCTGCCATCTCATTTTTCAAAAGCTTCATGCAAGGCAATATCATTTTAAACGGGGCCTTTTCCTAATGGGCCACCCAGTGCCTAAGTGATTATAATACATAGGTATCCATAAAATATGCATTGGATAGCCCCTTAGATATTCAGGCGCTGACATCCAAGTGTTAGGCCTCTAAATAGAACAAATGAGTGTAAACAATCTCATGGCAACCCTGGGTACTTGACAGTAAATGTAGAATCAGTCCCAGCCAATTGTAGACGCCAGCATTGGAGGTAAAAGGGGCTCAGAGACGAAAGCCCCACTGGTATTGAGTACGTGGCAGAGGAATACCTGAACAGGCCTTGGACTGATCAGGAGAGAAGGGTGATATAGGGCTCTGACCAATAGCAATGAGAAACCCATCTAATTTTCATGGAGAGCTGAGAAAATACTGTGTGTGAACATATGTATGTATGCATGTATATACATGTATATTTATCTATGTATATACATCTGGGTTATTATTATTTAATATATATTTATACATATAAATGCATATATATACATGTACATTTGTCTGTATATATACATCTGGGTTGTTATTTAATATATATAAATGCATGTATATATATGTACATTTGCCTATATATATATACATCTGAGTTGTTATTTAATTAAGTCATTTCTGACATTTCTTGATCCCATTTGGGATTTTCTTGGCAGAGATACTGGAATGGTTGGCCATTTCTTTCTCCGGCTCATTTGACAGATGAGGAAACTGAGGTAGACAGGGGTAAGGGACTTGGCAGGATCACACAGCTAGGAAATTTCTGATGCTAGATTTGGACTCAGGAAAATGAGCCTTCTGACTCTAGGCCCAGCACTGTTCCACCTAGCTATTTATATGCAATCCTATGCAACTATATATATATATATGTGTGTGTATATACATAAATATATATTTATGCATGCAAATATATGTGTTTGAGAGAAGAGGTAATGTGGTATTGTGGAAAGAGCATTAGATTTTTTCTTTTTTCTGCTGAGGCAATTGAGGTTAAGTAACTTGCTCAGGGTCACTCAGCCAGGAAGTGTTTAGTGTCTGAGGAATACTGGACTTTTAAATAGAGTGTCTGGGTTCAAATTCTAGCTTATTATATACTAGCTAGGTGCCTTTGGGCAATTCATTTAAGTTCTTCTGGCCTCAATTTTCTGATTTGTGAAGTGAGTAGGTTGGACTAGAAAATGCTTTCAGTTCTAAATCCTATGATTGTGTATATATCTATGTTCTTACATGTATTCTTGAGCCTGAATGTGGGTATATGTATGAGACCATGTACATATGTGGGTCTGTGTGTGTGTGTGTGAAGATGGGCAGGGGAAGGAAGCACACCCCAGCAAAAGAGAACCATGCTTATTGATTTGTCTTTGTTTCTGTTTTGCAGCCAGTAACTGGGCTGTTAAAAACCTGAAGCTTTAAGAATCCAAGACAGTCTAAGGGTGGAGCTGATAAATTCCATCTCTGCCTTGCTCTGGTACAGCGCCCCTTCCCACTTCTTTGCTAAGCCCCAGGGATCACAGGAAACACAGGGAAGATGAATGAATGAACAAAGATAAACTATAGTATAATTTGGTTTGATCCATCTTGGATTAGGACAGTTCTAACTTCATTCTTTCATTCATTTCACTTCATCCATTCATCCATCCATCCATCAATCCATCCATTTAACGAATCGCTCTTTTTCTGAGCTTTCTTTTTTATTCCATAAATTAGAAAGGGTATAAAACATGATTTCAAGGGACTTGAAGTCTGAGATAGGTGAGGAAGAGGAGGAAACAAGCATTTATTAAGTGTTTACCATGTGCCAGGCACTGTGCTAAGGACCAGGGCTAAGCAAAAGGAAAGACAGTTCTTACTTTTAAGAGACTTATGTTATAATGGGGGCAGACAACATGCAAAAGGGAGATAAACGTTAGGATAAAGGCTGGGGATCCAGCTCAAGAGCATGATTTTGAAGTCTGCAAGTCCAGGAACAGGGTGAGAAGAGAAATCAAAATTCCACAAAATGGAAGCTCCAGAGAAACTCATGAGAGAAGGGAGTGAGCATTACAGAGGGATATTCCAAGTTGAATAGGAGTTGGCAAGAGTGTTTGGATGTTCTGGGGCAAGAAGATGTGAGGCATGAGAGAAATTACAGGATGACAGGGCAAGATTTGGAAGACTGAGGTCCAGAAATGGGGCCAGGAGGTGAAAAGGGGTCATAAGGAAGCAACTAATTATTTACATATTCTCAAGAATGTATCTGACTCAGAGAGCTTCATCCAATGCTATTGAAAGAATTTATTATGTGATATCAAAAGTCCTATTAATGATCTCTGAGGAACTGTGGGGAATAATAGGTACTAGGATTATAGTAATAGGAAAACATTCCAGTTATGGCCAAAAGGAAAAGGTAGATTCTAGAAATCAGAGATAGCTGAGCTTTATGTCCATCCTTGAAAAAATTCTTAAAAAAATGACTAAATAGATGGTTTATAAGTACTTAGAGAAGAGAGATGTAATCACTAAAAACCAGTATGGGTTCATCAAGAACAAGGCATTTTAAAGTCACCTTATATCCTGTATTGGCAGGCTTATTATATTAGTTGGTCAGGAGGAGGATGCAGATACATTGTACCTTGATTTTAGGAAGGTGTTTGGCAAATTTTTTCATACTGTCCTCATAATCATGATTAGCATAGTTGGATAAAATAATATTTAGCTTAGCAAATTAGTATATCCAAATTAGTATATCCAAGGAGTCCCCACTTAATGGACTGATGTTTACCAAGAGGAAGTCTCCAGTGGAGTGCCAGAGGGCTTTCACTTCAACTCTTCCATTCGATACTTTTATTAATGACTTGATAAAATTATAGAGAGCATATTTATTAAATTTATTGATCACACAAAGCCAGGAGAGATAGGGCAATACTTGAATGAATGAATTGGAATCTCAAAAGATATCGGTAGTTTAGAACATCTTATAAGATGAATTTTAATAGGGATAAATGTAGATTCCAACACTTGGATGGAAAAATCAACCATGCAAATACAGAATAATGGAGATGTAGTGAGATAAAAGTTCATGTCAGAAGGTGCTGGGGATGTTAGTAGACTTAAATCTTAATATGCTTTAACAGTGAGGTGTGACAACTCAAAATGCTAAATTGGTATTAGGATCTATTAGTATAATTGGCTTCTAGGGGGTGAAATGGATAGAGTGTGTTGGACCTGGAATCAAGAAGAATTGACTTAAAATTCAGCTTCAGAAACTTACTTTCTCTGGGACAGGTCACTAAATTTTTTGAGCCTCAGTTTCTTCATCTCTAAAATAGGGATTATAAAAACCTACTTCACAGGGTTGTTGTGAGGATAAAATGAGATAATCACATATGTAAATTGCTTTCCAAACCTGAAAGCTCTAAATAAATGCTAGCTATTAATATTGTACATTAACAGAAGTTAAATGTCCAGGCTGTACCTTTGTTCTCTGTTCTGCTCAGACTACATCTAGATTTTTAGGAAGGACCTATATGTTGTATAGTACCTATTGAAGTGTGATCAGAGGAGTAAATTCAGAGAGAAATCTAAACTATGTTATTAAAGGATCTGAGGAAATAATTGTGAATGTGTGGTCTAGGGAAGAGAAAACTTTAAATATCTAAAGGGCTATTAGGTAAAAGAAGGCCTCAGAGGGAGAACTTGGAATAATAGGTACATGATACAGAGAAGCATATGAAGCTCCATAAAGGGGAAAATTTCCTAAAAATGAGATTCAAATATTCAAATATGATTCAAAAATAAAATGAGCAGCCTCAGGAACTACTGAATGCCCTAATACTGGAAGCCTTTAAAAGGGAATAGATTGAAGTATACTGAAGTTGGCTTGTATTGGCTTTTGAGAGATGATTGCTAAATTTTCAGTGCCATCATTTACATCCCAGAAATAGCAAATGCTACAAATTAAGATTTGATTTATTGTTTGGTTGATTATTAATTTAAGGAAGTGATAGATAAAATATTAATAACATAGATTAAACTTGAAAGTATATCATGTAATCACATCCCAAAGAGCTGGTTGTTTAACATTTACTAGCACACATCTACAGTTAGATAACTACTTGTTTGGGGAACTTGATGGGTTGACTCTGGAAATGAGAATAGAAGAGAGGGTTCCTGTTCATCTAGAAGTTGGACTTCTTTTAAAATTTTATTTTTTTAATTTTAAATTAAATTAAGTTTAAAAAATTTTAAATTTAAAAAATTTTTTAATTCCTTTTAGTTTGAAGAGCTTGTGAGATTTGAATACTATGGGAATACCAGTAATGAAATATTTATCTTCATCCATGAGAGTAAGGGAAAGAAGAATATGATTTGAATATTGGAGGATAGATGGAGAGGAGGATGCCAAAAGCTTGGGGAAAAAAATCATAATTCATTATTATTGGAAAAGGCTATTCCAGAAAGTATAAAGCACTATGAATCCACTTTCCTACTTTCTTATTTCTACAAAAATTGTATAAGAATAATTTGCACATGTATCGAAGGCATCCTTGTCAGAAATATGAGAAACAGGTAAGCTTTCATAAATAAGATTCTACAGCTGATCACACTATTATAGTCATACAATTGACTGAAGGATGAAAATAATTCAATATCACATGGTGCTTAATATTTGGTGACTAAAAAAATTTTAATTCAGTAGAATTAAATGTTACTTTTAAGACTCTTCTTCAACAAGATGGCTTCCATGCATATAGTAAAATTATTTAAGGTTCCAGGAAAGGCATAATAACAATAATAACTTTGTACTCACCAAAGGTGTGTGTCATCATCATAGAGAATGTCTAGTGCTGAATCCAAATGAGAGATATTTCATAAACTTTTAAATCCTTTAGATGCCTCTATTATTTTAAGTTAATTATATCAATCCTGGAACATTGCAGATTTTAAAAATAAAATCCATAATTAGTAAAGAGTTCAGTCTAATGATTTTCTTGATCACATTTTTCAGTAATAAGAATCATGACTGTTTTTCCAGGCTTTTGGTATCCTCTTCTTTATTCATCCTTCAATGTTCAAATCATATCCCATCTCTTTGCCTGACTACCATAGAGGAAAAAGATTCCATTACCTGAATTTTCAGAGTATTTGTTGCCCACATTACTAGTAGAATTTCACAAGATTTCAGAACCATAAGAAATTTCAGAGCCCATTTAGTCCAATTCAAATCTGAGCAAAAGTTCCCTCTTCAACTCTGTTCCAGGGTCTCTTCTAACTCCTCAACAGCTAGTCATCCAAATGCCTTGTAAATAATCCACATGAGAAAAATCAAGGGCATAAAAATGTGTATTGACCATGTTGTTGGTTGGAGAGCCCAGATAGCAATCTACCAATAAACAGACACTGTAGATGAATAATGAATTGGATTCATAAATTAATAGGAGGAAGAGAGTGTGTTGGATAACATTTGAGAAATGTCAGAAAGCTTTTAATGACTTTAAACTTCTCCCTGAAATAAAAGCCCATTTTCTTACCACTAATATTCTTCTAGCGATGCTGTATGACTGTAAAGTTGTGGAATAACAGTCTTCAGAGTTTTATTATTTTTTATTTTTCTTTTAAATACTTAATTTAACAAATAAAACAAAACAAAAATATACAAACAAGAATAGAAAAATGAGGATCATATGTGAAACCATCTTTTAGAAAGTATTTATTAAAGAACACTACCATATTGAGAGGTGCTCTTCTAAACTTCCTTTTGCTTTTTCCTTGTGTTTTAAAATATTTCATTGATATTCCTTTCTTTTTTTCCCCTTTTGTTTGCAAGAGTATCACTACCCAAACATTTCCCCTCAAAGTCTCACTGCTATAAAATTAATAAAGTTCCTTCCTTTGTAATAAATATGCATAGTTGAGCAAAACAAATCAACACCATGTTGAGAGTGAATGCCTCATTTGGCATCTCTAGTCAATTACCTATAAGTCAAAAAAAATTAGCAATATACTTCACACATAGATCTTTTGAAGTTGCATTGGTTAGAGTTTTTAAGTCTTTCAAAGTTATTTTCCTTTATGCTATTTTATTAATTATATAAATTGTTCTCCTCAGTCTGCTCACTTCACTTTGTATCAGTTCATACAAATATTTACAGGTTCTTTTGAAACTACTCTGTTTATCATTACATTCACATGTCATAATTTGTTTAGTTATTTTTAGTTGATAGACATACCTGTAGATTTCAGTTTTTTGTTATAACAAAAAACAGAACTACACATATATTTTTCCTAAGTGAGCATTTTCACTGGCTATCCCCCCATCCCTGATTTCTGTCCTTCCCCATCTCTGTCTCTTGATTAATCTGGCTTCCTTTAAGTCTCAGCTAAAATCCCATCTTCTACAGGAAATCTTCCTTTTTTCCCCTTTATTACTAGTGCTTTCCCTCTGTTGATCATTTCCAATTTTTCCTGTATATAGCTTATTTGTATGTTGTTTGCATGTTGTCTCTTCCATTAAACTGTGAATCTCCTTGAGAACAGGGATATTTCATATTTTTATTTGTATTTCTGGCAGTTAGCACATTGCCTGGTACATGGATAATTCCAGAAGTAGAGAAGGTGATAGGGATGTTTTGTATTTCACATCCTGTTTTGATAGGCTTTGATTTTTTTTTTGTTTAATTTCTACATTTTGAAAACTTTTCATTAATAGTAAAAAAAAAGTCTAATAACTAAATCTATATTGTACTTTAAAATTTTCAGAGTTTTATGGATATTAACTCATTTAATCCTCATGACTACCAATGGGAAGCAGGATCATTCTGTTTTTCAGATGAGAATACTGAGGCTGAGAAAGCTTAAGTGATTTACCCAGAGTTACACAACTAGTGTCTGAGGAAGAATTTGAACTCAGGTATTCCTGTCACCAGGTCTATCACTTTACTGTTTCCTCTAATACTTCCATGCTGCTTAGAGATTTTGAGTATTTGGCAATTTTAGTGTGGCACCTTCTATTTAAAAATGTTGTTAAATTTTTGAATCAATGTTATATAATTTTTATTGTTTTGTAATTTTCCAGTCATGTCCAACTCTTCGTGATCCCATTTGTCATTTCCTTCTCCAGCTCATTTTACCGGGAGGAAACTGAGGCAACCAAGATGAAGGGACTTGCTTGGAGTGACACAGCTAGTAAATGTCTGAGGACTGATTTGAACTCAGGAATATGAGTCTTCTGATTCCAGGCGTGGAATGCCATCCACTGTGCCACTGAGCTTTCTTAAGGTTATTACCTTATATTTTTGAGTTGTGCTTTCATTTGATAATTAAGGAAAAGCAGTTAGTTAGAGAAGTAGATTGAATGCTGCAATTGGAGTCAGAAAGATCTGAATTCAATTAGCTATGTGACCCTAGCCAAGTTACTTAATTGCTCTTTATCTCAATTTCCCCATATGTAAAATGAGAAGATAATAATATCCCAGATTTGTTGTGAAATCAAATAAGTTAAAATTGGTAAAATGCTTTGCAAACTTTAAAATCCTATATGAATACTAGAAATTATTATTAACCTAGAATTTCTGATATATTTCTATCTTCTGGATTTCATTCTGCATGTTTTATGGCCTGAGTGATATGGCATTCAGATTTTCTACTGCATAACAGCTAAATATTGATGCAATTTTCCAATGCTTCTTTCCAGATTTTTAATGGCTTTTTGGAGTCATGCTTGCCATGGTGATATTTGATGCAGGTCCTTTTATAGCTCCACCTTTTGTCTGTGGTTCTTACTGCAGCTGTTGCCATTGCATATGCTGTTGTTTGCAGTTATTGAAATAGTTTTATATTTTCAGTCTGATATGGTGGGCAAATATATTCATCCATGATGGCCATAGGAAAAGCAAGATTTTAAAAAATTACTCTGTTGCATTGATCTGCTAATTGAATTCCTGTTACCAGATCCAAAAAGGGCTTTTCTGAATTCCAATCTAACTATACCTATCTCCTTTTCAGGTTGGCTTCCTGACTCTGGGTCCATTGCTCTATCAATCAAATAACCAATCTACCAACTGTAGCACTGTATTAAATGCTGGGGATAAAAGGCAAAAATGAAATAATTCCTCCTTTCCTTTATGTTATTTAAACTATTTCATTATTAGGGATAATTTCTGGAGTCTTTATTAAGTCAAAATTTTCAGTGATCTCAAAATTTTCCTACCTCAGATATGTGTAACTTTTTAATTTCATCTAATTTAGACTGAGAAAAGAATTTACTACTTGTGATTGTCCTGCTCTGATCACCAATATGTGATTCTGTGACAGGGACCTGGGGTGACACTGTAAAAAAAAAAAAAAAAAAAAAAAGGAGCATTAAACTCTTGTGGGTTGACCACATATTTTAAAATCAGCCGGAGTCAGGAATTCAGATTAAGGGAAAATCCTCGATCTTTATTCTTTGCCAAGGTGAAGGGGGATGGAAATAGGAAGTGAGAGCAGTTGCTACACGAACCCGACCAGCAGTCTCTCTGCCTCTCTCCACCCACCAAAATCGTCTCTATGTCATTTCCTATACAACACATCAAAACTTGCACAGAGAGTGGGCGGGGCCATTCTTTCTCCAAGCATATAGTAATAGAGTATCATCCAATTGCTATTTAGCCTCATGTGCTTGGGACCTCAATGCATCAACTCAAGCTTCAGCCCATTACACTCTTGCCTATAACTATCAAGGTTTGTTTCCATTTTCATTATGATAGAGTCCTGCCTCACAATGAAAGTATTCATGTCCTTGTCATGTGTATTTGTGATTTGTCTGATTTAATGATCAGTACAATCTGTTCTGAAACATTGACAGCAGGTCTATTAATGCTATTTCTGATTTGTTCTGCCATCTCTTGCTCTCTTGTGGTTCCAGTCCACAAAGAAGCATCCCTTGTTTCTACATCTTCCCCATCAAGCTGATCATCATGTTGGCTTCAAGTAGTTTGAGACAGCCAATGGGTGCAGCAGATAAAGCTCTGACATCAGGAAGACCTGAATTCAAATCCAACTTCAGATATTAACTAGTTGTTATGACTTTGGGGAAGTCAATTAGTCTCTGAATGCCTTAGTTTTTTTGCATCTATAAAATAGAAGTAACAATAGCATCGACCATAAAGGTAAGGCAGATCATAAAATGTTATATAAATGCTAGTCAGTCTTTGATATTATGCCATCCCATTGAGTTGAAGTACTAATCCAGTCAGTGGTATCACTGCTAATTGGAGTCCAATTTGCCCGAGTTTCATGGTTCCCTATCAGGCCTTCACAGCTGTCATATTGGTTTCAGGGTACATGAGGTCCTTGCTGACACATCATCATGACTGGCATTCCATTACTTTGCTATTGTCCATGGTTGTATTTGAGGGGATTTGTTTATTATTATTTTTATTATTACTATTGAATAGGATAGACTATAATACTCGTCTGCTCAATCACCTCTAGTTGCTCCCTGCTGATGTTAGGATAGAATATAATTTTCTCAGTCTGGCATTTAAGACTCTCCACTATCTGGCTCAGATGCATCTATCTCTTTATGACCCTGTGGACTATACCTGTCCATGGGTTTTTCTTAGTAAAGATACTGGGGTTATTTGCCATTTCCTTCCCCAATTCATTTTACAGATGAAGAAACTGAGGTGAACAGAGTGAAGTGCTTTGCCCAGGATCACCCAACTAGTAAGTGTCTGAGGTCCCAACTTGAACTTGAGTTCAAGTTGGCTTCCTGACTCTGGGTCCATTGCTCTATCCACTGAGCCATCTGGCTACTGCCTATGCACTTCTTTTATATTTGTACTCAGGGAAGAAGCCAGTTGAAGTCTTTTGTTACCACAAGGTATCAGACTGCAAACAATCCCTGCATGTGCTCTGAAGTGTAGTTAGAGATTTCTTCTAAAAAAATCAGAAAGACTCTTTGCACATGTTCATAAGGTCTGGACTCTCATTGACCAGTCCCCTGTTACACCTAACTTGTGCTATAAATTATATATGTTCATGTCTCTTCCCTCTACTAGTCTTCAAGCTGGAGGGCAGGAATTATTCCATTTTTCATCTTTGTAGCCTTGAAAATTCAGAGAGTGTCCATACCAATAAGATCACTGATCTACCAAAATATTGAAGCAAACAATGAAAGTAAATAGGGTAGTGAGATTCCTAGAGATCACATCATATCAGCTGAATTAGAATAGTTGAATCAACTGGGAGTATTTAGCTTGGAGAAGTCTTAGGAGGCCATGATGGCCTCATTCAAAAGACTGTCATCTGAAGAGGGATGAGCTTTGATTTGGTGCCAGGTGACCTAACTCAGAGCAGTGATGAAAGCTACGGGAGGTGGGTTTAGATTCACTGTAATAGGGATTCCCCAACAATTAAGCTTGTCCTAGAGTAGCATGGCCTGCCTGAGGTGATTGGTGGGTTCCACATAACCAGCAGTCTTCAAGCAAAGGTTCACTAACAATTGGTTGGGATTGTTGTATAGAAGATTCCTGCTTTTGACAATATCAGATTGGGCTAGATATCTGCTGAGACTCCTTCCAGCTTGAGGGTCTAGAATTCAATAGTCTATGAGTTTCCTTTTAGAAATGCCAAGATTTATTGTTTCTTTATATTCATGTTTCATTCTTCTTTTCCTTTTTAGAAAAATAAGGTTTAATAGAACACAGATTGCCCTAATTCTGACATGTAGGTGAATGGGCAGATATTGAATTAGTTCTTCCATGTATATGTTTCGATATGTGTGTATACCATATGTATGTATATCTATATATACACAGACACCCAAAGCTTCCACATGTATGTGTATGTATTTATTTATATATAATTTTTAAAAATAATACATGTTTACCAAATGTGCTGGCACAAGCTTAAACTGGATGTGAGAGCCAATTATTAAATTTTTACTTTGAGCATTCACACCTTAGAAATCAGCAGGTGCTACAAATTGAGGCTTAATTTGTTGTTTTTATTAATTATGAGACTTAGGAAAGTGATGGACAAAATGTGAATAATGCAGTTTAAACTTAAAAGATTGTTATGTATTTTCAGAGAGCTGGTTGTTTAAAAACATTTACCAGCACATCATTGTATTCACACAGGAATACTAGCACATACTAGCTATGTGAATATGGCCGAGTAATTTAACTTCTCAGTGCCCCTGGCAGCTCTCTGAATTACAGATGAGTTGCTGATCTGGGAGGGAAAATAACATCACAGGTCTGGACCAACTATGTCTATGTGAACATGTATTTGCTGTCTCAGTCAGTGTCTCTTTTGGAGTTTTTTCCTCTCTGTCTCCCTCTAGGTCTATTTCAGTATCTTTCTTGGACAGGTCCTATAGATATACATTAAATGTTAAATATTCTATAGCCTAAGGTGTCTTCAACCTCAGACATTCTACAGTATATTGTCTAACCTGTGGTTTAAGGTATCATCCTGCTGAGACATTGATGATTTTAAGTACTGGAGAAGGACTCACCTCCCTTAAATTGTGATCCTCCAGTGAAACATAGGGCTGCCACCTTGAGCCATGTGCCTTGTTTCTGCCAGTACAAGTGCTTTTTTTTCCACAGATAAATTCTCTCTTTTAAAACTAGGAGAGATCCTACAAGTCCACAATATACAGCAGGGAGCTTTCAGAGAGTGAAATGTGTTCTCTGTGTGGGTGGAGATGATTGAAAATCAGCTGTTTCTGATCCTGACTATAAAGTCTCCTTATCCCCACTGTCAGTTGGTTGGCCTTTGTGCAGGGTAATGGATGGAGGAGCTTAGGAGAGCAGCAGTACAAAAAAACTCCTGTGTAATGATGAATTGAGGAGCTGAGATTTCCCCTGTATACTCCTTAGCAGAAGGCCACATTGTTTCTTGGTCCCAAAACGGTGCCCTGAACATAGTAGGTTCTCAGTGAATCTCTGTCAATTGATGATTGGATCCTGTGTGTCTGGAGGACCACTCTAAATTTTAAATCCTAAATTTTGGGGGACAGTTTATAGAGATGGGATCACCAGATTTAGAGAAAATTGGAACCTTTGAGGTAATCTAGTCCATTTCTCTCATTTTATAGATGAAGAAACTGAGACTTAGAGTAAGCTATTGTAAATTGAAAGTTCCAGGATTGTAACCTATATTCAGGATACTTTTCTTTATGCCAGGAAAGGAAAAAGGAAAGGCAAGGAAATGAAAGGATAAAGGAGAGGAGAAGAGAGAAGAGGAAAGGAGAGAAGAGGAGAAGAGAGGAAAGGAAAGGAGAGGAGAGGAGAGGGGAAAAAACCTGGAAAGGGGATAGCAAGCTGTGCTGATAGAGTATTAGATTAAGTCAGATGGCCTGGATTCTAGTCTTATTTTGAAGGAAGGAAACATGCATTTATTCAGCACCTACTGTGTGCCAAGCACTTTACTAAGTGCTTTATAAATATCTCATTTGAGTCTGACAACTCAGACAAGTAGCTGCTGCTATCCCTATTTTAGAGTTGAGCAAACAGAGATAGAGAGTAAGGAATTTGCTTAGGGTTGCTATTAAATATTTGAGGCCAGGACTTGAATGCTAACCTGGTGCTCCATCCACTGTGCTGCCAGTTTTCCTAAGCAAGTTATTTGATTTTAAAAGCTTTAAAGACATCCTAAATTCTCTATCTATAATCTCTTTTGATCACATCAATTCTGTGAAATAGATAGTTCAAGTATTGATGTACTCATTTTACAGCTATGGAACCTGAGCTCAGGGAAATGGATCAACTTGCTTGAAGTCACGTGATTATTAAATATTGGATACTGTATTGAAACATGGGGCCAATTCCACTACTCTCTATGCCATATTACATTTCTGAATGTTGTTGTTTTTTTTCCTTCCTGTAAAATAAAAGGGTTGGGCTATATGGTCTTTAAGGTTCCTTACAATTCTAACCCCTATGATGCTAAAGTCTATAATTTTACATTTAAAAAAACTTAATATTTTTTATGTATAAAGACTATTTTTAACATTTAAAAAAACAATTTTAGAAGTTCCAAATTTTCTCCACCTTGTCTACCTCTTCCATCATTGAAAAGGCAAGCAGTTTGATGAAGGTTATACATGTGTAGTCATGCAAAACATATTTCCATATTAGTTGTATCATGAGAAAAAACAAAGACAAAAGAAATCCCCCAAGACAAAGAAACTAAAAAAAAACAAAAACCCAGTATGTTTTGATTTGTATTTAGTCTCCATCAGATCTTTCACTGAAAGTGGATAGCATTTTTCATCATTAGTCCTTCAGAATTCTCTTGGATTATTGTATTGTGAAGAATAGCTAAGTCATTCATACTTGATCATTGTATAACATTGCTATTACTATATATGATATTCTCTTGGTTCTGCTCACCTCACTCTGTATTGCTTCATGCAAGTCTTCCCAGGTTTTTCTGAAAGTATCCTACTTATCACTGCTTGTAGCGCAATAGGATTCCATCATAATCATCTACCATGATTTATTTGTTTAGCTATTCCCCAATTGATGAGCATCCCCTCAATTTCCAATTCTTTGCCACTACAAAAAGAACTTCAATAAATGTTTTTGTACATTTAGGTCCCTTTTTTCTTTTTATATTTTAATTTCCCTTCTAATTATACATTCTATGCTCTAACATATCATGTTTTAATTTTAATTTTTATTTATTTTATGCTTCTGGCTCTAACTTCTGTATTCCAAGATCTTCACCCATTCTAACCTTTATGTTTTAATATCCTGTGGTCTAAGGTCACTTTACAGAATAAAATTTGAAAGTTGGAAGGGACTTCACTGGCAATTTGGTCCAACATATTCACAAAAATAATTTAGCTCTCCAGCTCTACCATTTAGGTTGCATGTTCGATCATTTTGTGTTTTCAGATCCCTTCCAACACTAATATTTTATGTATCTGTTCTTCCTAGTTCAAGTAAAGTTGCTGTTTTCATGCTCAACTTTTCCTGACCCCATTTGGGATTTTCTTGGCATAGAATCTGGAGTAGTTTGCCATTTGTTTCTCATCATTTTACAGATGAAGAAACTGAGACAAGTAGGGCTGTTTCTCATCATTTTACAGATGAAGAAACTGAGACAAGTAGGGTTAAGTTGCTTGCCCAGAATTAAGTGGCTGGAAAATGTCTGAGGCTGGATTTGAGCTTAGGTCTTCCTGACTCCCTGTCCTGTACTGTCCACAATGCCATCTACCAAGCCCAACCTTCTGTAGACCTACTTCTTGACCATACATCTCCATTTTTTCCTCAAGGTACCTACCCTTCTCTGGGCAGTCTGATTATCCCAACAGGAATGGTCTCAACCCTGCTGAAGAGGAACCCCCTCCCCAACAGCAGGAGATTGTGAGAAGACAAGAAAGGTCTCAGGCTTTGGACTCTGAGATTGGATAGTACCATTTCTCTCATATCCATTTTCAATATGTAATTCATTTCCTGCCCTCCCCCCTTTCCTAGAAACAATTTTGTATTATTTTGTTAGATATTGTATATAGAATTCTGACTTCTCTTCCTTATTCCCTCTTCCCTCCCTCCACAAACACCCTGGAAAACTCCTTAAGGAACTTGGACGGATACATATTTTATCTCTGATTCCCGCAGGGCACATAGTAGGCTCTCAATAAACGCTTTTTCAATTGAATTGAATGATCATTTGGTAGTGGGAGGAGGGGTGCGCGTGTCAGTGGCAATTCCTGGCTCCAGGCAGCTCTGGGATTGGTTTGGCTGGGTCGTCTTTATTTTAGGAATTAAATGTGAGCTGTGCTCTGCATGGCAGGAGGTTGTCAAGCTGAGAGGAGGGATTTTATAGCTCCACTGAAAGGGAACCCCAGGAAGGTTGAGGGAGGAGGGGGAGAGGAGAGAGGCGGAGCTTGGAACCTCCAAATGTGGTTTCATAATTTGGTTTCAAATGAATGTCCTTTCCCATTTTCTGCATCAGTCCCACCTGGTGGAAAATTGAATCAAACCTGCCTTCCCTCTAGACCCCGACACAGAAGAGGAATCCTAGATATAAGAGGCTCTTGTTCTTTCTGGCCGGGCTGACTGCCTGCCGCCAGCCCAGGCCATAAATCTCGGGAGAAAACCACTTTGCTCACACAATTTCAATCAGCAGGGCGTGAGGTATCAGTCAGTGCTTGTTTTATTTAGCTGATAATCTTTTTATTGCACTGGAGACCCTCAGAGAAGTACAGCGTCTTTAAAGGCTGTCATGGGCGCCAGAGTTTAAAACTCTCCCCAAACACCACAGCCTCCCAAAGAGGCCTCGCAAGAAAAGCCAATATTTTCTGCTTTCTTTCCGGCCCCCTCCTCCCTTCCCAGACAGTGACAGATGCCAAGGCTGTAAATCTCCTGCCGAAAGTGCAGCTCGGGTACCCTTGCTACTTGGGAGGCGAGTCGGGCTCCTGGTCCCTCCGCCTGCAGATCCTGGAGCTGGTGGGCCAGGCAGGGACCCGGCTTTCCAAACTATCTCAGGGGGAAATGTGAGAACCCCCGGGCCCAGTTGTTCTCGTCGCAAAATGGGTGTGCTCCAAGTGATCCTTAGATTTCCTTTCCCCCCTGCTCCACCTCTTGCCCGAAGGAACAGATGTCATTGACTTTTTGAAATTTTCCAGGTGGGTAACGAAGGATTTGGTTCAGGACACCAACGCTCACCAGCTAGTGAAGAATAAAGTTATTGAAGGACAGTGGTCTCACCTCGGGTACTTAGACCCCAATTTCCTGGCACGTGGTGGTGTTTGTATTTTTCCGACCGGCGGGAAGGAAACTCTCCTTTAAGTCCAGTTTCCATCTTTTAAAATGGAATTAAAATCCTTCACTATCTAATTTGAGCTGTTTGGGAAAGGTTGAAACCGGAAGGCAATAGAAATTGGGAGATCATCTTCTGGGGCAATCTTCATGTTGCATTTCTGATATTACTGGCTAATGGCCCCCAGCCCCAGCGACCAACCTTTCAGCATTCAGAATATAGGTCCAGAGGATTCTCCAGAGTCTTAACCTCTTGGGTCTGTAAACAGAAGAAATTACCTAACCCAACTTACCTCCTAATTCATTACCTAATTCTGGTCCCCAAGTTCGATTTAGCCAGCATTCGTTTTGAGGTTAACGTCCTCCAATTGGGGTAATAATAACAACTGGTCTAAATTGATCACAGTGCCTAAATATTCATCCAATAAAACCCTGAATTCACCTCCTCCACTCAGATGGTTTTTCTTCCTTAATGAGGTTAATTCTTTAGCATTTTGACACGTTATTTTATTTCTTAATTTTTACCAACATTTTTTTAAAAAGCAGAATTTATTAAAAATTTAATTTTTAAGTAACAAAAATTCTTTTCTTTTCTTCTCTATCTCCCACTGGAAAAAAAGGAAAAAACAGTGTGAAAATTATATAGCAAGCAAAACAAATTCCATATCCAAAAAATATGCAAAGTTTTCCAAAAGTTTTAATTCAGTTTTATGATTTAAAGATAGCTGATGGCACAGTGGGGAGGTGGGAAAATCAGCCCATTTTGTCTTTATATTACTAGCTGTATAACCCTAGGAAAGCAAGTTAGCCTGTTTTAATTTCCTCATCTATAAAATGGGGTGATAATAATACCTACCTCCCATGGGTGTTGTGAGGATCAATATTTTGAATAATTGTAAACACTTAGAACAGTACTTGTCAAAGTGAGAGCTCATAAAATTAGAAATTATTATTAAAAACTTTACTAACATTTTGGGGACCTTGACCGTCTTAATCTGCAACTTGAGTCTATTATCTTTCTTTTAATAGGTATGGCAAGTTTCATTAATTCCCCATTCTTTCGTGAACTATAGGTGCCAAGTCACAAAATATTTTAAATGTCTCTCCCTTCTTGATTTGTTCGACTGCCGATTGAGTTAAACTTTACATTTATTCCTATTAACTATCATCTTAGATTTGGTCCATTATTGTAGCATTTTGAGACTTTTTTGGATCCTAATATTTCTGTATTAATTATGTTGTCAGTTTTAAGTCATTGGTAAATGTTCCAAGTGTGACAGTTATTCTTTTATCCAAGTTGTGTGGTTTCTTAGTGGCACAGAGTGATGGGGAAAAGGCATGGACAGTAATCAGTGATTTCAGGTGGAAACTTTGTAAAAGATGAACCTTCCTTTATTGACACCTTAGTCTATTTTCTTCATAGTATTCTCTAAGTGACTCAATTTCACCTTTGGTATTGGCTGCTCACCTCACCTCTATTTCTCAACTCCTACCTTGTCGTTTCATTTTGTTGATCCTAGGAAAGCTTTTCTCTTTATTCCAGGCAGGAAATTCTGGTAGTTCTTTTGGATCATAGTTGAGACCACTCTCCTTTCCTCCTCCATCCCTTTCCTTCTATCTGTTTTAGTACTCATCCTTAATTACCAGCATGATTGGACTCTTATCTGCATAAGGAGCAGAAGCCTGATTTGTCACTGATGAAAATGTTGCACTCTTGCGTTCTCCACATTAAGCAATGGTGTAGTGGCTCCATTTTCATATCACAATTGTCACTGTTATCCGGGGCCAAGATGTTTTCATCAAGCTCCAAGTGGGGCTTGAAGCCTTTTCTATTCTCTCTCTCTCTCTCTCTCTCTCTCTCTCTCTCTCTCTCTCTCTCTCTCTCTCTCTCTCTCTCTCTTTCTCTCTCTCTCTCTCTTTCTCTCCAGGATAATGGGACATTTCCATTGGGGAGGAAGTCCTCAAAGACATAAAACATAGACAGAAAATGGTATAATTTCAGGGACTTCTCAGCCTTCCTTCTGCTGTTTCCTAACTGTGTCATCTTGGGCAAGTAATTTTCATATTTTGTGTCTTAAGTTTTCTCCTCTGTAAGTGGAGGCTGGACTAGATTTTTCTAAGGTCTTTTCCATCTCTAAATCTTATGAATTACAGCAGTTTCTCCCTCTTTATGAAGGCAGCTGATTTCACTTTGACCCTGAACTCTGGGACCAGGGTTTTGAGAGGTCCTGAGGCTTCCTGAGCCGCCGGGGTCCTGTTGATTTCCTTTTCTCACCTGTGCCCCGTGAAATGACAGGAATATGTCCTGCCTTCCTCCGGGGGGAGCTGAAGGTGGCTTCATGGCCATCTGCTCAAGCTGAATTTCAACTCATCAGCACTTGTAAGGGCCCCCAGAGACAGAATTCAGTTCATTCTGCAGGTGTATTTCATTGCTCTGAATGTGCTGAGCCCGGCTGAGGAAAGCAGGGGTCCCTGCGGCTTACCCTTTGTCCCCGTTTCCTGGATTCCTCAGTTATAACCCAAGATGAGAAAATCAGATGGAAAGACAAAAGCACACATACACACAGATGCAACTACAAAACCCTTCAGCATTTTTTTTTTCTTCTATCTCAGAAAAATTGCCTTTTGAGTCTTGAGAGCAAAAGATACTGGGATCCTTGGAGAGAATTCTGGGAAGGAGAGAGTGATATCTTGACCTTCATTTGGTACTATTTGTTGAGAAACCAAGAAATCTCTGTTTTGACATTGTCACCCAACAGTTACAGTTTTTGTGCTATTTCTTATAGGGCAGTGGGAAAAAAAGCACTGGGCTTGGCAGGAGACCTGGGTTCAAATGCTGTCTCAAATACTACATTTCTCTGCATCTCTCTGGGTTTTGTTTTCCTCCTTTATCAAATATAAACCATAAAATTTAGAGATGGAAGAGAACTTGAAGATCAACCACTCTAAATTTCCTTTTTTTTAAATAGATGAAAAACCCGAGGCACAGAAAAGGAAATGACATTCCTGATGCCACACAGCTAAGTGGGGCAAAGCCTAGTTCTCTTATTCCTGGTATAACATTTGCACCATTTACCTTGTACAGTTGTTGGCAGGAAAGCCCTTTATGGGCAGCTCACAGCCCCTCTCTGAACCTCAGTTTTATGTTCTATTGAATGGGGATAATTAATATCTGCCTCCCTCATAGAGTTATTGTAGAAGGACTTTATAGTCTTCAAAGTATTAATTGACATGGGAATAATTATTTCTTATTTTACAGAGATGTGAGGGCTAAGACAGCTTTTCAGAGGTCATCTTGTCCCTCCCTCTGCCCCTAGGCAGGACTGTGCCTAACTTAGCTCTGCCAGATGGCTATCTCTTCCGGCCTGAAAATCATCCAGGGAGGAGGTAACCTACTTCATAGCTCTTCAAGTCTGAGAATTTCCCCCGAAGTCTTTGGCTAATCAATCATCCTACTTGCCAGGCATGGACAAACCTTTAACCTTACAATTGCTCTTGCCAACAACTGCCCATCTTCTCTACGTGGTGCTTGAGGAAATAGGAAGGATGAGACGAATAAAGATGCAGGCGAAGCCCTTCTCAGACCAAGTGACCCTCAGACTATCTGATGCCCGGCTTTTTCTCCCCTCACAAGTTTCCTTTCTCATAAGCAAACATATTTATCGTGCTTGATAGCAAACAAATTATACTTGTCTAGCCTAGAGAAGGGTAGAATTAAAACTTAAAACCTTGAAGTCCAGGCAATAACAATGAGGGAGTTAAATTAAAGTGTATAAAATCCTAAACGGTGCAGATAATGTCAGCATGAGTTACAGCCCGATAAGAGAATGGGGACCCACACGGAGAAAGCAGAAACAGAAATTCAGAACGGGTTGTGTGGAGTAGATTTCAAGCAGCTAGAATCATAAATATGTTGAGCAGCTCCCAGGCAAGGTTACTGAGGTGAAAATATTGGGGTCATTCAAGAAACAATTACATGGCATCCTGGGGGACTGGAGGGCTACAAAGGAAATGGGCTTCGATGGGGCTGCCTGGCTTTTTCTCGTTCTTTAGAAATTGATGGCTAGACAGGTTTTTTTTTTTTTAATAATGTCCTAACGCTGGGCTTGGAATCTGTGAAAATCTTAAATTCTGCCTCTATCCTCCACCTATTTTAACAGCAGTCAAAAATGTAAAGGTGCAGAGGATCCCCACTGTGTGACTTTACCTACTCCTATTTGCCAAACACGTCTGCTGTCTTGATGGACATGTGCCAATCAGGTGGAGTTGCCTCCCAAGTAAACCAACTAAGTCTGCAGGTTAGGCTCATCATAGAATGTCAGGGCTGAAAGGGACCTTAGGACATAGTATACTATTGCTTATGTCAGAGAATGTTAGAACACACAGAGTAGAATAAATTTTTTTAGAAGGGAATAGAACAGAAAATGTTAGAGAAAGAAGGGCCCTTAAAACACAGACCATCAGAGCACAGACTGTCAGAGATGAAGAGACCTTAGAACAATAGAGTATATATACACCATTGGAGCTGGAAGGGACTTAAAAACATGTATCTTGGAACATAGAATATGACATGTTAGAGACAGAAGGGACCTTGCAGATCACCCATTTAAAATTTTTTTCTTAATAAATGAAGCTTTTGGGGTCTAGAGGAAGGAAATAATTGATTGATTGAAATAATTTGCTCAAATTCACTCAGTGAGTTAATGATGGAGATAGGACTAGAACCCAGGTATCTGGACTCCCTAGACAATACTCTTTCCAATTTAATTATTGCCCTTCTCAGATGAGCCTAACTAGTAATATGCCCTGGGTGATAGGGAGTTCTTGGACTTGGAATGATTCCCAACATGTCCCCAGGAGGTAAGAGAGATGGACCAGTTTCTGGAAATCTCTCTGACCCTGAATGGTCTGGAAATGCACAGCTTGGATCCACTTGTCCTTTGTCTCATCCTTCCTGTTCCCCTCAACCCAGTCGATTTGCAAGCAAATAAATCCCTCACTGATAATAAATAATACTTTGCATTTCCAGAGAGCCTCCACTCAGGGATCTCAAAGTGATTTACACACATTAATTAATTCTGACAACATCCCTGTGAGGTAGTTGGCTGTTATGGTCCCTAAGAGAAAACAGAAATGCAAGGAGGTTAAATGAATTGCCCCAAAGGCCATTCAGTGAATCAGTAGCACAGCCCAGTTATACTCCTTGGGGTTCTCAGTCTCTCACCTCTGGCTTGTCTCCTCCAGTGGTGGTCTGTGGGGGAAGGTCAGACTGTGTCTGTGGTTGGTCATCAACCACAGTGGATACATCTCTATTGGGCTTCTTCTCATTGTCATTCACTGAAAGTCTTTTCCTGGGAATTAATCCATGTCAGAGTTGGACCACAGCATATATCAAGAAGTGAGAGTTCAAAAATTATATTTGGGTTCAAAAATTGAACTTCACCAGTGTAGGGTGTAGGAGGAATGGCAAGACAGTTTTTCTGAAATAAAATTTACTGATTTTGGTTGACTCTAAGTTTAGTATCAGTCAACAATGTCATGTGGCAATCCCTCTAAAAACTATTAAAATTTTGGGCTTATTACTTCCCATGGAATTCAGCTACTTTTCTATGCAGATGACTCCTAGATTTATATATCCAGCTCTGGCCTTTCTCCTGAGCTCCAGTCCCACATTTTCAACTGGATATCCTACAGGCATCTCAAACTTTATAAGTCCCAAACCAAACTCTTTATCTTTCTTCTCAAACCCACCCTTCTTTCAGACTCCTTATTTTTGTTGGGAGGTCTACCATCTTTCCAATCCCCCTGTATATCTAGCTAGTTGTGAAATTTTATTCATTCTCTTTCTACAATAAGGATGGGCAGCCTTTTTTCTGCCAAGAGCCTTTTGGATATTTATAATATTATTCATGGGCCATACAAAATTATCAATGTATAGAATTCAAACAATAGGAGGTTGACATACTCACTATACCCTGTGGTTGCCTTAGAAAAAGATTTTGTGAAAGTTATATAGCCCATGGGCTGCAGGTTCCCCACCTCTATGCTACATATCTCTTGTATCTGTCTGTTTTTTGAATAAGTAGTTGATTGGACTGCCTCTTGGAATAAGGAGGTGATGAATCTGCTGTACTTTGGAGTCACTTTGGGTCACTACATTTCAGGAAGGGCTTCGATAGCTTTAAGAGTTTCCAGAGGAAGGCAAAGACTAAAAAGTTCCAGAGAAGATGACAATGTATATTGGTAAAGGGAATTTCCTCATCTGGGCCTTCCCTATAGCAATGAAATCCCAGATCCAATCACTCTCTCCTATCCTCGAGTAAAGGGGAAAAGGAGGAAAAGTAGATAGAAATAAGATGATGGCAAGAAGCTGGGTGCAGATAGCTAACTGGGATGAACAGCATGATCTGATCTAGAGTTGGCTAGATTGGCAGTTTCTGTGAGTTTGGTCACAGACGTGAGTAATAAACCCAAGATTTTATTAGTTTTTGAAGGAGCTGCCTTCAAAGGAAGGGTCTCTAGTTCATGCTCCATGAGGACTGGTTGAGGAATTGTGATTGTGTAGCCAATGGATGCTATAGGCAGCTTAGTGGTAGAGTGAATAGAACATAGGATCTGACATTAGGAAGATCAGAATTCAAATCCAGTCTTAGGACATTTATTAGCTGTGTGATTCTAGACAAGTCACTTAACCTCAGTTTACCTCCTTTCTGACATCTATAAAATGGGAGTTGTAAAAGCACTTACTTCCTAGGACTGTTGTTAATATCAAATAAAAAAATAATTGAAAAATGCCTAGAACATAGTGAAAACTATGTAAATGTGAGCTATTAGTGTTAGAGAAGATAGGGGTGAACGAGGCATGATCCTGTAGATACTTGGAGGGCTTTCACATGAAAGGAGAATTAAACTTGTGCTGATATAGGTTCTTAGGTTCAGACCTGGAAGATATCTCGGACATCTAGCCCATCTCCACTCACTTTGTTGTTATTGTTATTCAGTTATGTCTGACTCCTTATTACCCTTTCTGCCTTTTTCTTGGCAAAGATACTGGAATAGTTTGCCATTTCCTTCTCTAGCCCATTTTACAGGTGAAGAAACTGAGGCAAAGATGGTTGAGGGACTTGCCCAGGGTCACACAACTGACTCAGATCAGAGTTGAAGTTAGGAAAATGAGTCTTCTTGATTTCAGATCACATATTTTATCTAAGCTGCCCCATTTTCCAGAAGAGAAAACTGAGTGAGGCTCGAAGAGATTAAAGGCAATTCCAGTAGACTTGGGATGGAAAGTCTATACACATCCAGAAGTAGAACTATAGAGACTTAATGTGCAGAATTTGAACCAAAACCCTCTGCCTGTAGATTCAGTATTTTTCCCACTGTACCACACTACTATTTGGTCTCAGAAGGCAGACATAAGCAATGAGTAGAAGGTACAAAAAGGTAAATTTGGACAACGTCAGGGAAAACCTCCTAACAATAAGAGCTAACAAAACAGAATGCCCTGCCTCTGGAGATTGTAGTTTGCTTCTCACTGAAGGTGTTCAAGCACAGGCTGGACAATCACTTACTGAGGATTTTTTAGGTAAGGGATGGAGTAAGTGGTTGCCAAGGTTCCTTTCAACTCTGTGACTCTGGGATTCCAGGTTAGCCTGAGCAGCCAGTGGAGAAGGACACCAAGTCCTAGTTTTTCTGCAGGTTGGTGAGTTAGGCAAACAGTTGAAGAACCACACTCATAGAAGGGTCATGCTTCCTACCATGCTGGGGGGATGCCACAGAGTGCAGCTAGGATGGGCAGGCTGGAATTCTGGATCTGAGGGTACCCATGGGAGGTTAGGCAAATGTCAAAGTCTGGGTCAACACAAGTGAATATGGCACTGACAATGATAATTACAATAATGACGATATGGGTGATGATGATGAAAATAGCTATGTCTATGAGGTTCAGAAGTTCACCAAGTGCTTTCAATCAGTCTATGAGGCAGAGAGGGCAAGATTTAGTATATTCGGTATACATATAGGATCACAGAGGGAAAGTGACTATTCTCCATGGTCTTATAGCTAGCAAGCATTTTGCACATGATTCAGGTCTGGGTCTTCTGACTTCAAGTCCAAGACTCTTACTAGAGACAAGTTACCTGAGCCATGTCGGGTAGACAAAAAGAAAGATTAGATGTAGAAGATATATCAAGCTGGCATCAAATTGGAAATAGAATTCTAAGGGTACATCACAGCGGTGGGCAGGTTCCTTATGACAGAGCACTCTAACAGGACAGCCCCATCCACTCCAGCTTCTTCAAGAAACCTCTGTTCTTCCTACAGGTGCTTGATTCCATGTTCTGACATCTAGCCTGGCTACCTGCTTTATTTATAATCTCTAGATCTTGAATCTCTAGAGATCTGCCATCAGGGACTTGTTCCCCTCATCTTTAGAACCCCTGCTCTGGGCAGAATTTTACTGTTTTATGAGAATGTAACAGCAAACTCACAGAAACTGACAATCTAGCCAACTCTAGATCAGATCATGCTGTTCATCCCAGTTAGCTATCTGCACCTAGCTTCTTGCCATCATCTTACTTCACTAAACACTATCTACTTTTTCCCTTTTCCCTTTTACTCTAGGATAGGAGATAGTGGTTGAATCTGGGATTTCATTGCTATAGGGAAGGCCCAAGTGAGGAAATTCCCTTTACCAATCTTCTCTGGAACTTTTAGTCTTTTTTTTTTCTCAATAGAATTTTATTTTTTCCAAATACATGTAAAGATAAGTTTTCAGTATTCATTTTTGTAAAAACTGTGTTCTAAAGTTTTCTCCTTCCCTCCCTTACCACTTCCCTCCCCCAGATAGCAAATAATTTGGCATAGATTAAATATATGCAATCCCTTTAAACATATTTCCATATTTGTCATGTTGTGCAAGAAAAATCAGAACAAAAGGGGAAAAAACCATGAGAAAGAAAAAAGCAAACACACCAAACGAAAAAACTAAGCTTCAATCCACATTCGGTCTCTATAGTTCTCTTTCTGGATTTGGATGGCACTTTCCATCCCAAGTCTATTAGAATTGTCTTGAATCACCACATTTTTGAGAAAAACCAAATCCCATCTCAGTTGATCATCTCATAATCTTGTTGCTATGTACAATATGCTTTTGGTTCTGCTCATTTCACTCAGCATCAGTTCATATAAATCTTTCCAGGCTTTTTTGAAAGCCTCCTGCTCATTATTCTTATATAACAAGTCTCCAATTGATAAACGGTCAAAGGATATAGACAGATAATTTTCAGATGAAGAAATTAAAACTATTTCTAATCATATGAGAAGGTGCTCTAAATCACTATTGATCAGAGAAATGCTAATTAAGACAATTCTGAGATACTATTACATACCTGTCAGATTGGCTAAGATGACAGGAAAAGATAAGGATGAATGTTGGAAGGGATGTAGGGAAACTGAGACACTAATACATTGTTGATGGAGTTGTTAATGGATCCAGGCATTCTGGAGAGCAGTTTAGAACTATGCTCAAAAAGTTATCAAACTGCATACCCTTTGACCCAGCAGTGTTTCTACTGGGCTTTTTATATCCCAAAGAGATCTTAAAGGAGGGAAACGGACCCACACGTGCAGAAGTCTGTGGCAGCCCTTTTTGTAGTGGCAAGAAACTGGAAACTGAATGGATGCCCATCAGCTAGGGAATGGCTGAACACGTTATAGTATATAGATGTTATGGAATATTATTGTTCTATAAGAAATGATCATTTTAGATTTTAGATGGATGGTTTTAGAAAGGTCTGGAGAGAACTACATGAACTGATGCTAAGTGAAATAAGCAGAACCAGGAAATCATTATATATGGCAATATCAATATTATACGACGATCAATTCTGATGAACATGACTCTTTCCAACAATAAGATGATTGATGCCAATTCCAGTGGTCTTGTAATGAAGAGAGCCATCTATACCCAGAGAAAGAACTGTAGGAACTGAATGTGGATCACAACATAATATTCTCACTCTTTTTAATGCTGTTTGCTTATATTTTGTTTTCTTACTCATTTACTTTCTTTTTTTGATTTGATTTTTTGTATATGCAGCAAGAGAATTGTACAAATATATTTATACATATTGAATTTAACATATATATGTTATGTATATATATGTAACATATATAACATATAACATAACATAAGATGTTTAACATATATTGGATTGGTTGCCATCCAGGGAAGGGAGTAGGGAGAAGGAGAGGAAAATCTGAAACACAACTCTATGCAAGGGTCAATGTTGTCAAATTATCTATGTATATGTTTTGAAAATAAAAAGCTTTATAAAAAAAGAACAATAGTATTCCATTACATTCATATACCATAACTTGTTCAACAATTACCCAACTGATGAACGTCCACTACAAACATTTTTGCACAAGTGGGTCATTTTCCCTCTTTTATAATCTCTTTTATATGGACCCAGTAGAGATATTGCTAGATCAAAGAGTATGCAATTTTGTAGCCTTTAGGAACAGTCATAAAGAGCTGCCTAGAGACGTGAGTGTTTAAGTATCTACCCCAGATTCATGCACTTTGTGTCAAAAGTGAGACTTGAACTAGGTTTTCCTGGCTTTCAGACCAGCTTTCTATATATCCATGCTGGTTCTTCTAGTGGTCAAATCTACATTATCATAGCTTTTGGAAAGACTTGTCAGTAGATTCTCTCCCCCCCACACACACACACATCAGAGTTAAGTGGTCACACATGTAGTGTGAAGTGTCTGAGCCCAGATTTGAACTCAATTTCTCCTGACTCGAGGGCTGGTGCCCTATCTACTGTACCAGCTAGCTGCCCTAAGTTGTTGCACAGACACATAGTAAATACCTCTTAAATAATTTTCATTCATTCCATCTAGTCCTTAAAAGCTACTGTCTACCACTGTGGCTCTCAGGAGTCATCAGTAGCCCATCTCCAGGACATACTATAATGTTAAGAGTCTGTTCCTTGTCAGAGCACCTCTGAGGGCTTATCAATTCATTTTAGGAACTCAACAAATTTAGAATACAGAATATCAGTCCTAGTAGGGGCCCCAGAGACCATCCAGTCTAATCCTTACCTAAACAAAAGTCCTCTTTGCAACAGCTCAGCAAATGACCATCTATTTTCTGTTTGAAGACCTCAGTGATGGAGAACACCAATAATATGCAAAACCCCCCAAATATTTAGTAAGAACTTAATTGTGTGCAAAGAACTGTGTTTACTAACTATTTTGTAATTTCAATCTCCAGTAATCATTAGGACATTTTTCCTTCTGTTGTATCCAAATCTATCTTCTGTAAATTTTCAACCAGTGTGCTCTTCTGCTCTCTGGAACCAAGAAGAACATCTCTAGGCCCTTAAATCACTGAAGGAGTGATCCTATCTTCTCTTTCTAATACAATGGAAAGAAACAATCTAGAGTTGGATCTGAAGAAACTGGGGTGCCATCCCAGCTCTTGTAGTCCCCTTGGCTAAATCACTAAACCTCCTCTCTGGATCTCAGCTACTTCATCTATAAAATAAACAGATTGGATTAAAAAAATCCCATCAAATATACTTCAATTCTATGGGTCACTTTATTTGATCACTTTCCTCCTTTATAAACAGGAACAGGGGCTTTATTGTTGGTGTTTGACTTCTGAATAAAAATATATATATTTTTTCTCTTATTAAAATGTAAGCTCCTTATTTTGTCCAAAGGGTATGAAACTGTGCATATCCTTTGATACAGCAATACCACTGCTAGGTCTATATCTGAAAGAGATCAAAAAAGAGGGGGCAGGGAAAGAACCTATTTGTACAAAAATATTTATGGCTACTCTTTGTGGTGGCTAAGACTTGAAAATCAAAAGGATGCCCATCAATTCAGGAATGACTAAACAAGGTATGGTATATGATTGTGAAGAAATAATAAGCAGGAAATAACCTGGAAAGACTTACATGAACTGATACAAAGTGAAGTGAATAAAACCAGGAGAATGTTATATGTAGTAATAGCAATATTGTTTGATGAAAAATTTGAATAACTTAGCTATTCTCAGCAGTACAATGATCCAAGACAATTCCAAAAGACTAATGAGGAAACATCCTATTTGCCCCCAGAGAAAGAACTTTTTTTAAAAATACAAACTGAACATGATATTTTTCACTTTCTTTCTTCCATTTTTTCTTTTATTTGAGTCTTCTTGAATAATATGGAAATGTTTTACATGATTGCACATGTATAAATTATATCTGATTATTTATCATCTCAGGGAGGGAGAGGAGAAGGAAGGGATAGAATTTATAATTCAAAACGTTAAACAGCACAAACATTAAAAATGGTTTTTAACATGAAATTGGGGAAAAACTAAAAAATAAATATTTTTAAAAGAATGTAAATTCCTTGAGGTTAGGTACTTTCTTGTTTCTGAATTCCCAGGACTTAGCACATATTAAACACAATATTTTTCATTCATTTACCAATGAAATCACCATAGTAATTATCTACCAAGGTGGGGAGGGTTAGAATTCATAGTTCATATAACCTGGAATTGGAATGCAAACAATCTATTTAGATGAGAAAAACTGAGTCCCCAGAAGTGTTAAACAATTGCCCAAATTCATCTGGGTAGCAGTAATAAAGAAAACACTTAGCATTTATAGCACTTTAAAGGTTTCAAAGGGTTTCACATTTATTATCTCATTCAATCTTCACAACAACTTGAGAGATAGGTGCTATTATTATTCCCATTTATAGTTCAAGAAATTGAGGCTGAGTCAAGTTACTAGAGTCACAATTAATAAATCTCTGGGGCAGGATTTGAACTCAGGTCCTGATTCTAGATCCACCATTCTATGCATTGTAAGTTACTGCAAAGGAAGAACCTACATCAATGACACATCACATATGTTTTCTAAAAAGGTATTTGAAATATATACATATTTGAAGAGGGTTGTGTGTGTGTGTATGTGTGTGTGTGTGTCTGTATACATATACCAGAGCGCTGGTTTAGCTGAGTATAAATTGTAGATACCTTCCATACTCCTTATTCCCTCCTTACATTGCCTTATTGCTACTGGTTCTCCATTCCATTTCCTAATTTCTTCTTTTCCTATTCCAATTCTTCAGGACCCAATAGAATATCAACTATCTGAGGGCAAGAATTATGTGGGTTTTTGGTATCTCCATCACTAGGCACAATGCAAAGTACATAGTAGGTACTTAATAAATGCTTGTGGAATGAATGAATACATCTTGAAGATGACCCTGTTGTTTAAATTTGAGTCAGGAGTATATAATGGAAAAAGTACAGGCTCTCAAAAAATATGGATTCTAATCTTGATTCTGTTACTCCATATAATCTGGGATGAGTTTCTTGATCCCTCTGAACTCAATTTCTTCATTTGTAAAATGGGAAGGTTGGATTAAATTATTTCTAAGGTCTCTTCCTTCTATGATATGCTTTTTTTTTTTTAACCATTTGGTATATAAAAATTCACTGTTATAATCCCAAACTCAGAAAATTCTCCTTGAATGTGGCACAAGGAGACCACTTTTTAGAGCTTCATAATTTGGGTGCAGATTGGACTAGAAAACCTCTGGAGTCCTTTAATAACAATGTTTGTGGCATCCATTATCTCACATGCTCCAAACAACAAATCTGAGAAATGGGTAGTACAAGGATTATCACCCCCATTTAACAGATGAAAAAATTGAGACTTAGTGAGGGGAAAGAATTTGCTCTTGATCATAAACCAATAATTACGAGAATTAGGATTTGAATTCAGGTCTTCTGATTCCAAATCCAGGGTTTTCTTCTTTCTATTTCTAAGTCTATGATTCCATAATTCTCTGAAAATGTGTCCCAAGACAGAACAGCTCCCAGCCTCCCTGGGGAGAAGCCCACTTCTAGTCCCTCAGCTCTATTTCTATGCTTCATTTCCTGCACAAATAAATTGAAACAATAATCAGTCTGGCTCAGCTCTAAAATATGCAAATAACACCTCCTGTTATCACTGAATTAGGTACATTCACAAGCATGGGGTGGAGGGTGGGGGGAGCAGTGCTCTCAGCTTCATGCTGATGGTGAAGTTATATCAACACTGATCTTCACCATCTCAATCCCAGAGCCTTTTTTTTTTTTTTTTTGGTCCATGCGGCTCTAAAATGTTTATTATCATAGAATTCTAGAAGACAGCCAGACTCTTAGTGTTGCAAGGTTCCAAATGGGATTCCTCTCTTTTCCCTGACAGTGATGGAACATCCTCTAAAGAACTGTGATAGATGGTTATCCGTCTCTGACTGAACACCTCCAATGTCAGGGTGCTCACTACCTACTGAGATAGCCATTGTGAGAGAGCCCTGTCTGTTACTAACAACAACATTTAGGAAGTGTTTAAGCTCTACAAATCATCTTCCTTACCAAAAAAACCCAAGAAGTTATATTATTCCCATTTTATAGATGAAAAAACTGAAGTTCAAGGCAGGAAAAAGGCTTAAGAAAGAGACTTACACAGCTACTAAGTGCTGAAACCAAGATTCAAATCCAGGTCTCCTCACTGATTCCAGGGCTCTTGGCACTATATTATACTGCTGCTGTGTTTGTTAGGAAGATTCTTTTTGTGATGAATTAAAATCTACTACCCCTTTTTTCCTTCTTTCCCCTTGCCCCCAGTTCTTCATTCTGGACAGGATAGAATTCCTCTGCTCCGTGATTGTCTACAAACATTTAAGAGTGAACTTGCTCTACTTGAGTCTATACTTCTCTAGGCTAAACAGTTCCATTTCCTTCAATGAGACCGTTATGACATAATCTTAAGACCTCTCATCATCCTCGTTGCCCTCTTCTGGACATGCTCTATCTTGTCAATGTCCTTTTGAAGTTGTATTTTGCAGAATTAAATATCCCTGTAGATTATCCTTTCAGCTATGGTCTGATCAGGGTATGGGGCAGGGGGACTATGAACTCTCTGGTCCTGTATGTTAAGCCTTTTCTCAGTAGTTTAAGGTCACAGTAGTTTTGATAGCATTTCAATAACAATGTTGGTACTTATATATTTGATAATCATGAAGACTCATTATTGTTAAACTAGGCTTCTTCTTTCTTCTACTTATAATCCAATTTTTTTCTATCTATATTCAGGACTTGCACTCATCTGTTTAAATTTCATATTCTTAGTTTTAGCACATTCTTTTTGTCATAGCTGATCAAAGAGGGGACAAGTTAGTATTATCACTTACTACCTTGGACAGCAACTTTTTTCTTCATGAGCTGATTTATTCAAGTGTCATATGGTTCTACCTCAGTGCTGTGGCCAATTAATTCAGTACTGGCCTTCAGGTTCCTTTGTCCCCACCTGACTTAGATTAGTACTTCAACACTTTTTTTGGTCTTCGGGATTTATCTGCACTGGTGAGCTTTTGGGCTTGATCTTAGCACATCATTCTAATTACTCTTTCTCTCAGGGCTTTTCTACATTAGATGTTATCCTCTTAGCTTGCTAATTGCCCTTAAAAACTATTGTTTATGAATGAAGAGTGTGTAACCTGGGCCATTAATAATCAATTTTTAATTAGACTAACTAAACATCAATAAATTGGACTCAATAAATGGAAAACTAAAAATGAAAAGATGAAGAGGCTGGAAATCTTAATATAATTTTGAGAAAAAGGATGCCCCTGACAAGTGAAAATCAACCCTGATTAGTGGATATTTAATCAGTGGGTAGGCTAGAAATCTTCAGCTTCTCCTGCCACAAGTGGTTTGATCATGAGACTCGGCTGTCTCTGGCAAACTGAACAAGGAAATCATCTCCATCCAGAACACTCTGGTTGGTTTTCTCCTTCACAAGCTGGATTATCCTAAATTCTACTGAAGGGCTACAAGAATAGGGGCTCATTTCACATAGTTTACTCTCTAAATATAAGTTAAGATCTCCTAGTTGAATGGGGGTGTGGCTCAAAATTTAGGAACGTGTTCCCCAAGAGTCAGGGCAATTTCATTAATCAATTATATTTTTCAGAGACTGACCTTCTATAAGGCTGGGCCTTAAATAAAGAAATAAAAAGAGAAAACCTTGGATTATAATTTAACCATCTACTACTAATATAATAAGAAAATAATAATAGTTTCTTTCACCGTCATCCCTTCTCTAAAGGGTCCTCACAACTTCAACCTGTCGAGATCTTTGAATGAATCCAGATTACTGAGATCTTTGAACTGAATTCTGATTCTACAGAAAGTCCTTTGACTTTCATGATATTTGCAAATATGATAAATGTGTCAACTATGTCTTAATCCAAATAGTTGATTTAAAAAAATCTTGATGGCAAAAACAGAAAAAATAGAAAAAGCCTATTGATATTAATTTAAATTTGCTTTTATTATTTTTCTTCACATTTTGTTTGATGTTTTATTTGCAAAAGAAGGGAGATTTTGTATCCTCTCATGTGTTTCAGTGGTATCCTCCGGATGGCAGTAAACAAAAATTACTATAGGATAAGAACAAGAGTCACACAGGATGGGAAGGCGGGTGTGCTGCAATCTGCATCACTGGAGCAACCTCCCACACTGGTGAAATCACAGATCCATTTGAAAATGTTGATCATGCTATGCCCAGAGAAAGAACTCTGGGAGATGACTAAAAACCATTACATTGAATTCCCAGTCCCTATATTTATGCCCACCTGCATTTTTGATTTCCTTCACAAGCTAATTGTACAATATTTCAGAGTCTGATTCTTTTTCTACAGCAAAATAACGTTTTGGTCATGTATACTTATTGTGTATCTAATTTATATTTTAATGTATTTAACATCTACTGGTCATCCTGCCATCTAGGGGAGGGGGTTGGGGGTAAGAGGTGAAAAATTGGAACAAGAGGTTTGGCAATTGTTAATGCTGTAAAGTTACCCATACATATAACCTGTAAATAAAAGGCTATTAAAAAAAAAAAAAGAAAATGTTGATCATGTGCATTGTTGGTGGAGTTGTGAACGAATCCAAGCATTCTGGAGAGTAGTTTGGAACTATGCTCAAAAAGTTATCAAACTGTGCATACCCTTTGATCCAGCAGTGTCACTACTGGGCTTATATCCCAAAGAGATCATAAAGAACGGAAAGGGACCTGTATGTGATCGAATGTTTGGCAGCCCTTTTGTAGTGGTAGAAACTGAAACTGAATGGATGTCCATCAGTTGGAGAATGGCTGAATAAATTGTGGTATATGAAAATTATGGAATATTACTGTTCTGTAAGAAATGACCAACAGGATGATTTCAGAAAGGCCTGGAGAGACTTACACGAACTGATGCTGAGGAAATGAGCAGGACCAGGAGATCATTATATACTTCAACAACAATACTATATGATGACCAGTTCTGATGGACCTGGCCATCCTCAGCAACGAGATCAACCAAATCATTTCCAATGGAGCAGTAATGAACTGAACTAGCTACGCCCAGAGAAAGAACTCTGGGTGATGACTAAAACCATTACATTGAATTCCCAATCCGTTTATTTATGCCCACCTGCATTTTTGATTTCCTTCACAAGCTAATTGTACAATATTTCAGAGTCTGATTCTTTTTGTACAGCAAAATAACGGTTTGGTCATGTATACTTATTGTGTATCTAATTTATATTTTAATATATTTAACATCTACTGGTCATCCTGCCATCTGGGGGAGAGGGTGGGGGGTAAGAGGTAAAAAATTGGAACAAGAGGTTTGGCAATTGTTAATGCTGTAAAGTTACCCATACATATAACCAGTAAATAAAAGGCTATTAAATTAAATAACAACAACAAAAAAAGAAAATGTTGATCATGACAATGGCCTCACATGCCACCCATTTAAAAGATCTGGATTTAAGTTCTGACTGCCACTTATTAGCTACCAGACAAGGCATGTCTTTTTCCCTTATACTATTTAGTTTCTTCATTTGTAAAACAAAAGGGTAGAACTAGATGATTCTAAGGTTCCTTCTAGCTCTAAAACTTTATGCTTCTTCTGACTTTGACATTATCATAGGCTCATAGAATCCAACCTTATCAGTATAGAGATAAGAAATCTGAAGCCTGGAGAGGTACCTTGGCCAAGGTTACACAGTAGCCAAAAAGGGATTAGGAATAAGATGTTTTTGATTCAAAGTCCAGTGCTCTTATCCACAATCCTTTACTGCAATGTTTCTCTAAATCAAAATTTCTTAAACTGCAAATTTTGCATTGTGGATTGTGTAACTGAATATGGCGGGGAGGGGAGGTCATTAAAAATTGACAACAGTAAAAGATATCATTCAATACACCAAGATTTAATTCTTTATGTAAAAATGAATAAGTCCCACCATCTCATTTATGTGCAAATTTGCTTTTATCTTTAATAAATGATACAGTAATATATCAAAGAATTGTTTTAAAATAAGTTTCTTTATGATTTATTATCAGTTAATGTTTGATTTGTATATCTACTTTATGTACTTAGGGTTGTATAAGAATTTCTTGGACAAAAAGAGGTCATGAGTGGAAAATGTTTAAGATATACGGCTCTAAGGCATAGTCCCTCTCCTCAAGGAGCTTTAAGTAGAGGCAATAATGTACTGTATGTATACCAGTAAATTTAATACTAAATAAAACTTAGGAAAGACATATAAAATATCGTGGTATCTGATGAGGAAAATAACCACATCTCATTTCAAAGAAATGACTTGTTCTGAAAGTACAAACACTAATTATTGTTTAATTGGTAACTTTTGTTAATCATGAATCAATATGTTGTGTGTGTGATGGTTCATTTAAATTTTTTAATTGTTACTTTTTTTAACATCACCTTTGTTCCTCAAGATTTCCCCTCCCAACTTCTACTCCTCCTACCATCTGGATAATAAGCTCATAAAACAAAGAATAAAAAAATAATGTAAAAAAAACCCAACAAAACAATTCCAAGATATTAAGGAACACATCAAGCAGGTCTGACGTGATATAGTATTTTACACCTATAACAATTCACATCTGCAAAGAACTAGTGGGAGAGGTATTCTCATATTTCTTATTACATTTTTTTTGTTCTTTCTATTTGTGTTATTGAATTTATTGTGAATAATTTTCCTGGTTTTACTTGCTCCATATTGCAGCAGTTTATGTTTTCTTGAGTTATTTTTTTTTGGTGTAGCATTTACCAATTTAAAAACTTATTTTATTTTCCATTCTAAATTCTCTCTCTAACTCATTGAGAAGAAGCAAGATACTCACTATGCACCTGAAATCATGTAAAATGTATTTCTTTGTTAACAAAAAAAAATGAAAAGAAAGTGAAAAAATATGCTTTGATCTGTACTCAGAACTTAGTGATTCTCTCTCTGGAGGTGGATATCATTTTTCATCATGAGTCCTTTGGCTCTGCTCACTCACTTTGCATCAGCTCATACAAGTCTTCCCAGGCTTTTCCAAAACCATGCCCTTTATTATTTCTCATGCACAATAGTCTTCCATCACAATGAAATACCACAACTTGTTTATCTGCTTGTTTTCTATATAATTATAATTTTTTGTAATGCAGTGATATCCCATTGCATTCGTGCACCACAGTTTGTTCAGTCATTCTCTAGTTGATAAGACATCTACTTTGTTTCCAGTTTGCTATTACAAATATGCTGCTGTAACATTTTTTTGTGTGTTCATAGAACCTTCTTTTTATCACTGGCCTCCTTGGGGATATGTGTATAGCAATGACATACTTGTGTCCAAAATAATGGAACATCACTCATTTCTTAGCAAAGGTCATTGTCTACTTAAAGGTGGAAAAACTGAGGTTGGAGAAATTTATTGATTTGCAAAAGATTAGAAAGAATCAAATTGGGAGTGGGGAGATCTTGGCTCCGGGACTTGCTACCCTTCTTGGCTCTACAGAACAAGATACACCATCTCTACCCCATTAGTCCAGGTTAATGCGAATCAAATCTTCATGCTTTGTAAATCTCTATTCCTCACGATGGGGAATGAGGATAAGTACAGGGTGTAAATAAATCCATAAATTAGCCAGCTTCCATAAACATGACCCAGAAAAACGAACAATTTCCGGCCATCACGTAAAAGACGCCCTTGTGTGCCAGTCTACTGCAGCCTCACGGCGGGCGGCCTGGACTGAGCTCTGAAGCAGCCTCTCCATTTTTCATCACAGGCTTAGCAATGAGACAGACCTTCCCTTGCTGTTACCCGCAGGCGAACCCACCCTGCCTGCTGTCCACTCCTGACTACATCAATAATTCCTGTGCCAGCCAGTGGAGGGGAGGACCATTCCCACGGGGGTCTTGTGCTGAATTCATTAGTACTACTGATGCTCACTAGTGATGCAGAACCGCACCTGCCCAGGCCGACTGTTCCAAAGGAAAGGCAAGGCAGAGCTTACCAGCTGCTCAGGGGCCCCGAGGAGGCTGAGAGAAGATTTCCCTTGCTTCCCGGGTTGGTAATGTCGCTGAGGCTTCTGTGTCTGTCCATTAAACCAGCTATGGGTGTGTGGGCCCTTCTCCAGCCTGTGCAGTTAGCAAAGCCTGAAACCCTCCCTGCTGACACAGGGCTAACATTCTTAGAGATGGTCCAAGCTGGGAAGCACCTGAGAACACAGAATATCAGAGCTGAGAGGGACCTCTGAGCAAAGGAGAATACCGATGTTACCTAGTAGGCAAGCTCTTCATTTTAAACTGGAAAAACCAAAGCTTTCCAACAAAATGGAAAAACCATTGGAAATAACTTATGCTGGTCACACAGGTAATAGATGGCAGAAGGAAGATTCGAATCCAGGCCTTCTGACTTGAAATCCAGCATGTTTTCTCCTGTACCATACTGCCTCATAGAGACTGAGTTAGCTACGTCACATGTCTTGTGTGCTCCATGCAGCCCATAACACTTCTGAATGTAGTTGAGAAATATTTAACAAAATAAATGAAAAAGAAAAAAAAAAACCACAGATCATATATTTTAAAATAGTTCAAAACGAGACTGGCAGATTTAATGTACAGAGTCTCCATTTCTATATGATCCTACTGCTGTGGACTACAGAATGTTAGAGCTAATGTTAGACCTTGGGAACATCGAACAAGCTGCAAGAGATGTTAGCAATCATTTAGTCTGATCCTGTAATTTCAGTAGTTAATGGGGTTTTAGGAGCATAGATTTAGACCTGGAAGGGATCACAGAGAACATCGAATCCAACTCCTTTATTTTACAGATGAAGAAATGAGGACTGGGGGAAGTTAAATGAATTGCTCAATGCTGTCTGCCAAATCTCTGTTCAAGACTCCACAGCTCCCTCTTCTGTTCCTGGAAAGACTTAAGGCTAGAATGTTAGTGAAAGGGATGTGGAAATGTAGAGTATTAGAAGAGAGACTTTTAGACTAAAAGATGGAAGGAATTTTAGACCATGTGACAAATGGTCAAACATTAGAGTTGGCATTATTATCATTATTCCCATTATATAGATGGAGAAACTGAGGTAAACAGTAGTTGTGACTTGCTCGGGGTCAACAAAACTAGTAAATTTCTGAGGCTGAATTTGAACTCAGATCTTCCGGACTGCAAATCCAATATTCTATTTACTATACTACCAAGGAATAAATTGAAATCAGAAGAACAGGACTTGAGTTCAGATCCTGATATTAACTAGCAATGTGGCTGCAGATAGAACATTTCACTCCTTTAACCTGTCTCAACATCTATAAATTGGGGACAAAAATATTTGCAATACTTTCCTCATGGGGGTGTCATAAGAAAAGTACTGCAAACCTTAGGAATGGGAATGATTATTGTAAGACTTTAATCCATTCTCCCCACTGAGAAACAGCACGGAATAATGGTTAGAGAGCTAGTTTTTGAATCAAGGAATCCTAGATGTTAGCCTTACCCCCAAATATATACTGAACAAATCTTTCCTTATAAAAACTATTTTAAATGTTTTTAAATTTTGATTTTATTAATTTTTTGTTACATTTTAAGTTCCAAACTGTCTCCCTTCCTCCTTTCCCACTCTTCCCCCTGGAGAAAACTACCATTTCACACACACATGTATATATTTATATACACATATATATATAGACATACATGCATATATATATATGTGTGTGTGTGTAAAACCATACTATGAATAATAATATTTATCATTCTTTTCCTGGAAAGATAGCATCTTCCTTCATAAAGCTCTTTGTGGTTGTAATACTCAGAATAGTCATTTAGAGATATTCTTCAAATAATATTGCTTTTATTGTTTACAACATTTTCCTCATTCTGCTCATTTCCCTTTTAATTTTTTAACGTATCTCTCCATGTTTTTCTAAAATCAACCAGTTCATCATTTCTTTTTAAAAATTTCAATAGTATTTTATTTCATAATTACATGCAAATATAGTTAACATTCATTTAAAAAATTAATAGAATTTGATTTTTAAATTACTTATGAAGATAGTTTTTTTCCTCAATAGTATTTCATTTTTCCAGAGACATGAAAAGAGAGTTTTCAACATTCATTTCTGCAAGATTTTGTGTTCCAATTTTTTCTTCCTCTTTCCTTTACTTTCCTTCTTTCCAAGACAGCAAGCAATCGGATATAGATTATATAGGTACAATTATTTCAAATGTATTTCCAACATTAGTCCAACATTCACATTAGTCATGTTGTGAAAGAAAAATCAGAATAAAAGGGAAAAACCATGAGGGAAAAACTATGAAAATACTATGTTTTGATCTGCATTCAGGTTTCATAACCCTCCCTCTGGATGAGGATAACATTTTCTTTTCCAAGTCTATTGGAGTTGCTTTGGATCACTGTATTGCTGAGAAGAGCAATGGACTTCATCACAATTGATCATCACATAATGTTGCTACTACCATGTACAATGTTCATCTCACTTCATTCAGCATCAGTTCATGTAGATCTTTCCAGTCTTTTCTGAAATCAGCATGCTTATCATTTCTTATAGAACAATAATATTCCATTATATTCATACACCATAACTTATTCAGCCATTCCCTGAATTGATGGGCATCTACTTAATTTCCAATTCCTTGCAATCACAAAAAAAGCAGCTTATCATTTCCTGTAGCACAGTAGTAGTCCATCACAACCATATATCACAACTTATTCTGTCATTCCCGAATTGATGGTTATCCCTTCAATTTCTAATTTTTTTTTTCTGCCATCACAAAGATTGCTGCTATAAATATTTTAGACCATGTAAATTCTTTTCCTTTTTCCTGATCACCTTGAAAAACAGACCTAATAGTAGTATTGCTCTGTAATTTTATACCTCTTTGAGTATATTCTGGTTGCTCTCCAACAAAGTTGGATCAGTTCACAGTTCTACCAACAATGTAGCAATATCTTCAACATTTGTCATTTTTGCTTTCTATTATTTTAAATAATCATATAGGTATAAGATGATTTCTCAAAGTTGTTTTAATATAATTTCTCTAATAAATAATGATTAGAGCATTTTTCATGTAATTATATATATATATATACCTTTGATTTCTTCATCATAAAGTTGTCTTCACATATTCTTTGATCATTTATCAGTTGGGGAATGACTTATATTCTTATAAATTTGACAAAGTTCTTTGCAACATGAGATTTTTATCTGAGAAACTATAAAATTCTTTTCTTCCATTTTCTATTTTCCTTCTAATCTTGACTACATTTGCTTTATACAAAACCTTTTTAATTTAACATAGTCAAAATTATTCCTTTTATGTCTCACAAGGCTCTATTTCTAATTTATTAATAAATTCTTCTCTTACCCATAAGTCTGAAAGATAATATATTCCATTTAAATTTTGTAAAAATTAAAATAAAAAACTATATAGCAAGTTAATCAACACATTGGTTGTTTTTGACAGCATATATAACATTCCATAATCATATTCCCTTATTTCTCTAGGGAATAAAGAGAGGTGCATTTTATTATCTCTTCTTAGAGAACAAAGCATGGTTAGTGTAATTAAGCAGCATTCATTTTCATTTTATTGTTCTTTTTATTTGCATTGTTGTAAACACTTATACTGGTATTCTGCTCCTGCTGACTTCATTCAGAATCAGTTCAAATGGGTATTTTCATACTTCTCAGAATTCTTTATATTTGTCATTTGTTACATTGTAGTAATAGTTGGTGCAGTAAGGTTGAAGGCAGAAGATCTGAGTCAGCTCTTCAGAGCTTCAGACACTAGCTGTGTAACCTTGAGCAAGTCACTTAGCTCTGTTTGCCTCGGTTTCCTCATCTGTAAAATGAGCTGAAAAAGGAAATAGCAAATCACTTCAGTATCTTTCACAAGAAAGCCCCAAATGGGGTCATGAAGAATCAGAAGCTACTGAAAAATGATTAAATAATGACAATTCTCCAATCAATAGATTTATACTCCTCCCCTTCCTCTCAGTTCTTTTGCCACCACAAGAGGCAGCTTTGAGTCATGAAGACCTGAATTCAAAATTGCCCTCAGACACTTACCACCTATATGATCCTCGGCAAGTCACCTCACTTCTGTTTACCTCCATTTCCTCAATTGTAAAATGAGGATTATAACCCATCTATTTTATGGGGTTGTTGTGAGAATCAAATGACATATTTGTAAAAAAGCATTAACACATGGGGCAGCTAGGTGATGCAGTAGATAGAGCACCAGCCCTGAAGTTAGGAGGACCTGAGTTTAAATTTGACCTCATATACTTAATACTTTCTAGCTATGTGACCCTGGGCAAGTCACTTAACCCCCTACTACCTCAGCAAAAAAAAAAAAAAAAGTGGCACAATGTCTCGCACATAGTAGGTGCTATATAAATGGTTTCCCCCTTCCTTTTCTGCACAAGAAGTCACTGGAATCCATTCTGAGTAATCAGATGGTCAGCAGAAATTGCTTTAGTCTCCAAAAAAAAGCTTACATGGGAATGACCAGGACATCAAATTTTTCATTTAGGATCTTAAAATCACAGATTATAAGAACTGAAAAGTCCCTTAGGGATCATCTAGGTCCAATGTCATTTCATAGCTGGGAAAATAGAGGCCTGGAAAGAATATTTCATAACCGAAACATCAGACATTCTCAAGAAGAGATTGCTGCATTATCACATTAACTTTTGAGCTCTTCCATTTGAAAAGTATTAAAGAGACTATTTTTGGAAGGACTATATCCATAAGAATTATCTAACAAATATTGTTTGAATTAAATTTAGTAAAACATCTTGTGAAATAATATATTATAATAGAAAATCTTTGCATCAGGATTCAAAGGCTCTGGGTTTGAAACTGATGCTTACTAGCTTTGTGACTTTGGACACATTACTTTCATCTGTGACCATTGGTTTTCTCTTATATAAAAATAGGGATGGTATTTTGGTCATTCTCTGCCTTACGGGGCTATGGTGAGGATCAAATATGGTAACATATGGGAAGTGTTTTCTAATGAAAAGCACAGTGTAAATTGAGCTATGATGGGTTTTCTCAGAAATATGGTACTGGTCCAGGAAGGGAGAGGTAAGAACCATTGTACAGTTCGTTTCCTCTTTGAGGAATTGGAGGCTGTCTTGGAAATAATCTCTGACCTGAAAAAAGAAGCCCACTCGACCCTCTTGTAAGTCTCTCGTGGAAGCATGTTTGCAAATAGGATGTGACAGGGTAATGTTCACCAATATGGTTACCAGCTGTCCGGCTCTGGGTGGGGAGTTGGGCTTTCAAGGGGACTGGCTTGCAGACAGTTCCACAAACTCCTCTGCTTTACTGATGTGAAAGAGAGATCAGCCCCTTCTTTGTCTGAGTGGGAGTCAGTATTTGAGGGGAGCACACTATCTACACAAGGCTACACCCTTGTGTAGGGGTGAGCACATCTGTGAGAATATGTGTATGAAAGCATTATGTGCTTGAAGGTGAGCACCTGTGTAAGGTCAGAAGCCAAAGCTCATACAGGAATAGAGGAAGGGGGAGGGGAGGATGAGGTGAGATGAGGAGAGAACAAAGAAAATAGGACACATTATATGTGGTCTGAACCTAAGCTGTCCCTGAATGTGGGATGCACCCCCAAAATGGGTTCTCTTAGAAAGAGAAATGCATATGCATACACATCCACATACATATACACACAAAGAGACACAATGTTCCAAAAGGAGATTTTTGGAATACTTTGTATAATATATGATACATATGTCTGTGAGTGTGACTTTTGGGATATTTTGTATAATACAAAATAATACAAAGTACACATATGGTACTTTGCTTTGGTAAAGTGGATTGTACTGTACTTACTAGAAAAATTCAGGGGCATAAAATAAAATTTCTCACTTATGGGAGAGCTGCATAGGCAGCTATTGGTACCTCCGAGTAGTCAAACATTCCAAAGTGAATATAGCGAGGTGCTACAATGGAGAGGAGCCGGGCCTGGGACAGGGAAGTCTCATATTCCTGAGTTCAAATCTGACTTCCCACACTTACTAGCTGTGTGATCTTGGACAAGTCATTTACCTTTAATTCCTCATCTGTAAAAAGAGCTGGAGAAAGAAATGGCAAATAGCTCTAGTACCTTTGTCAAGAAAACCTCAAATGAAGTTACAGAGTTGGACACAACTGAAAAACAACCACACTTATATTAAGGTGGGTGGCTACCCCACCATTTTGAATTGGAGTCCTCCCTGCCTTAGTCATTGTTCTTTGTCCTTTGTGAAGATGACACTCCAGGAGACATACAAGTGATTTCGATTTAAATGAGGGAGGGCTGTGATAAGTCACCAGTCTCACTTTTTCCTTTGAAGCCATCTGGCTCCAGATTATATCCAAATTATAGATCAGAATGGCTGGCGATGGCCTTGGATGCAGTAGTGGACCACCTTAGACAATGGCTTTATGAAGTATTTTTTTAAAAAAACTTATTCCTTGGTGACCAACATTCTGCTGATGAGTCTCTTCAAGTTTACTTAGATTGGATCTTTGGAAGACAGTCAGTGACTCAATCTCAGCTTGAAGCCTTTCCATCTTGGAATCTCAAGAGCTTCTTCTAGAAACCCATGGACCTTTCTTCCCCACAATGGAACATGGTGGACTTGGGTGGAATTAATGAAAGGTCATTAATAGGTATAAACTCCAAGGAGGTCAATGATAAAAAGAATAGTACCATATACCCCCAAGTATTTGTAACAGTCCTTTTTGTAGTACGAAAGAGTGAAAAGTCAAGTAGATACCAATTGATTTGAGAAGCTAGACAAGTTTAGTCACAGGAATGTAACAATAATTCTGAACTGTGAGAAATGATGAAGATGATGTGACTACAGAAATGCTAGGAAGACTTGGATGTATAAATACAAGTGAGGTAAATAGAATCAGGAAGACAAGATATGCAGTGACTACAACAATATAAATAGAAAAAAGAATAACCACAAAACATTTGGAACTGAATCTTGCAAAATTACAATGTTCAAACTTGGCCCCAAAGGAAAGATATAAGAAGCCATGTCTCCCTCCTTCTTTGTAGAGGTGGGAGGTTAAGAGTGTGGAACACTGCTTTTAACATGAAATTTTTTTCAGTAGTTTTGCTGTTGGTTAGTTTTGCTGAACTTTTTTATTTCTCTTGTTTATTTTTTGTCATAAGGTGACATAAAAACAAAAGCTATAAAAACAATTAAAAATAATTTCACAGATATTATTTAATACTTCATTTTATGTGGAGTCTCATCAGTTTGGGTATTTCCCCCACTGATGTAAATCCCAGCACCTCCTTGCAATCATTCTGCACCACTTTTATCCATGTCTTTCCAAAAATGTTCCTTAGAGAGACCATCCAATGTGCTAGAGGCACATTCCAATTGAACATATTTATAGGAAGCAAACAGATTATGTATTAAGCAAACTTGGGGCTTTAAAGTATCAGATCCCTTCAGCTCCAGATCAACAGTATCATCCTATGACTGATTTTCCCAGGACAATATGGAAAATTTGTCTACTCCCCAAAATAATCGCTAATTCATCTAAATGAAACCTTCTTCTATGATTATTGCCCTTAGTAAAAGGAAGTCTTGCCGTGACCTTGTCCCCTAATTTGAGATACAAGATTTGCAAAAATTCAAGCATATTTATAACAAAATAATTATAAAAAGCCAGTTTCTGAATTTGCTTATTGTTCTTCTATGCTATTGATACTAGCTAAGGGTTTAATTCAAATTGAAGCAGCAATAATATTCCAGGTGATGGAGCAGGGGTTGGGGAGGGAGAGAAAAACATAAGAGCAACAACATAGAATAACAGAATATTAGAAGTGAAAGGACTTTAGGACAGAGAATACTAGAGCTGAAAAGGATCTTAAAGAACAAAATATTTGAAACAGAAGAAATCTTAGAACACAGAATACTAAACATGGATTGTTAGGCTAGAAGGACCCCAAGATGCAATAGAATATTAGCCTATACACTATTAGATCTGAAAGGAATTTTAATATATAGTGTAAGAACACAAAACAGAATGTTAGATCAGGAAAGATCTTAGAACATAAGAAATAGTATGGTAGAGCTTCAATGGACCTTGGAGTAATGAAAGACAGTTTGGTGCAGTAGGAATAGCACTAGATTGGTAAGTCAGTGAGCCTAGTTTGAAACTTGTCACTTCTACCATTTCTATAAGTGTGCAAGTCACTTAACTTTTCAGATCCTCAGTTTCCCTCATTTGTCAAATGAAGGGCTTATATTTCTTGGACTGAAGGTCTAATAGAATGTGGAATATGAGAGTGGGAAGACACCTTCATGAATATCTAACCCCTCATTTCCTATGATGAGGAAACCAGGGCCAGGACAGAGAGAAAGAGATCGGTATATTGGATGGCATATATACAGTGGCATATTGATAATTAACAGCAGAGCTGGGAGTAGGCTTTTTCTCTTACCTGGCTGCCAGCCCAATGCTTTCCCTCCTACATCATAGTAATGGGATCCCTGGAAATACAGATTGCCCAGGATATGAGGCAGTGAGTCACCTCGGGATTCGGCTTCTTGCCACTTGATGTAGTCAATCAGTCTGTCTTTTGACTTAAGTGACTAGCTTCCATCCAAGTGCACGTGGGCCATTCATTCCACAGGTATAACCACAGCCTTCAGATACAAACTCATGCTGAACATTTGCTGATGATGCTTCTGTGCATATTTGAGCTACTGTAACAATGAAGGGACATGAAGGGAGAGTTCCGGGCTTGAAGTTAAAGACTCTGGCTTCAAATATTAACCTTGATACTTTCTGTGTGATCTCAGGTAAGTCATTTCCCTACTGGGATTCATTTTTCTCATCTGTAAAATGTGAGTGTTGTTGTAACTATATGACTTCTAGCTCATATGCCACATTGCTTGCTTCTCATTTTTTACATTCACATTTTCATACTTGTTTGAAAACATTTCCCAGAGTTTCTAAGGAATTTTAAATACTCATGCTTCTCCAAAGCATGAATAATGGGATCTTAGGCCTGGAAAGAATCTAGAGAGGTGATCTGATCTATTCCCCTGCCCACACCTGTCTGCAAGACCCTTAACAGGTAGAACTGTTCTCTTCTGGAACATCTTCAGTGATGTTAGCTTATACTTTAGCTATTATCCAACCAAATTCTTGACATATGAATCTCCTCTATAACAACTTTGACAAATGATTGTCTATTCGCTGCTTAAATATCCTAAGGGATGGGAGGTTCACTATCCCAGCAGCAATCTGATTCAATCTTCTCCTAATACAATCTTCTCCTCTATAAAAGCCCTAGAACACATTATTGTCCAGATTCCCCCTAAACATGTCCAGTGAGGAGAAGTTTTCTGAAGGTAAGGACTGCTTTGCTTTTTCATTCCCGTTCCCAGCATTTAGCACAGTGATTAACATATAGTAAGTGCTTAATAAATGCTCTTCATTTATTATGATTTATTATGATCATCATTTTTACTACTACCACATTTCCAAATCCTTAGCCTCCTAAACCTTAGCATCAACCCTGCTTTGCTGGTGGCTTCCTTCCTATGGCCTCACAGGCCTTCTGTTTATAATGTCCTTGCTTAAGTTTTTTCCCTTTGGACTGAGCAACCCTTTGTAAATCTACAATTAATAAGGTTGCCCAACCATATTCATGGGAACACATATTGTATCTCGTCATTGTCGATCAATGCTATATATCATCTCATAAAACTGATTAAAAAGCAGGGCAGTCCATTTCACTGGATTTCATGTCTCAACATTATAAATTTCATATTATGGTTAATGATTGTCAGTAAAGATAGAGTACATACATGCTGATCAGGATTGGTGCTCATAATTAATTATTGGAGGATCAGAGCAAGTCTCATAAAGGGCTTGTGGCTTTCAAGCAAGGGATTGTTGATTAAGTACTTTCCTTTTTAAAAGTAAAAAGAGTAACTTTTTCTTTAACAGAGAGCTCTACACAAATCAATCAATCACTCAATCAATTCGCATTTATTAAGCACTGTGTTAAGCTCTGTGTGAAGTGTTGTTAATACAAACACAAAAATGAAAAAGGCCTGATCTTGAAAAACTTAAATTCCTTCCAGGTAAACAACATATACACATTTAAGAGCAGGGCGATCCCCAAAGTCTTAGTGTAGATTTAAGCTTTGGGTCACCATCTATATATAAAATAAATATTAAAAAGTTAGTCTAACATAATGGATTTAGAGTAAGGAAGCCCTGGATTCAAAATCCATTTAAGACTCTGAGCAAGAGATTTTAACCTCTCTGTGCCTCAGTTTCCTCATCTGTAAAATGAGCATCTTGTGGTTTCTGATCTCTAAGTTCCCTTCCAGTTCTAAGTCTATGGTCCTATGATAAAAACAAAATAATTTTGGAAGGGCAACTGATAGAGCCCTGAGCTTGCAATCAGGAAGACTCCTTTCAGTTCAAATCGGACCTCAGATAACAAGTCACTTAACCCTGTTTGCTTCAGTTCTTCAACCATAAAATGAGCTGGAAAAGGGACCAATCCAGTTTCTTTGCCAAGAAAACCCCAAATGGAGTCATGAAGAGTCAGATGCCACTGAACAACAAAGAGTGGGACTATGGATTGGAAGTAGATGGAGTTGGTTCACCTCATGTGGAAGGGGGCATTTGAACTGCACTTTGAAAGAAACAAAGAACATCTTATAGAGGATCAGGGAGATAAAGAGACCCTGTATTGTTAAAACATAGAAAATAAATTGCCATAATTGGAAAGGGCCTCAGAACTCAGAGTGAGCTAGCATTTATGTAGTGCTTTAAGGTTTGCAAAGCACCTTACAGCTATCATTTTATCTTTACAATAAACTGTGGGATGTAAGTGCTGTTTTATCTCCATAATACAGAAGAAGAAACTGAGATAGACTAGGTTAAATGACTTGCCCAAGGTCACATGGCCAGTAAATTGGATTTGAATTCAGATCTTCCTGATTCCAGGCACAGAGTTCTACCCACCTCATTACACAGCCTAACTCCTTGGTCTTAAGGGTAAAGAAGGTAGCAAGAATTTTAGATTATAGTGTTAGATTGTAGAAGATTGGAGGCCAGAGCTAGAGAGGATCTTAGGACATAAAATGTTAAAGTAATAGAAAATACAAGAACCTGAGAAAACAGAATGCTTTAAGCGCTTAGCACAGTGCTTGTCACATAGTAGGAGCTTAATAAATGTCTTGGTTTGACCTCTCAATGGAATTTTAGAATAAAGAAGCTAGAATACTCGTGCTGGAAAGGGCCTTAAAGGATAGAGCTGAGAGAAGCCATAGAACAAAGAATAACAGCAAAAGATACAATTGGGGCTCCCCGTAGTGGGGGTGATATTCAAGCAAAAGCTGGTTGACCCTTTTTTGAACATATTACAGTGGGAATTCTTGTCTAGATACCATTTGAACTAGATGGCTTCTGAGGACTCTTCTGTGAGTCTGAGACCTTGAATTCTGCTACTTTAGGGGTTCTTAATTTTTTTGTGTGTCATGAGCCCCTTTGGAAGTCTGAGGAAACCTATGGACCCCTTCTCAAAGGAATGTTTGCCTACATTCCTAATGAAAGGAAATGCTAAATTTCCATTGTTTTTCAATCCTGTCTCTTTGTGACCCAATTTGGGGTTTTCTTGGCAAAGATGCTGGACTGGTTGGCCATTTCTTTCTCCAGCTCAGGTTACAGATGAGGAAACTGAGGCTTGGAGAGATTGGGTGATTTTTTCTCAAGTTCATCCAGGTAGTAAAATGTCAGAGACTAAATTTGAACATGGGTTCCTAACTTTTAGTCCAATTTTTGTTTAGTCCAATGTTTGTACATTGTGGATGCCGATAGAGTTGTAGAAATGTTAGCTGTGATTTCTACAATCTGAACTCTTCCCTCTCACTCACTTCCTTCTTTCATTCCCCTCATTCTCTCACCTCCCCCTCTCACGACCCTCTCTCCCAGAGCATTAGGAAATGCTTCCAAATGGAAATACCAGTATTGGGAAGGGAGGTTTTGCCAGGAGATAGGAAATCACGGGGTCCCATTAAAAGCAGAAAAAAGATGCCAGTGAAAAACAGACATAATTGGATTCTGTGTTTATTGGGTCTGACTATTTGTAGGGAGAGGCGTGAAGTGTCCTGGGGCTGCAGGGAGTTAATCAAAGAGGGCAGGGGGTGCCTTCTGTTTCTCCACAGGGGGTCCCATTCTAGCTCAGGGAGTTCACTTTTATGGGCTAATAAGAAGGTTTTACAGAGCAGGAGCTGGGGAGTCAAGACAGGCCCCACACCACAGCTTGGTGGGAGAAAGAGACCCCCCAGATCATCACATTAGAGTGTGTGTGAACCCTTAGCATTCAGAGGCTTAGAATCCCATGGCAACCAAGAGTTGCAGAGCATCCCAATAGAATGTAAATGTATGTTTATTTCCTAGTCAATTTCTTTACAGCTGAGCTGCCCTGGAATATTAGGAAGGAGACTCCATTGGGTTGAATGTGCATCTTGGAAAGCCTGGAGTTTTAGGGGAGTGGATGGTTTACTAGTTTGGATCTGGGTTTTTCTTTTTGTTGTAAATTGACAGGAGGGATAAGGCAGTGTTGTGGAAGGATCCCCGGGTTCTAATACTAACGTATCCTGTGACCTGGACAGGGCCTGAGAGCTCTAATCTATAAAATGAAGGTTGGATTAGATAATCACTGAAGTTTCTTTTGGATCTAACATTTGATGTTCTGAGTCCCTTCCAAGCTCTGCCATTCGATATTCTAAGATCCCTTCCATTTCTGCCGTGTATCCATGGAGCAGCCTATGTAGTGTTCAGAGCTGTAATACCCAGATTTAAATCCTGATTCAGATTTTACTACCTGAGACAACAGATGATTTTCTGTATTTTTCAAAGCTCCAGTTGCCTCATCTGTAAAATGGGGCTAAGAATATCAGTAGTACCTACTGTTCAAGGTTTTTGTAAGGTTCAAGTGAGATAATTTATGTATAAGGTATATGTGTGCCCATGTTAGATAGATATTTCCACTTGGGTTATCTAAATTTGACTTACTGGAGACATGGACAGTTATTGTGGAATCTGGCCCAACTCTCTTACAGGAAGAATGAGGGAAGTGGAGAAAAACTATGTGTGGCTGAGTGCTTTCTCCTCTTATCTATTTCCAAGAGGGGAATATTCAAACTAGAAATACGTTTAAACTCTCTCTCTCTCTCTCTTTTTCTCTTTTTTTCCCTCTCTCTCTCTTCTCTCTTTTCTCTCTCTCTCTCTCTCTCTCTCTCTCTCTCTCTTTTTCTCTTCATCTCCTTCTCTCTCTCTCCATCTCCTCCTCCTTCTCTCTCTCTTTTTCTGTCTCTCCCTCTCTTTCTCTCTCTCTCTCTTCCCCTCTCTCTCCCTTCTGTCCTTTCCTTTCTCTGTCTCTGTTTATTATGGATTCTCTTTCTTCTATTCTCTCTCTCTGTCTCTGTCTCTGTCTCCCTCCTGTCCTCTCCTTTCTCTGTCTCTATTACTATTACTCTTTCTCTCTTTTGTTCTCTCCCTTTCTCTGTCTCTTCTATTATGACTTCTCTCTCTCTCTCTCTCTCTCTCTCTCTCTCTTTCTCTCTCTCTTCCCCTCTCTTTCTCTCTCTCTTCCCCTCTCTTTCTCTCTCCTGTCCTCTCCTTTCTCTGTCTCTGTTTATTATGGATTCTCTTTCTTCTGTTCTCTCTCTGTGTCTTTCTGTCTCTGTCTCTGTCTCCCTCCTGTCCTTTCCTTTCTCTGTCTCTATCTATTACTATTTCTCTTTCTCGCTTTTGTTCTCTCCCTTTCTCTGTCTTTTCTGTTATGGCTTCTCTCTCTCTCTCCCTCTCCCTCTTCCCTCTTTCCCCTATACTCTCCTCTTATTTCTCTGTAGCTATTACTCTCTCTCTCTCTCTCTCTCTCTCTCTCTCTCTCTCTCCCACTCGTTCTTTCTCAAATATATATATATATACACATATAAAATTTATTATTTTTTTTAGAATTCTGTCTCTATTTGTGCAAATATTCTTGTTGTAAGAGTACAATAGATTCAGAACAAAAGCCATTTCCCTGGCCATTAACAATTCCTCTCCAGCAAATAATACCAATGACTATTAGAAGTAAGAAATACCAAGTAAACCTATTTATCCAAGAAAAAAAGCAAATAGAAATTGGAGGAGTTTTACAAGTGAGAATATATCAGAAAAATATACAAGAGTGAATGAACTGATGGAAGCAAGGTAAGATTTCAATTTGAACCAAGAAATAGACCCCAATCTCTCCCAAAGGAAAATTTACTATTACTATCTGGAATCTAGGGAGGCAAGTTTTAAATCAGGGATATGTTAAGGAGTCAGCTTTTCCCAGATGTGTGTAGTTTTCCAAGTCTTTCTTTCCCAAAGAATGTCTGGAACTTCGGAACCAACCCTATGAGTTCTCACACCAATTCCACCCTTCCACACAACCACTCAGCATTCTATCCACCAGCCAGGAGTCTTTCCTTCTTCAAACATAATCACACAAAAAATACCCGAGACTTAGGTAAAATCTAATTAACACATGTAAAACATTTTATTTACTGTAAAACATTATATAAATGTATAAATTATATAAAATATTATCTAAATTATGTAAAAGCATTATCTGTGTTTTTCTTTTTAAATCAGCTCTCTAATTTCATTGGGGAAACTGTCTATCAATGCAGGTGGGCAACTTCATGGCAAATTAGAAAATTGCCTTGCATGCTGAGAAGTTAAATGATTTACACAAAATTCTACAGCCAGTATATGTCATAGGTAGAATTTGAATCCAGGTCTTTGTAATTCTGAGATCAAGTCCATGACCTTGTTATCTCTCAAATATCACTTATCATTATTATAAGATCTCTTTCTGTTCTGACACCCAATTATCTACCAATTTATGTTAAAGCTTTTCTAGCTCTAATATTGTATTTTAAAAAATTCCTCCTAATTCTAGCATTCTGTATTCTAAAGTTCTTTATATTCAATATTCTAATTTTCCTTTAAACTCTGAACTCCTAGAAAGTTATAATCTATGTTTTAACATTCAGTGTTCACAGAATCACAGAATTTCAGAGTTGGAAGGGAGCTCAGGACCCATTTAACTGGACTCCTTTCTGAACACGAGACTCCTCAGAAACATCATCACAATTGGTCGAACAACCTTTACTTCAACACCTCCAATGATGAGAAAGTTATTACTTTCAGAGGCAAGCCCATTTATTTCACTTACGGATGGCTCTAATTGTCAGAAACTTTTTCCTTATATGAAATCTACTTCTCTGCAACCTCTACCCACTGCTTCTAAGTCTACTTTTGAGGACCAAATGGAAGTCAAATTTCTTTCCAATAGAAGTTTTATATACATCTCCATTTTATAGATGAGGAAATTGAGGCAAAGAGAGAGGAAGTGATGGGCTTGTGCTTACATAGTAAGTGAAGACTCTAGGACCTAAATCAGGTCTATTGATTTCTAGTCGTAGGCATTGTTCATTAAACCAACCAGTGTCTTCCCAAAGTAAGCAAATTCAACAATGTGGCCAACTTCTCTGCCAGAACTTTTCCTTTCTAATTTATAGCACCCGGACAGCCCTTTTATCCAACTCATCTCAGCTAATCCCTTAAAATAGTCAAGCACTTGAGAAATGCTAAAATTTTAATGTATGTTAAAAGGGTATTAAATTCTAAACTAAAATTTACATGGAAATATGACATTAAAATATTTTTAGCTTTCAGGAACCCAGGGGCTTAAATTTTATAATATAGACAAATTTTATCATTTTAAAAAGAATTAGCAAGGCAGTATTTCTTATATATTCATGTTGAGTTAATGCATAAAGATGTGAAAACAGCCTGAGGCTGTTATGCAGATGACAGGAATCACATACTGTAAACCAGGCTTTCTGCTTTCTGCTGTTGAGTTGGAAGCTGTGGACTCCCCCCAGGAGCTTCCTGGAAGGCAGAGCTCCAGGGAAGAAGAGCCTTAGTAAGAGAAAATGTTACATTCTGTCTTCCAACACTGTTTATTCTAAGATCCTTTCTACCTGTAGCATTCTGTCTTCTGAGGTTCCTTCTAGTTTGGATATTCTGTATTCCAAAGTTCTTTCTAGCTTTAACTTTTATGTTCTAAGGTGCCTTCCATCTCTGATATTATATGGTTTAAGATGATAAGAATGTAGTACTTCCTCTGGGGCTCTTTTCCCTACTCTCACTTGATTTGGCAGGCGGGGTCCCTAGAGGGAGGCTATTACTATTTTAGGGATCCAGGGTTAATCCTGAGAAGTTGGGAAGGGGAGGATATCCCTTCTATTGCCTCCACCATTGTTGATATCAATTAATCAGCCAGATTCAATAAACTTTTAGAACCAGCTGGAGGTATAGAACTGTGGAGATATAGTTACTACAAAACACTCCTCCACCCTCCCCCAGCCTTGTCTCCCCCACCAAAGTCTTGTAATCTTTTCTTCTACAAATATATTCAGAGTCCGGGAGAAGTGGGTTCAAGCTTATACTGAATTTGACAAAGAGGTTAACTCTTTCTTTCTTCTTCCTTCTCTCCCTTTCTCTCTTCTTTTCTCCATTCCTTTCTTCTTCTTTCTCTCCTTTCCTTTATTACTCTTTCTATCTCCCTTCCTTCCTTTCTCCCTTCTTTTCTGTACAAGTCACTTAAAGTGACTTCATTTCTTCATTTGTAAAATAAGAGAACTGGACTAGATGAAACCTGGTCTTTTGACATTGAGAGCTGCCTAATGATGGAATAGATTGTTTTGGAAGCAGCTAGGTTGGGCAGTAGATAGAATACTGGGCCCGGAGTTAGGAAAACTTGAGTTCAAATATAGCTTTAGACGCTTACTTAGTTATATGATCCTGAAAAAGTCACAACCTCTGTCTGTTTTCCTCAGTTTCCTCAATTATAAAATGAGAATCATAATAGAGTTATCTCCCAGAGTAGTTGTAAAAATCAATAAGATAATATTTATAAAAGTGCTTAACACAATACTTAGCACATAATAAATACTATGCTTGTTTGCCTCCCTTGGGAAGTAGTGAGTTCCTTATCATTGGGTAGTCTTTAAGAGGAAATATCTGGCCATTTGTCAAGTATATTGTAAATAGATTTCTGTTCAGGTATGGGTTAAATTAGATGCCCTTTTACCCCTTCTGCGTCTGAGATTCTGCTGATTCTAAGATTCACTTGCCCACCAAGTGCAAAGCTCTGATACTGAGGATAGGATGTGCTCCTAGGATACAGGAAAAGGAGGATTTTGTGTACAGTAGAAAGGGTGCCTGGCTCCATAGTCAAAAGACCTGGGTTCAAATCTTCTTTTTGAAGAAACTCCAGTGTGACCTTGGGCAAGATGTTGAACCACCCTGCAGTAACACAAAAAAATAATTCATAATAATTTAAGGAGGGAAAGATTTGACAGAAGGCTTGTTGGATAGAGCACTGGCACTGGAGCACTGCATTCAAATCCAGCCTCAGACACTTATTAGCTGTGTGCTCCTGAGCAAGTAACTTAATCCCAATTACCTCAAAAAAAAATCTAAAAAAAAAAAAATAAAAAGAAGAGATTTGTGACCAGTAGTAGGATCAGGAAAGGTCCATGAAGTAAGCCTTGAAGGAAATGCTTTAAATATCATTCTGAGGAATTTGTGTTTTATCATAGGGAGAAATAATAGGAGAGGTACCAATTTAGGGCTTCTGCAATGATGGGGAACTCACTCCCTCGGTTTACTTTCAATCAGCTCTAATTGTTCAGAAGATTTTTTTCTTTATTGAGCCAAAATCTGCCTCTCTTCTATCACTAATGCTGATTGATTGGCATTTAGTTCTCTCTGGGATTAAGAAGAACAAATCTTATCCCTCTTCCATATGAAAGTTGCTCCAATACTTGAAGTCAAGGATCATAGAGCCATTCAAGCCAAACACTTTCCATTCTTCTTCTCAAGGCAGTCTTTAGGTCCCACATTCATTTCCTTCTTTTGGACTTACTTCAGTCTCAAGCCCCACTTCCTGTGTCTGTGATTAGGGCCCCAGAATAATTTAATAATTAGCACCAATTAATTTTTCTTTTTTTGTTTTAATCACGAAATAGATATTTTTATTTTGTTTTATAATAATATATTTTTACTTTTCAAAATATATGATAGTTTTCAACATTCACTCTTGTAAAACCTTATGTTCCAAAATATTCTCCCTCCCTCTATACCTCCTTCCTCTTCCAGACAGCAAGTAATCCAATACAGGTTAAACATGTGCGATTCTTCTAAATGCATTTCCACATTTATCATGCTGCACAAGAAAAATCAGATCAAAGGAGAAAAATGAGAAAGAAAAAAAAAAACAAGCAAACAAACAACAACAAAAAGGTAAAAATACTCTTCTGTGATCCACATAGTCCTCTCCACAGTTCTCTCTTGGGATATGGATGACTCTTTCCATTCCAAATCTACTGGAATTGCCTTGAATCATCTCATGGATGAAAAGAGCCGCATCCATCAGATTTGATCATTGTATAATCTTGTTGTTGTCATGTATGACGATCTTCTGGTTCTGCTCATTTCACTCAGCATCAGTTCATGTAAATCCAGGCCTTTCTGAAATCATCCTGCTGGTCATTTTTTACAGAACAATAATATTCCATAACATTCATATACCATAACTTATTCAGCCATCCTCCAGCTGGTGGGCAGCCATTCAGTTTCCAGTTCCTTGCCACTACATAAAGGGCTGCCACAAACATTTCTGCACATGTGGGTCCCTTTCCCTTTTTTATGATCTCTTCACCAATTAATTTTTTACAAAGGTTTAATTGCTGTAAAAATATGGCAAGAACAGAAATGACAAGACATTCCCCATCCAACAAAGAGCCTGCTTTCCATCCACCACTTCAGTCTCTGGGAAGAAAGGGTTCACACTTAAAGCAGTTTCTACAAAGTACCTGGCCCACCAATCTCATTATTGAGTGTGTCATGACCAGTGATTAAGTCAATGTCTCTTCCAGGTCTTCCTTCAGGGACTTGACCATGCTTAGCCACTAACAAATCCTGGCATGGACTCCTATTCTTGGATTTCTGGTGTTCAACATTTGACCTTTAAAGCTCATGGGGCTGTAGCCATCTCTCATATACTCCTTTACTTAAAAGCACAAATGGAAACGTGCAAAGAAGCAAAAAACCACATGGTGGCTCTAGATGGGGAGGAACTCAGGGTTTTCTCCACCAAGAGACTGACTTCATGTCTCTTTTCTTGAATGTACCCCTGTTGGAAATAGAAAGAGACCCGTTAGTCTTTCTAATGCACCCCTGTCAGGGCTCAGCAGCCATTCCAAGCACCTTTTTAACCAGGCAGTTAGCAGATCGGAACCAATGACAGAATGTTGGTGCATGCTCCAAAGCCCAAGCTAAGAGCAGCCTCACGTGCGGAGGGTGCTTATTTGGACACATGCAGCCAGTTTCTCTTTATATTTTATAAAACTCAGACCTGAATGCAATACTTTTTATGTATTCTGACAAGGGCAGAGGACAGTTACCTCCCCAGCTCTAAAAAGTGTTCCTCTATATTGAGCCCTAAGAAATGCTCTAGCCAGTTAACCACAGGCTCGGGAAACAGAAGAGCTAGAAAAATGCCCTCAAAGCAGGGTTTGGGGGCTTCCTTCTGACCAAGTCTAGTGCTGGACCCATCTGGGTCATATTGGCCCAGCTTTTGTGAAAGTTATGGAGTATAATTATGTGAAGTTGGGCAAATGAAAAGAAACTAAAACTTAGAGATGTTTACAAAGACTTATTTGGGATCATATGAGGGTTCCCCTTCCATCCTCTTTCCTGAGGTTCTGTTTGTCCCCCTAGTGAAAATAATCAGAAGTTTCCTGATCTGGGAGTACTTTTCCCACCTTCTCTCTCTCTCTCTCTCTCTCTCTCTGTTATCTTCTGTCAGACTCTATGCTGTTGTGGATTAAATATTAAACAGCAGAAATTACCTATAACAAATTTTTCAGGGGGTACAAATAACATAAATGATAATTGCACTTTAGGTTACAGTCATAATAGGATTCATAATGGGTACAATCATAGTGATAATGTAACGAATTCCAGAAAATCTTGGCCCTTGCATGCACAGGTTTTAAAGGAGAAGGTAGACTTGGGCAGAGAGAACCACAAAAATGGAACCCTTGGAGTGACTCTTGGGCTAAGTGCGCCATAGTGCATAAAGCACTAGGCCTGGGGGAGTCAGGAACACTTACCTTCCTCAGTTCAAATCTAGCCTCAGACACTTCCATGTGATCCTGGGCATGTCACTTAAACCTGTTTGCCTCAGTTTCTTCATCTGTAAGAAATAGTAAACCACTCCAGTTAGTTTTTTGCCAAGAAAACCCTAAATGAGATAACAAAGAGTCAGATGTGACTGAAAATGGTGGAGCGTCTCTTAGGACTAGTTATCCCAAGCTTCTGGAGGACTCCATGGAAAGGCGCAGGGACAGCAGTCACCTTGGAGAGAAAGCTCATCTATCCATGTTGGACTAAAATCCTATATATTCGTCTGTACTGGTGAGTAACTGAGGGAGCCTTCAGGTGATGTCCAATCCATCAAATTCTACCTAAGAGACATTTATGGAACCTCTATTACTGATTTTAATCCCAAAGGTAGAATCTTTGTGATATAACACTTCTCATTGTAATGTCAAGCGCAGTCATTAAAAACCTACCAGACTTTTCCACATGAACTAATCTCTGACCAAAGCCCTCTCACCTGGACTTGTGTTCATTTTTTAAAATCCAAGTTGATTTTTTACATTTACCTCTATTCAATTTAATGTTTTTCTTAGATTGAATCCATTTCTATGGATTCTAATTCTTACATCTAATATGTTTAGAATTAGACCCTCCCACTTTTGTGTCATATACAAATCTCCTAAGTAGGCTGTTTATGCATTCATTCAAGATTTTGGAGGGGAGGTTGAGTGGAAAAAAGGAGGAGAGAAAGAGAGAGACATGGTGAGAGAGGGTGAGAGAGCGCTAGAGCAAGAGCAAGACAGAGACAAAAAGGAGAGAGACAGAGAGAAACACTAATAGACAGAGACAGAGAAAGGAGAGGAGAGGGCAGAAGAGAAAGAGAAAAACAGTAGTAACGAAAGGGAAGGGGCAGAAGAGAGAGAAACTAATAGAAAAGAAAGAGCAGGATAGAGAAATAGTAATAGACAGAAATGGAGAAAGGAAAGGGGAAGAAGAGAGAGAGAATTCAGAGACAGAGAAAGGAGAGGAGAGGGTAGGAGAGAGACAGAGAGGAAGAGAGGGGGGGAGGGAGGGAGGGATACAAAGGCAGAGAGAGACAGAGACAGAAAAGAGAGGAGAGGACAGAAGATAGAGAAACAATAAAAGATAAAGAGAAAGGAGAGAAGTCAGGAGAGAGACAGAGAGAAAGAGACAAGAGACACAGAGAGAGACAGAGACAGAGAAAGAGAGAGGGAAGGGGGGAGGCAGGGAGAAAGAGGAGGAAGGAAAGAGAGGAGAGAGAGAACCATAAAAAACATAATGAAAAATACAGAGGTACAGGGAGTGGAGACATATGAGGAAGGGACAAGAAGAAATAAGCAGAGTAGCAGAGATGAAGAGAGAAAGTCGGAAATAGAGGGAACTTCAGGGAAAGGCACAAAGACTGAGGCAGACGCGAAGAAGAAACAGTAAAAGGCAAAGGGAAAGTTCCTTGCAGGCCTGGACATAGACAAAAAAAGCCCCAGGAGAGCTGACAATGGGGGAGAAGTTTTGTAGAACTGAGGGTCCCTCGCTGCCGGAGGGGACGCAACTCCCGGGCCGCCGGCGGACTTGCCTTCCTGGCCCTGGTTTTCTCCCTCCTCGCTCTCTCTCGGAACCCCCCCCTCCTTCCCAAACGCCCCTTACTCTCCCCCGCGGTCCGGCTCCTCCGGCCCGAGAGCCTCGAGGGCAGGCAGGGCCCGGCCGGCGGCTGCTGGCTTACTGTGTGTGTCCTCCAGGGGGCAAGCTAAGAATGGGAAGCCAGCCTCGGGAGGCCGGCCCGCTTCTCCAGAACAAAGACGCGTTAGCCCTCACCTCCGGGGGGAGAGGCCGCGGGGACCGGGGCTCCCCAAAACTGTCACCTGCCGCCCAGAGCTGACCGAAACGCCACCTTGGGAGTGTGGGGGGCAGTGAACAGGAACGGATTCAAATCCAAAGGCATTCCCCGTGTCACAATCATTTCATCGGGAAGATTAGGAGCCTTTTCTGCGTGGGACACGGGCATTTTCGGGCAGTAGAGGCAGATCCCGAGGACAGAAGTCCCCACGGTCCATCTGCACGTTACTTCTTGGGATCACCGAGTATCTAGTGTCAGAGCTGGAAGGGAGCTTAGCGCAGAGAATGGCAGAGCTGAGGGAACCTTAGCCCTTACTCCTTAAATCCTTTAGTTCGAGCTCCCCGTTTTACAGTGGAATATGATTCCAGAGAACAGCCACTTGTCCAGGCTACCCCAGTCCGGCAGAATTAGGTCTGGACCCCGGTGTCCTGACTTGTAACCAAGGCTGTAGCTTCCAGGCGGAAAGTTTCCAGGGGCAGTTACCAATCCAAACCAGTAACCACGGATGGTGAGGAGAAATACAAAGAAAAAACAATTCCTGCCCTCAAGGAGTTTACATTTCATTGAGGGAGGGGAATACAATACATAAATAGGAAAGTATAAGCATGATATTTTGAGGAGGAAACAAGTACAAACCAGGAAGTCAGGAAAGGTTTTCCACAGAAAGTAGGTAGCCCATGAGCTGAATCTTGAAGGAAGCTGGGCAAGAAAAGTGACAAAATAAAGGAGGAAGCCAGTTCCGGCCTTGGGAGGAAGCCTATGTAAAATCGAGAAGCTAGAGATCCGAGAAGGAAGAGAACAAAGTAGACCAGTTTGGTTAAAATATAGAGCATGAGAAAGGAAGTAACATGCAATAAATAACATGCAATAAACCCGGATGGGTAAACAGTATCTTTGATAATGAAGTATTTAATGAAGAGGTTTTTCTTTTTTATTATTCTTGAGGCAATTAAGAGTTATTGAAGATTCTCGAATAAGTTATTGAATAAGGGGGTGGTGTGTTAAACAATAATAGAGGAAATGTAGTACTTTGGGGGCTTTGAATGACATAATTGATTACAATCTAGCTTTCAATAGACTCTACTCTTCCTTGAAGCTAGGCTGCATGTCTGGTTCGTCTCTGGCTCCTTCCTCACAAAGAGCACAAAGTTTTCATACAGGGTGGACCTTCAGTAAACTTTCATTGAGTTGAATTGAATAGAAAAATCTATTGACATCAAAATGTGTAGCAGAAAGTAAGATGGAGCACTAGTAAATTAACAGGACATGGATTCTGATGCTTGTCCAGTTACTTTTAATTGTGTGACTTTGGGTAAGTACAGAAACACCGAGGAAATTTGATTCTTCATTGACATAAAGAGAGGATTGCATAAAATGATTTCTGAGGTTCTTTCCAATTCTAAATCTGTCCAATTCTAAAATTGACTAGAGAGAACCAGTGGTAGAATTTTCTTTCCTGATGATTCTTCCTCTCTTATTCTCCAGTCCCAGTGATCACCTTCTGTTGATTCTACCTCCATAATATGTCACATATATATCCCTTTCTATCAATCTCAGGTTTTCCACCCTGGGCACTCATTATCTATCTACCTGGTTTATATCTGGTCTTTCTATCTCCCATGTCTCAGTTCTTTAGCCATCCTTCACAATAAGCCCAAATAGTCTTTTGCTGTTTGGTTGTTTTCTATACTTTCTGACCTTATCTGGGATTTCCTTGGTAAAGATACTGGGATACCTTGCCATTTCCTTCTCCAGCTCATTTTACAGACAAATAAACTGAGGCAAACAGTGAAGTGACTTACCCAGTGTCTTTCAGCTTGTGTCTGAAGCCAGATTTGAACTTGGGAAAATAAGTTTTCCTGACTCCAGGCCCAGTGCTCCCTCCAAAGTGCCATCTGGCTGCCCAAATAGTCTTACTACTTCCTGAGTATTTCTGCCTGCTGACAGCCTTTCCTTCCTTCAAGGCTCAGCTCAGACACTGTTTGCTCCTCCATGAAGTTTTCCCTGACCCTCCTGCTGAAAGTGTTCCCTCCTTTCTCAATTTTTCCAAGGGCACATGATGCATCTCACCTTTGCATTGAACATATTCTAGCTTATCTCTGGTTTTTATGTCTGCCATAACTCACCCATGACTTTGTAAGTTCCTTGAAGTAGAGACTGCCACTCCCCCCCCCCATTTTTGTACAGCCAGAGTTAAATATAAAGCCTCTCACATACAAAGCCCTTAATTCACGTTTTCAATCGAGTTGACTTTGTACTTATAAGGCTGAGCTAATGATCAATTCAGAAAGCATCTCTAAAGCTCTACTATGTGCCGAGTACTGTGCTGGGCACTAGATGAGTGTTTCAGGATTTTAGAGCTGGAAGGGACTTATGAGGTTAATGTAGATTAGAGGGAAGAACACTGAATGGGGAAGGAGCCAGAAGACTTTGTTTAAAATGCTTCCTTTAGAAAGGGACCCCCATGCGCAAAAATGTTTGTGGCCCTTTTTGTAGTGTCAAGAAACTGGAAACTGAGTGGATGCCCATCAGTTGGGGAGTGACTAAATAAACTGTGGTATATGAATGTTATGGAATATTACTGTTATGTAAGAAAAGATCAGCAGGAGGATTTCAGAAAGGCCTGGAGAGACATGAACTGATGCTAAGTGAAATGAGCAGAACCAGGAGATCATTGTACAAGTAACAAGACTATATAATGATTAATTCTGATGAATGTGGCTCTCTTCAACAATGAGATTCAGAACAGTTCCAATGATCTTGTGATGCAGAGAGCCATCTATACCCAGAGAGAGGACAGTGGGAACTAAGTGTGGACCACAACATAACTTTCTTACTCTTTTTGTTGTTGTTCGCTTGTATTTTGTTTTCTTACTCATTTTCTTTCCTTTTTGATCTGATTTTTCTTGTGCAGCAAGAGAATTGTATAAATAGGTTTACATATATTGTATTTAATATATATTTTAACATGTATAACATATATTGGATTGCTTGCCATCTAGGGGAGGAGGTGGAGGGAAGGAGGAGAAAATTTGGAACACAAGGCTATGCAAGGGTCAGTGTTGAAAAATTATCTGTGCATATATTTTGAAAATAAAAAGCTTTAAAAATAAAAATAAAATGATGCCTTTACTACTAACTGGGTGTCAGGGAAGGTTCCCTTCCCTTCTCTGGGCTTCCATCAATCAGTCTATCTACAAATACTTATTAAGGGCTTGCCATTCCACAGGACCAGTGGAAGTACTGAAGCTACAAAGACCAAAATGAAACAGGACCTGCCCCTGAACGTTGGAATTGCAATCAAGAATACCTGAGTTCAAATCCTCTGGTCTGGTGATAACTTCTTCCCTGAGCTTTCTACTAAACTGCTGAGTTCAAACAATGTTTAAAGAACAATATAGAAAAGTGTAAATCTAGTCAATGAACAAAATAATAAATCAAGTCCTGATTTGTGGCAATTGCAGATTTCTGAGGTATAAATGCTCTTGCTAAAAATGTAACAATCAACTCTTCAGCCAGTTGGGACTAGTCTCAGAACATTCCTGATTTGAGTGTCCTGAAACTGGATTTTCAGCTCCCCTGAGTCATTTCTGAGCAAAGCTTCTGTGAGCCTCCTCTTCTCCTTAGCACTACACACACACACACACACACACACACACACACACACACACAAAGTGGCAGATGTTAATGTCCCCTGGGCACCAGGCCCAGCCCCACTGGCTCTGGAGAAGTCTCAGACAATAACTTAGCCCTTTAACACACATTCTTTAATAGACACCAGTCCTCCTACTGATATAATTAGCTCTTCAGTGGCCGGTGATGAGTGAGCCATTCATGGGGAAAAAGTCGTCTAAATGGATCAGTGCCAAGAAGATCCACCCGAGGATGATAATAATAGCCCACATCCACAGAGGCTTTAACTATTTCATGGAGACATCTTCAGGACAGGCGCCCTGAGGTGGGGAACGAAGGACTGTGAGCCTAATCCTGCAGAGGAAGAAACTGAGGCTGGAAGGGATGAAGGAAGTAGCCCGATAACAGCTTGAATTTCTAGAACAAGGCATCAAGTGTTTTCCTCACACTAGTCCTATGGGAGCAATAGTATGAGGGTTAATTATCCCCATTTTGTAGATGGGGAAATAGTTGTAGTGATTTTCACAGCATTGGCTGAAACCAAGTTAAGATCCCCTTTCTTTCTTTGTATCCCCAGCACTTATTAAGACACCTAGCATAAAATTAAGAGCCAAACTTAAATGCTTGTGGATTGGTAGATTCTATAGCCCTGGCTTGTAGATGAGAAGTGTCATGGTATGGTGGGTAGAGTTGTGGCTCTGTCACATATTTGCTGTTTAATCCCAGAGAAAGCCATTTAAATTCTTAGGGGTCCCCTGGCAATTCTCTAAAACCCTTAGTATGTTTTGTCATTAGGCCCTGAGATTATAGGCCCTGTATCCACGCCCTTCTCCTCCCCCTTCAAAAAAAATCATACAATATTTTAGTATTGGGCAGTCAAGAAGCTCTTAGGTACTTCTTATCTATGTGACTCTGAGTAAGTCTCATAATCTCTATTTGATTCAACTTTCTAAACTTTAAAATGGGGATGACAATAGGACCCACCTCCTGGGGTTGTTGTGAAGACCAAATGAGATAATATTTGTAAAGTGCTTAGTACAGTGCCCGCTACATAAAAGGTATGTAATAAGTATTTGTTTCCTTCCTTTTTCAATGGGAGTAAGGGATGGCGGCAAGAGTAATGGATGTGAGAGGAAGGGAAAAAAGCTTGTTAATTAAAAGAAAAAGTTCATGATGCTGAGTGAAATGAGCAGGACCAGGAGATCATTATATTCTTCAGCAACAATACTATATGATGACCAGTTCTGATGGACCTGGCCATCCTCAGCAATGAGATCAACCAAATCATTTCCAATGGAGCAGTAATGAACTGAACCAGCTACGCCCAGAGAAAGAACTCTGGGTGATGACTAAAAACCATTACATTGAATTCCCAGTCCCTATATTTATGCCCGCCTGCATTTTTGATTTCCTTCACAAGCTAATTGTACAATATTTTAGAGTCTGATTCTTTTTGTACAGCAAAATAACGGTTTGGTCATGTATACTTATTGTGTATCTAATTTATATTTTAATATATTTAACATCTACTGGTCATCCTGCTATCTGGGGGAGAGGGTGGGGTGTAAGAGGTGAAAAATTGGAACAAGAGGTTTGGCAATTGTTAATGCTGTAAAGTTACCCATGCATATAACCTGTAAATAAAAGGCTATTAAATAAAAAACAAAATGATATATATATAAAAAAGAAAGAGTGAGATTGCTATGTTAAAAAAAAAAGAAAAAGAAAAAGTTCAAACAGTGAGGAGCTTACATCAGAATTTTTTTTTTAAAGAGATCTCATCTTAATTCAGATGATTAAGTTTCAAGTATATGAACAGATTATCAGACAATGGATGTAAATTGGCCCAGAATACCCTGAAGTATCTTTCCCAGTGTAAGTCACAGAATCACAGAATTCAAGGTCTCAGGGACTATCCAGCTCCGTTGACTTATTATGTAGATGAGGAAAGTAAAGTTCAGGTAGACTAAGTTACTTCTCTAAGGTCATATACATAGTGTGTTTCACATATGTAGCAAGTTTCCGGACCTCTTTTGGAGAGCCAGCGTCCTTCCCATTTTTCTTACATGCTATGTCCTAGTTATAATGGTAGCTAAGTGGTTAAATTTTCCAGAGACTGAACAGACAAGTCACTACCAGGGAGGATGTTGGAGAAAAGATGGGCAGCTTTTACATTTGACATTCCACGGTCGCTTTTGGCTCTGACATTCTATCCTTCTGACCAAATCTTCCCAATTGGTTCTGTGAAAAAGTGCCAAAACTCTCATAATGCTTATGTTGTAGCACGTCCATGAGGTCAATATTAACCTTATTTCTTTGTCTTTAAATAGTAATTGAGGGGTGATCATTGCTGTTTCTATGAATACATGAATCAACAAATCCTCCTGTGTTTTTTGGCTCTTGAGGTGATTAAAAAACAAGCATTGTAAGAATTTTCAGTTCAAAGGGAGCCCTAGATGAGTGTTTACCATTCTGTTCTGTACCCTGCTTTTGGTCAATTAAATGGATCTGTTTTTAGTTATCACCCCAGCTCCTTTCACACTCTCCCATCTGTGAGAGTGTCGGGGACTGAAATAACAAGTGTTTTTCAATCTTACAACCTCCTCCTGGGATCAGAGACCCCTAAAATTCAAGACAAACTCTCTCACCCTCCAATGAGATCCTCCTACTCTGAGGCTCTATCTTCCAGACTCACAGTTGGTCAGTCAGCAAGCATTTATTAAGTATTTGCTATGTGCCAAGCACTGTACTAAGTGATGGGGATATACCAAAAAAAAATATGGTCCTGGATCTCAAAGAGCTTCAATTTTAATGGAGAAGACAATGTGCAAACAGTTATATATGGACAAGAAGTATACAGGACAAATACAAGGAGTAGCCATGGAGAAAAGGTAGGGAAGGCCAGGGAATCCTCCTGCAGAAAGTGGGATTTGAACTCAGTCCTAAAGGAAACTGGGGAAGATAGAAATTGGAGTTAAGTAGGGAGACTATTTCAGACATGGAAACAGGCCCCGATGGAGTGGGATGAGCTGTATTTAGGCTTGTGCAGCTGGATAATAAACAAAGAAGAATAAAATATAAGGAGCCTGGAAAGGTAGGAAGAGGCCAGGCAGTGAAAAGTGAGAAATGTCAAGTGGAGAATTTGATCTTGGAGCCACTGCATTTGATTGAGTAGGGGAGGTAACATGGTCTGTCCTGTCCTTCAGGAAGATCATTCTGACAGCAGAGGATGAATTGGATGTAGAGAGATACTTGAGGTAGGGAGACCATCCCGAAGGCTCTTGCAATAATCTAGATAAGAAGTTATGAGGGCCTGAATCAAAGTGGTGACTGCATAAGTGGAGAAAAGACATATATGAAATTTGGCAGCAGATAGGATATATAGAATGGAAGCATGAGAAAAGTTAAGAATGACACTGAGGCTATGAAACCTTGAAAGTAAAAGAAAAGTTGGGAAAGGGGGAAGAACTTTGAGGAAAGAAAATGAACTGTTTTTCAAGCATATTGAAGTTGAGATGCCCAAGGAAAAGCCAATTATGATCTTCAAGAGTTAATTGATGATGTAGTGGGGAGCTAATAAGAAAGAAGAGGGCTAGAATTATAGATGTGGCAATTTTCTGCATAGGGATGATAGTTGAACCCTTGGGAACTGATGAGATCCCAAGTGATTTAATTTGAAACAGAAAAAAAGATGGCCCAGGAGAGCTTCAGGAGCACTCATGGATAAGAGGCATGACCTGGATGAAGATCTGGGAAAGGGAGATTGGGAAGGAGAGTCAAAGAGGCAGGAGAGAGGTATCACCAAAATCTAGAAAGGACAAATAACCAGGAGTTGAGGGAGAGTGACCCTGGCAAAAGCTGCAGAGGTCAAGAAGAATGAGGATCGAGAAAAGGCTATTTGATTTGGCAATTAAAAGAATGCTGGTGATTTTAGGCAGGATAATTGGAGCTGAAGGCTGAGGTCAGAATGAAGAGGGTTAAGAAGTGGGTGATAAGAGAGGAAGTCGAGGCATCCAGTGCAATTGGCCTTTTAAGGAACTTAGCTGAGAAAAGGGAGAAAAACTATGGGAGGATAGCTAAGGAGGAGGATAGTAGGATCAGAGAAGGGAGTTTTAAGAGTGGGATAGACGTCGACGTTTTTGCAGTAGGAAAGGAGTGGATGGATACAGAGAGATTGCTCTGGTGGTACATGTCAGAGACATGCTTGGGGTTGCCAGAAACTCCACCTTCTAGCACCTGCCCGTCTTTTAACTTTGCTAAGTTACCAGGCTTACACCCGGCTACATTCTCTGTGCTAGAATCCCAGAAGGTAAGAACTGAACAAACCCTTAGGATGCAGATTATTAGAATGCAGAACAGAGAATGTTACATTGAAAATAAAGCTTAGAGAGCATTTAGTTCAGCTCATGTTACATAGGAGAAACTGAGGCTCAGAGAAAGTCCAGAGATGCTCTCATTTGTCTCTGATGTGACAGTTGGCCCTAAATCTGTTATAGAATCAAGTGGATATACTCATAAACACACACACACACACATTTCAGCATTTCTGTTCAAACAAGAGAATCCATCAGCTTCCAGCACCTCATTTAATAGCCATAATGAAAGGTGTACGTCACTATTAATTTAAGCCCTCCACCATTAGCCTTGCCCTCCGAAACCAGCCCCATAAAGCTATTTACAGACTAGGGGTCGGGGGCACTCAGGAAAGTACTGCTCTGACCCAGGGGCTGGCTCAGGGGTCTTTGATCCTACAGAGATCCGGTTCCCAGGCATATTCATCACCTCCCTTTTCTTCTGGACCTGCTGCACCCCTATTAAATGGCAGCGAGTCTGGCGGAGGCAGGGGGCGGAACTGTCAGAGAAATCCTGTGGGGGAACTTCATTATGTCATTTTGATCCCTGGGGGAGGCGGGGAAGGGGGAGCAGGGCCACGAGAGGACTCCTGAAGGAGCCAAACAGGGTCTGAATGGGGTCAGCACTTAGGCTTGCAGAGAGCCAGGAGTGGCTTGTCAGGCAACCCCAGTGACCTGGAGCCATCAGCACGTCTGTAAATGAAAATGAGGGAACTTAAAAACAGGGGAGTGAGTGAGTGAGTGTGTGTGTGTGTGTGTGTGTGTGTGTGTGTGTGTGCAGCTTCCTGCGGGCGACCGTGTGTACCTCTCACATGACTGCGGGTTTGTGTATGTGCGTGTGGATTCGCAGGAGTGTCCTGTACATGTGAGTTTGAAGGTGCAGGGACACACATGGGAGGGGGCGCGTTCATTGTAGGATGGATGAGCCTCTGGGTGTGAGTGTGAATGTTCTCCTTCTTTATGTGGGATTCCCTGTGTGTGCAGCACATGAAATAGGGGCACAGGAGCATTTATGAGAGAACATGCATTTGTCCTTTGGCACTTTTGTTATTGTTGTATGTCTTTTGTGTTGGAAGAGGATTGAATGACGGCACCAGGTGATGTTTTGACTAGCATGTGAATTGGATTCAAGTGAGGACGAGTAGCACAAGTCACCAGCCTCTCTCTCTCTTCCAGAATCATGTCCAATGTAGAATAAAAGTCCAGATGACTGGCAATGGCTTAAGATACAGGGAATGACCTCGCTATCTCTGATGTCTGACAAAGTGCTCCACTTTGGATTTGTGTGAGCATATCTCTAGGACAGCTATGTTTGAATTAATCTAAATGATAGGGCCACTAGTTGGTGCAGTGGATAGAGACTGGCTTGGAATCAGAAAGGGCTGAATTCAAATTTGGCCTCAGGCATCTGCCAGCTGTGTGACCCTGGATAAGTCACTTGATACTGTTTGCCTCAGTTTCCTCATCTGTAAAATGAGCTGCAGAAGGAAATGGCAAATCATTCCAGTATCCTCGCCAAGAAAACTCCCAGTGGAGCCACAAAGAGTTGGATATGACTGAAAAACAATTGAACAACAACATATCTATATGTACACATGTGTGCATTGTATGATATGTATGTGTGTGCATCTGAATGGGGATCTATGTGCATTTATGTAGGTACATACCATATATCACTTTGCATTTATAGACTTTAGTGAGTATATTTCTGTGTGTTTGTTATGTTTAAATCCATATTTATAAAATAAATGTACATATGTGTCTGTTGTATTATGTATGTGTTTATGTGAAGGCAGGATTGTATGTGAAAGTGTATATGAGTAAGTGTGTATATTTACATATCTGCATGATATGTTGGTGTAGATTTGTGATACATTTGTATGGGGCTATATGAATGTGTAAATGTTTATACAGAGATAGGCACATGTATATATGTATATATATGTAAGGTGATAATTGTTATCATGTATGTGTATTCTTGCAAATACATGTACATGTGTGAAACCCCAGAATGGAGGAAACCCCTCTGGGTCACTCTGAAGCTGTGTCCCTCCCCCTCCCCTTTTCATCTTATGGAGAAGGGGGGGCAAACCTTTCCCCTGAATACACTTGGCGTCCTTGTTCCCTGTGGAAGGGCCTGGGAGGATTTTTTTAGGAGGCAGGAGTTAGAGGGCTTGTGGGTTATGAAGAAAATTTGCTCCAGGGGCCTTGAGTGACTGCAGAGACCGAGCTTGGGCCTTCCCTTTTGGGCAGTGTCCTGGCTGACAGTGTCCAGTCTAGACAGGGGTTAGCTCTGAAGTTTAGAATATGTCAGAAAGGTACCTGCAGGGAAAATAGTGGAAAGGCCACCTACCCCTTTTCTGAGAACCTCCGGACCATCAGATCTTTGGCCTGACCTGTTTCCTTGGTGACTTACAGTGAGCTTGCAATTCTCTGAAACCCTCAGTTTGGCAGAGCCTGACAGGCTTTGTTCTTTGCTGGCCAAGCCCACGGGCCCCCAGGAAGTCCTTGCTGCAGGAAGTCACCGTAACCTCCAAGTTTTTGCCTCCACTGTCTCCCATATTTGAAGCGCACTCCCTTCTCTTTCACAGAATCCCTTTCTTCCTTCAAGATTCAACTCAAGCACCCTCCTCTCCGCAATATTTCCTGATTCCCCCAAACGCCAACTCCCTCCTTTCCTATATTGAATCATTTTGTAACTTATGTACAAAATAAACTAATCTGTATAGGTTATAAGAGGAACCCCCCCCCCCCCCCCCCCCCCCCCCCCCCCACGTAAGCTTTTTTGAAAGAATTTTTCCCATTCTTTGTAATGTGCCCGGCCCATCCCAGCGCTTAATAAACGCTCGCTAATGGATTGAAACTGAAATCTGAGAGATTCAAATATGGGCTATATTTGTGGCGAAGACAAAAAACAAAAAACAACCATGCAAGTGGAGGTTTGGGAAGCCGTAGCTTAGAGAAAAAAAGGTTCCGGAGGTCGCAGGGAGGCCCTGGACTTTACTGAGTAAGGGGAGTAACAAGCAACACGGCCAGCCCCACGGGTTAGAAAGGTTGGCGGTTGAGCGGAGGATGATCCCGGGAGAGGCCCGAGACAGGGAGACGGACCAGCAGGCTGCTGGAATCATTTCCAGGAGATCCAAGCAGTGAAAGGGACGCCCTAAGACCCAAAGGGCCCAGCCCGGCTCCGCTCTGAGACAACAGGAAGCTCAGGTGCGAGAGAAGAGTCCGGGGCCCTGTCTGCAACGAACTCCCGCTCCTCGGGGAGGGAGGAGACAACGGCCCCCCTCGGCCCGCGCTCCCGCCCCCGCCGCCACCCCCCGGGCAGCGCCGGTGTGTAATTTGTCAGGGCCGCTGGCTTCTGCGATCTGTCCCTCATGTCTCCGTTGTCATCTGACATAATTCCTCCTCGCTGGCATATTGGTAATTTGTGCATAAGTGATGTGTGCAATCCCGCCGAGTTAGGAGTTGGAGTTTCTTGATCTGGGACTGTCAGGGCAAAGCGTTTTAGGGCCTCCTGCCATTAGGTGGAATTGACAGGCCCTGAAAGCGGTGAATTGCACAACGTGTGAAATTAACAGCGGGGGAACTGAAGTGGAGTGTGGCAGTCACTTAATCTGCAATTTATCAGTTTACGGGGCTTCTTGTAGCAGGCGAGAGATTACACTCCCCAAAAGAATGTTCTCTCTCTTTTTAATTTCACCTGACAGGAGAAGGAAGAAGAATCTTTCGAAAGCCGCAGCCCGCCCCGCCTCTGCCGAGGTTACTGACCCGCTCGGGGAGGCGTGAGGTGCCTCCCGTGGGTGAGGGGAAAACCCTATTCCGTCCTGGACGTAGAGAGCGCAGCTCTAAATGGGGGGCAAAAAGCCCCGGCCGCGAATTGGGGAAATCGGTTGGAATCTTCTCCAGTCCCTGGTGCCACACTCCCCTTGGGCATTTCTGTCACCTGGAAAACCCCCCTGGAAGGGGCCCGTACGCTTCTTAGGATGCTCTAACCCCTTGTGTTCCAACGTCCTTCGAGATTCTTTGTTTAAACATTCTCTGCTCTTGGGTCCCTCCCAGATCAGTTATTGCAGACTGTTTTCTTTGTGGTAGCAGCCTATTGTAATTCTACAATGACCTAGATTAATTTTGGGTAGCCCTAACCCGATTCCTTCCAGTTCTGAGTCGTGGAATTCTAAGTTCTAAGCCCTCTGCCCAACTCTAACATTCTGCATTCTGTGTTTATAAGTTCATAGGTTTAAGGCTGGAAGCAGGGATGGGCTGGAACCAGCTGGAGTACCAGAGCCAGAGAAGCAATTGTCAAATTTTCATCGTGAGTATTTCTACCTCCGAAACCACAAAGTTATAAATCAGAGCTTGTTGGGGTTTTTTAATTGTTTAGATTTAAGAAAGTGATGTGGAAAAAAGCTAATAGTTTAGATTAATCTTAAAAGTGTACATGCACATGCCTCTCTGTCTCTGTCTGTCTCTCTGTCTCTGTCCCCATCTCTGTCTCTCTCTGTGTGTGTGTGTCTGTCTCTTTTTCTCTGTATGTGTGTGTTTGAAAGTCACTTGGTAAATATTTACCAGCATTGTCCTAGGAGGAAGGGACCTTAGAGGTTATTAGATTCAATCTTCTGATTTTACAGAAGAGAAAACTGAGGGACAGATAAGTTAAAAAAAAAAAAAGCCTCCTAAGGTCACACAAATAGTGAATAGCAGAGCTGGGATGTGAAACAAGATTCTCTCCCACAATGCCTCTTAGCATGCTCTAACATCTTGTGTTCCAATGCCCCTTCCAGTTCTGAAATGCTTTGTTTAAACATTCTGTGTTTTCTGGTTCCTCTCAGTTCAGATATTTTCTTCTTTGTTCTAGCAGTCAATGAAATGTTATAATTCTGCAATTAATTATGATTAATTTGGGGCAAGGCTCCCTTCTACCTCCCCCTGCTCCAACCTGATCTCAATTTTTCCACCTGCAAAAAGAAGGGATTGTACTAAATGATCCCTAAGGTTCCTTCTAGCTCTAATGTTTTGGGTTCTAAGTTCTAATGTTAGATGTCCAAAGATCTCTTTTGGCTCTGGCCATTCTGTTGAAATACTCTATTTTCCAAAGTCTCATTTTTGTCAAAGCACAAAGACTCTGACATTCTATATTCTTTGTTTTGACTTTCAATGAAATTCTAATTTTATTCAGTGATTTTGGGAAAATAATTTTTCCTTTCTGGACTGCATTTTCTTATCTATAACAAACATGCGAGACAGAGAATAACTTCTTTTAGCATTATAAGAGAGAGAGAGAGAGAGAGAGAGAGAGAGAGAGAGAGAGAGAGAGAGAGAGAGAGAGAGAGAGAAAGGAACCAAGAAAGAAAGAGAAGAAAGAAAAGAAAGAAAAAAATTTGTATGGAACATTGAAATCTAATAATTTGGAGAAAAATTTTCTTACTACTAAAACTTAGTTCTTGTCTTGAACTTTCTAAAAGACATTGCTGATGCTCACCCTAGCAATGGCAAATGTTTTTTAAAATGAATATTTATTTTTTATTTTATCACCTACATTTCTCTTCCTCCCTTTCCTCTAGAACAATCCCTTATAATAAATAAGGTGAAAAAAGGAAATTTACTTAGTAAAATTAATCAGTATACTAAAAAGATCTGACATTATATGCAATGTTCCCCACCCACTGTTCCCCAGCTCTGCAAAGAAGGTAGAGGTGAGGAATATTTTAAAAGGCTGCTTTTGGTTTTGGATGACATTTGGAGTTGCTGTTGCCTGATACCTTAGTTACCAACTCAGATATGTTGATGGTCCACTAGGTGGGAATGCTGTAACTAGCTCAATTTTTGAATCCTTTTATTGTATCTCTCTGCTGATGTTTTTTTTTGCTTGTGAATTTTCTTTCTTTCTTTCTTTCTTTTTTTTTTTTTTGGTCATAGAATCATAAAATGTCAGGCCCAAGAGGGAATGAAGGTTCATGTATATATTTAATTAAAGCTTTTTATTTTCAAAACATATGCATAATTTTCAACATTCATCTTTGCAAAACCTTATGTTCCAAATGTTTTCCTCCCTCCCTTCTCTCCCACCCCCTTCCCTAGATTACAAGTAATCTAATATATGAGAATGAAGATTCTTATCATTTTTGTGAATCATGGTTGATTGGTTGTTGTCCTTCTTCTCAAAGAGAACTCAAAAAACCCCAAAATACGTCACTATATTAGAACCAAGTTATAGTGTGTCTGACTGTGCCTGATCAGACCAATATGAGCTCAGAATTCTCTGCCACAGGTTGAACACATATGAACATTTGGAGTGACTTCTAACTTTACATATCTCGTGTTTCTTCTGGACTGGTTCCATTTTCCTTTGCTCACAGAGCCCAGTTCCTTTTCTGATGAGGGCATGCCATGCTGGGTGATCCTGTGCCGAGGCATCCCATGTCATACAATAGATTCTAAAGTTCTTAAGAGATTCCTTGAGAGTATCCTTGTATTGGTTTTTCTGATCACCTTGTGAGCTCTCACCCTGTGTGAGTTCTCCATAATATAATTTTTATGGCAAGCATACATTTGGTATTCAAGCAATCATGGGTTCCTTTAGCAATCTAGTGAAGCCCATGGAACTTTTCTTCAAGTAATGTTTTTAAATGCATAATAAAATGTAAATAAAATACATAGGATTACAAAGAAAACCAATTATATTGAAAAATAGTTATCAAAATTTTTTAAGAAGACAAGTTTACAGATCCTAGGTTAAGAAGTCCTATTGGCCTAACTTTTTCACTTCGAATAAGAAAGGTACAGAGATTAAGTGATTTGCCTGAAATAACACAGAAACAAAGAATTAGGGGGGGAAAGGATGGTCATTGTCTAAGGAATAATAAACAAATTCTGGTAACTAAATGCAATGGTATATTATACTCATAAAAATATAAATATGAATACTTCTTTGGGCAATGCAGCAGAGAGAGTGCCAGCTGGACATGGAGTCAGGAAGACTCATATTTCTGAGTTTAAATCTGATCTCAGATACTTCCTAGCTGTGTGACCTTGGGCAAATTACTTAACCCTGTTTGCTTCAGTTTTCTCATTTATAAAATGAGCTAGAGAAGGAAATAGCAAACTACTTCAATATTTTTGCCAAGAAAACCCCAAATGGGGGCTTTGGATGTGACTGAAGTGACTGAATAATAACAACAACAAAGTAACTAGAACCAGATGACTGTAATAGTGCCAAAAGAGCAATAGCGAAAGCTCCCTCCCCAGCCCATTGTCCAAACTGAACAGTCATTTTAATGGTCAAACTTGGTTGTAGAGAAGAGCTGAAAGAATGTACCTTCCCAAAGGTCATAGAGGTAGTAAACAGTAGAGCTAGGATGTAAAACCAGGCTCCCTGTTTTCAGCTTCAGAGCTCTTTCCCTTCTCCCACAGGGCCTCTTAGGATGCTTTAACATCCTGTGTTCCCATGTCCCTTCAAGCTCTGAAATGCTTCGTCCAAACATTCTATTCTTGGTCCCTCTCAGTTCAGATATTTTTTCTTGTGTGTAGTAACAGCCTATGGAATGTTGCAATTCTACAATTAATTTGGTTAACTTTGAGCAAGACCCCCTATTATCTCTCTCCTCCTTCTTTGTAGAGTTGGGGGACTGTGGGTGCAGAATATTTCAAATACTGTTCCAGACCTAGTTGACAAATTGGTTGGTTTTGCTGAATTGCTTTTTCTTTCATTTTTATTGTTTGCTACAAAGGAAGGTTTGCTGGGCAGGGGAGGGGCAGAAGGGTATGTTGTTGCTCAGTATTTTCAATTGTATCTGGCTCTTTGTGAGTCTATTTGGGGTTTTCTTGGTAAAGATACTGAAGTGGTTTACCATTTCCTTCTCCAGCTCATTTGACAGATGAGGAAACTGAGGCAAATAAAGTTAAGTGACTTCCCAGGCTCACACCACTAGTGTCTGTGAGGCAAGATTTAAACTCAGGAAGAGAAGTTTTCCTGATTCCAAGCCCAGCACTCTATCCACTGTCCCACCTTGTTCATCTGGAAATGAAAGGGATATAAAAAAAACAAGGTAGCAAAAAAAAAAAATAAAGAGATAACAAAGTTAAAATAGAGGAACATAGCAGATTAGTGGTTTAGTTAGGACTTGCACACAGGTCTCCTACCTTCTGGGTCGATACTCTTTCTGCTACATCACATAGGTTCAGAAAAAGGACCATTTTAGCACATGCCTTGCTCTAGAGAAAATGGGAATTGGAACGGCTTGTAGCACCAAGACCCATAATCACCAGCCAGAGAAGGGGCCTGATGTAGTTGGCTGTGAAGCACCTTAGATCATGAGGCTCTGTCCCTACCTGAACCTGAATTACCCTTCTTCTAGCTCTTGCTCTGAAAATTGTATTTGAATCACCACTGCCTCTGTCTCTGAAAAGGCCATGTCCAGTCCGTGTAGATAGCTCCATTGTTCCACTCACTATCTTTGTTGCTCTCCATGGCTGCTCCTCACTGTTTTGTGCTGGCTTTCCCATTAAAATATAAGCTCCTTGAGGGCAGGGACTGCTTGTGTTTCCGTCCTAGCACTTAAAACGTACTTAGTGCTTTTCATTTGTTCATCATAAATCTATAGTCAGAAGGTACCTCAGAACTCACCTAATCCAGCCTCCTCATTTTATAGATGAAGTTTATAGAATTCACTTAAGGGACATACCCAAGACCACACAGGAATTAAGCATCCAGTATGGAATCCGAACCCATAAAGTGGGCGCAATGTTCTTACTGCTGTATCACATTGCCTCCTAACTGCCAAACATTCCCATAATTTATATATGCTTATAACCATTTAAAATGATAAAGTCCTTAGACTGCCATTTTTTTTACTGGATCCTTGAAAACATCCTATGAAATCAGTAGAGTTATTCCTTATTAACCTTAGGATAGAGGGGAAATTTTGGGCTTAGTGATTTGTCCAAGATTACACAATAATCATGGAGCTGAGACTTCATCTCAGGTCTCCTGACTCCAAATTCACCTGTCTTACTATCCTCTATACCTACTATTTATGTCCTTATCAAAATACACCTTGTTAATATCTATGATGGAAACTTGGGGGAAGCCTGTGTCAACCTGGCCATGGAAAGAGATTGGTGCCATTTAAAAAAATTGTTCACTGACATTTTCATGTACAGTGCCCCCGTGCCCTGAGGAATGCCTGTTCCATTGGCAACAAATTTCCCTCCTAATCTTAAATCTTTCCCTCCAACTCTTTCCATATACTAACTGTTATGGGAGTTTGATACATTCTACCTAGTTACCCTTTCCAGTGCTGGGTCCTCATTCCCCTGGTTCATTGATTGAGGTGGGGGAGTTGGAAATCTCGTTGGTCCCTATTACTATTTCTCCCCTTTCTTCATCACTCAGTAGCCTTTCCTCTTTTTTGGTTCATGCTATTATCTGGTAGCTCTGAAGGTACAGACCTCCTGGCCATTCACCTTCCTTTCTCAATGACTTTGGTACATGTCTTACAATATTTATTCTTCCCAACTCCTGCCCTCAATGTGCAGACCGACTATCTCCAACTGTAACCACTTAGTCCTTCAGTCTATACCTCATGAGCTGCTCCCGCATTCCATCTCAGCCACACACAAAAATGTTCATACCCTTAATCTTTTCATCACTCACAAATATTCTTCTGTGTTCAAGAATTCCGAAATTCCCTTAACCAACCATAATCTATTGGCTTTTTGCTTCTCCCTCTGCCTTTCCTTACAGAATCCTACTTTTTTGTCCATATTATGACCTTCAATCCCTTGAACCCTCCATTCTTTCCTATAATAGCAAATCTTTTTTCCTTGTCTTTAATTCCCCAATTCAATTTTCCCCAGTTCAACTCTCTACATTGTCCTCCTCTTGAATCCCTAGCCTGTTATCATTTCACTAATTATGCCCTGTCAAGCATCAGCCTTAGATCACTCCCACCATTTGCTTGCTGCCTTCACTCCTACACATAAGCTGCTGAATGAAGGCGCAGAAAATCATGTAACCATTCTGACTTGGTCCACTATATATTTATTTTATGCAACCTCAACTGGGCTAGTAAATCTGCTATACCTTCCATGTAATATTAGTATTCTACTCTCCTTTTCATCCCTCCTCAAACTCCCCATGGTGCCTCCTTTTCCAACTGTCAACTAAGAACCTTGTCTCATATTTTATTGGAAAAATTTAGCATGAGCTTTCTCTTTTCCTCTCTTCATCTCCTATTACTCAGATGCCTTCTGCCACTATCTTTTTCCTTACTTCTAAGTGAATGCAAATAGCAGTCATTTCTTTCTTGGCCAGAAACCTCAAGGTTCTTCCCCTCCCAAATTCATTCACTCATTGATTGATTGATTGATTAATTGACTAGATGAAAGAGGCCATTAAAAAGGCTGCATCCCATTGCACAGGGCCATCTCCAGTCATCCTGCTCTAGATCTGGCCACTGGACCCACATGGCAGGTGACTTTGGTCACCCCTCCCTCATGTAAATCCAATTTACTTGTATGTCATGGTAATACTTCCCTGATGTCAGGGGGCAGCTAGGTGGGGCAGCGGATAGAGCACCAGCCCTGAAGTCAGGAGGACCTGAGTTCAAATCCAATCTCAGACACTTAGCACTTCTTGGCTATGGGATCCTGGGCAAGTCACTTAACCCCAATTACCTCAGCAAAATAAATAAAATAAAATAAAATAAAATAAAACAAACAAAAAAACAAAAAAACTCATCCCTGATGGGTCATGGTCCTCTTCAAGACTGAAGGACAAACATCCATCTCACATGATGTTCTTAACCAAGGCTAACTGCACCATCTACTCAAGAGAACTCATTCCATTTGTATTCCTCTAATAGAGTACCCCCTCTATCATCCCCATTCTTACTTATTTTCAACTCATTCTCTACTGCCCACAAACATGCTCATGTTCTTCCCATCATCAAAAGACCCTTACTTGATCCATCATCCCTACTACCATTCTCTATTTCATTTGTCTTTTGTAGCTAAATTCCTTGAAAAAGTCACTTACAATGAATACCTTTCCTGATACCATCCCTGCTTCCATAATTTCACCTTTTTTTCCTTTGTCACTACCACTTCTCCAGTGTCGGCCTCCACTTCTGCTCCTTCCACTCTCATCTTAACCCCTTTCAACCTGATTTTTAACCTTATTATTCCACTGACACTGCTCTCTCCAAAATTAGCAATGATCTCTTATTTGCTAACGCCAGTGATTTTTTTTCCCCTCATTCTCTTTGAACTTTTTTCAATCTCATTGTCTTCGACACTACTGATCACTCCTTCCTCTTTGATTCTCTCTTCTCTTTAGGTTTCTGGGACACCACTCTCTTAATTCTCCTTCTACCTATTTTAGTGCTTCTTCTCTGTCTTCTTTGCTGGATCCTCTTCCAGATCTCACTCTTTTTTTTTTTTTTTTTTTTTTAATAATAGCTTTTTATTTTCAAAATACATACAAAGATAGTTTTCAACATTCATATGCCTTTCAGACATCTTAAACTAAACACTTTCAGAATGGAACTCATTTTGTTTCCCTCTAAATTGTTCCCAGCCTTCCCCCTCACTGTAAAGGGCACCACCATACTCTGAGTCCCCTGTGCTCACAATCCAGAAGTCATCCTGTCTCCTGACTACTTCTCACCCTTCATACCTAGGCTGCGGCTAATGCCTGACGATTTCACCTTTGCAACATTTCCTGTCACTGTCACCACCACTTTAGCACAGGGCATCAGTACCTTAAGCCCCAATTGCTGCAAGAGCCTCCTGGTGGGTCTGTCTGCTTTAAGTCTCCTAATCTAGCCCCCGTTCAGTCACAAAAGTGGTTTTCCTCAAGGGCAGATCTGATCATGTCACCCGCCTCCCCACCACTCAGTAAATTCCCCTGGCTCCCAGCCAGGCAATAGCCTCCGGATCAAATACCAAACTTTCTATGTTTCCTTCAAGACTTTTCTTCTTCTTATCCCTTCCTCTACACCACGTCATCTTGGTCCAGCGGCACTGACCTCCTGAATGTTCTAGACGCCCCATTTCTTGGCTCTGGGCGTTTTCTCTGGTGGTCCCTCAAGCCTGGAATGCTCCCCCTCCTCAGCTCTGCCTCCGTTAAGTCCTAACTAAAATACTGTCTTTTACAGAAAGCCTTCCTCCCGCCTCCTAAATTATGTTAATTATAATATGTTAATTGTCTTAATGCCTTCCCTCTGTTAGTTATTTCCTGTTTATCCTGTGTGTAACTTGTTTATTTATAATTGTTTGCACAGTGTCTCCCCCATTAGAGTATGAGGTCTTTGTTATCAGGGAGAGGGATTCTCTTGTCGTCTCTGGTCTCCTCAGGGCTTGGGACAGCGCCTTATCGAACGCTGCTTGCTCTTTCTCCAAGGCTGCCCTCCTTCGGTGCCTCTCCCCACCCCCACATTCAGGCTCCGGCGAGTTCCGGCGGGCCGAGGCAGGTTCCGGCGGGCCGAGGCGGGATCCGGCAGGCTGAGGCGGGCCGAGGCGGGTTCCGGCGGGCCGAGGCGGGTTCCGGCGGGCCGAGGCGGGCTCCGGCAGGCCGAGGCGGGCCGAGGCGGGCTCCGGCAGGCCGAGGCGGGCCGAGGCGGGCTCCGGCAGGCCGAGGCGGGCTGAGGCGCTTGAAGGTGGGCCTTGCCCCCAGCCGCCTTTGTAGTCTGGCCGCCGACCTAGCTCTTCCCAGAGGCCGGCCGTGGCGGAGATGCATTTTACGAGGACACGGCCATTCCAGAGCAGAGGAGGGGGCACTTTGGCGACGGAAGGAGCCCTCGTGTTGATAACTTCGAAGTGTGAAATCCCCTCGGTTCCGAGATTTCTAGCAGCTCCTGTCGGCTGCGGGGTCAAGTCCAAACTCGCGAGCACAGCCCTCAGGGCTTGCTTTCTGCCACCTGGCTGCCCCCTGCCGGGATCCAGCGTCACATCCTCGGATGGGCAGCTCTGGGCGGAGGGGGGACAGTCCCTGAATCAGCCTCGTGCCCCTCGGGCTCCTCTGCTTCCATGTTCACACTAAGCTCTGCCTTAGTCAGCGTTCGTAAAGCCCAAATTAACAGCACCCGGGCAGCTCCTCATTTGTAATCACTTCCTTACGCTCCTGCTTCGTCTGGACAATTAGGACTCGAAATTCCACGCGGCTCTCCAGCAGCCCCGCCCCCGCCCCGTGCGCGTGACCGGCGTGACCCCCCCCCCCCCCCGCGCCGCCCTTGCTCTCGCGTGCGGGAGGGGGAGGTGCAGGAATGCGCCCCCACAGAGCATGCGTGCCCACGTGTGCCAGAGGCTCCGCGCCCGGCCTCGGCGCCCACACACATGCACCAAGGGCCGGCGTCACATGTTCACACTCATAAAAAGCATCCCCGGGCTGGGGCTTCCTGCGGAGGGAAGGGTTCCTGCCGGTGGGGAGAGGGCGCTCCTGCCCTCGGGCTGCGGAACAAGTACCACATGGGGGAGGGGGGCGGGACGGTGCACGCGGCCCGGAGTCCGCAGCTCCTCACGCGCGTGACCCTGAGCGCGCGCCTCACCCCATCCCCCCCAAGAGCCACAGTTCCTCACGTGGGCCCAGGAGGGCCTTGGCGCGGCTTTGTCAGTCTGGGAGGTGACCTCTGGCCGCTGAGCTGGGGAGCCTCCCCGGACGCGTTGGGCTTTTCTTTCTTGGGCCGCCGCGGTCTAACCCTGGGCCAGAGCGGGGATGGCGCCGGTGCCGTCCGGCCCGAGTGCTTATTTCTAAGGGGAGAGCAGCGGCGCGCAGAAAGCGTCTTGGAGGGGGCATCAGGTCTTTCTGCCGCTGCTTCTCTAGAACATTTTGGGCAAGTCACTGCCGTCCTGGCTGTCCGATGTCCTATTATGCATTTTATTTATTTATTCCTCCACAGTTATCTGTATTATTTATTCGTTTATTTGTGTATCAGTATTTATCATATTACAGGTTCTGAGTTTTCTCATTCTGTACTTGATGGTCTATGGTTCACCGTGGGCATTCTAAGCTGCTTTTCAGCTCCATGTTAGAATGTTCATTCCTGCCTGGGAAGATCCAGATTCCCTGTAGGATGTGGGCAGAGCACAGCTGGAATGGAAAGGTGCCCTCTTTAACAGGCACACATACCTGGGGGAGGGAGAGAAACTTCTTTGCCCTTCTGTCCCCAAACAGAGGGACTGGAAGAGGAAACTTTTTTTTTTTTTTTTTAAGATTACATGTTTCAAATTACTTTTTACATTTTATTTTATCTTTTTTAATGAACAAAAATTTATTTTTTTTCTCCCTTCTCCATTAAAAAAAAAACAAAAAAAAAAAAAAAACCCCAAACCCTTGTAATGAATATATGTGGTCTAGTCAAACAACTTCCCATTTTTCCTGTGTTCTCCAAAATGCTGGTCTCATTCTGTACCTTGTGCCCTTCACCTGTCTGTCAGGAGGTTGGTAGAATGCTTTATCGCTGGTCTTTTGGAATCACAGATGATCTCTGCATTGATTAGAGTTCTTGAGTCTCTCAAAGTTCATTTGTAGAATGTGGAAACACTGTTTTTATGAGTTTTGTAGGGTATTTAATCCTCCCCTCTAAGACAGTTTCCATAGGAGGAGAAATGTGGGCAGGAGGGATGATGTGAGTGTTGGGTGACAGGTGGCAAAAGGCCTGATCTTGCTATAGACCCCTGCTTTTGGGAACTTCTGGGCCCAACAAGAATAGGCCCTAGTTCTATAGTTCTTTAAGGCTTTGTTTTTGTCACCTTGGCGGAAGGAGGTAGGTATTAGTGCTTCCACTTTACGGACAAGAATAATGGGCCAGATTGGCCCAAGATCAGTCAGCTAGTAGGTGTCAGAGGCGTAGATCCACACTTGGACTCCTGACTTCCAGGCCTGCCTTCTTTCCACCACAGCCCATGGCCTCTCTTCCTTTTATTCCTGCATGGTGTCATATATTTCAATTCCTGAAAAGAAACCAGACAAAAGCTGAGCAGCTCGGAGTGTTGATAAATCTCACAGCCCTGTCTCATTGTAACATTTAACTTGCCTTATTCTGTGATCCTTAAAAGCTTAAATTAATGACAACCCTGCAGTTGCTCATTAATAATTGCTTCATTACTGTGTGTGCTCGCATCCTCTTGACAATAATGGTGTTTGCTGGTGTATTTCTAATTATGTGGCATTTCAGCTCACTAATAGGGACCCGAGCTCCTGCATGGGAGAGGGGCCCAGGATCCAAAACGACCTCCCCACTTCTCAGAGGGGGAAAAAAAGGAAGTTATAAACATGTTCAGAAAATGTATGTCTTTATTTATTAACAGGAGAAAGTATGTGCAGAGATTTCATGGGAGCAAAAATATCAATGTGAGGATGAAAGGTGGGATTGGCAGCATTCTGAGCAAGCATGGGGCCAGTCAGACAGCCAGACGGTATTCCATCCATACAGATACACACAAACTTACCAGCTAGCTGTGTGACTTTGGGCACAGCAATTCTCTTCTCTGGACCTCAGTTTCCTTATCTGCAAAATGAATGGAGCTAGACTATGATCTCTAAAGTTCCAGTCAGTTCTGACATTCTATGTTCTAAGGTCCTTTCCAGGTCTAACAATCTGTGATATTATGAATTCTCTGGGTGACATCATTCACTAAAAAGAACCTGCTCTGGGATTGAGGAGGTCTGAGTATTAGATCTGCCACTCACTAGCAAGCTACTTTCCATTGCCTGACCTTGGTTTCCCTCTTTTGCAAAATGAGAGTTGGATTAGTTCAGAAGTTTTTAACTTGAAATGTGTGAGTTTGTTTTAAAAATATTTTGATGAAAATAATTAAGTATGATTAGTTTTCTTTATAATCCTATGTATTTTATTTTATGCATTTAAAAACATTATTCTGAGAGGGTCTCCAGGCTCACCAGACTGCCAGAGAGGCCCCATGACACACAAAGAACGCCTCCACTAGATAATCTCTCCAAGTCCTTTCCAACTCAGACATTCTGTGATCAAATGAGGAGATGAAAATGCACTTATTAAGTACTTTATATTAGGAACTATGCTAAGGACTGGAAATAAAAATACAAAAAAGGAATGGCCTTTATTCTGTGAGAGGGAGACTGATGGCCAGGGTTGGGCAGTGAGGGGACACGGTGGCTAGTGCCAGCCACGAGTCTGGTAGACTCATCTTCCTGAATGCAAATCTGGCTTCAGACCTTTTCTAGCAAGTCATTTAGCCCTGTTTGTCTCAGAAGGAAACGGCCCCAGCAACATGAGCTCCAAGAAGGAAAGGGAAGGGTAAAATGGGAGGCAGGCTGAGGGGAGCCACATCAGGCGACAAGGCCTCCCCAGACTCAGTGGCAGCCTTGGATCGGTCATTGTTCCCCAGTGAGAGGAGGCACTGGACAGGAAGCAGGTGAGATGCGCTCACCTGGGGACCAGCTCCAGCAGGGAGTTCTCACGCCCCCGTGACCAGCCAGGAGTTCAGCCTGCCCACAGCGCCCTCCCACGGCCGCTTCCGGCATAAAGTCTCCCCCTGCCAGGGGCTCTCGGGTCCTTGCACAGAGGTGATCATGGCCCTTGCGGCTTTCTATTTTTGTAGCCCTCCCTGGCGGCTTGGAAAGCGCTTTTGCGCACATGTCTCTGAAGTATAACAACTGTCTCCTCTGACAAAGAAGAAAACCGGGACTCACAGACACAAAACACTTGCACGGGGTTAATGTCGAGGAAGTCTTCAGCAGCTCCTGAGGGCCCGCGTGCGCCCCCCCCCCATCCCGTGTGCCCCCCCGCTATCCCGTGTTCAGACATGCGCTCGCCCCCGCACACAGAGGGAAGAACCCTGAATCTGGGGTCAGGAGACGCAGGTTCCAGTCTCACCTGCCGCTTGTAGTCTGGGTGGCCTTGAACAAGTTGCTTCCCCTCTCTGAGCGCTTGCAAGAGGTGGTGGTGGATCTCCAATGACTGGAGACTGGGTTTGTCAACAAAGAACCTGGTTGTTGTTGTTTTTTAACTTTATAAAGATATTTTATTTAGAAATTTATTTTTTTAAATAGCTTTTTATTTACAAGATGCATATGCATGGGCAATTTTACAGCACTGACAATTGCCAAACCTCTTGTTCCAATTTTTCTCCTCCTTCCCCCCACCCCCTCCCCCCATGGCAGGATGACCAGTAGATGTTAAACATAGTAAAGTATAAATTAGATACACAATAAGTATACATGTCCTATCAGTTATTTTGCTGTACAAAAAGACTCAGACTCTGAAATATTGTACAATTAGCCTGTGAAGGAAATCAAAAATGCAGGTGGGCATAAATATAGGGATTGGGAATTCAATGTAATGGTTCTTAGTCATCTCCCAGAGTTCTTTCGCTGGATGCGGCTGGAAGAACGTGTTTTTAAGTCTGGCTCTGCCATTTTTACTTGTGTGGCCTTGGGGAACAGTCTTTGGGCCTCAGCTTCCTCATTTGCACAGTGTGGAGGCTGGATTAGAGGAAATTGAGGATTCCAAATTGTATGATCCTGTACACACACAAACACACGTTTGGATACACACCCACACACACAGACACACTTTGTGACGTGTGCATGTAGGAGCGAGGTAGTCACACAGAAACACAAACCCTCCCGTGTGGGTGCATCCAGTTCCCTTGCCCGAATGCATGTATAACTTCACATACACCCAGGCTCTTATACACACACACACACACACACACTCTCACCAAAACCAAATTAGAGCTTTCTCCATCATCACCTGGTCTTTCTTGCCTGCAGGCTTCCTTACCTTCTTTACAAATGGTCCAGCCTCTGAGTCGGGAGAAGCATCAATTTGGGTCCAACCACAGCAGTGCAGGACAAAGGTCACCTGCTTCCCTTTGCCTGGAGTCATCTCCAAGGTAATTTGCATGACCCAATAATAATGGCCAAGAGCATGATGGGAGCCGAAAGGAATTTTCTCATTCCAACCCAAGCAGACAGCCGACTAGCATTTGTCAAGCCTTACTCCGCGTCAGACACCAGGTTGGGTACTGGGGAGACAAAGGCAGGCAAAATTGGTCCCAACCTCAGGGAGTGGATGTTCTGATGGGAGACATAATATGTAAATAACTAGGTATATACAGGATACATACATAGGAGATGGAAGGTAAGAATAGGAGAGAGGTTGCTGAGTGTGTGTGTGAGTGTGAAGGGGAGAGATAATTGTCATTCCCTAATACTGCAGGGAAAGGATGGTTGCAGCTTTTTTTTTCTTTCAGAAAGAATATGAAATTTCACCACGAAGATGATGAATTTGCCTTGACAGATACTCACCCCAAATTCATATTTCTATAGAATATAAGAGCTGGGAGGAATGATACAACAGAGAATGTTAAGCTGGAAGCAACCTTAGAGACCATTTAGTCCAGTTCCTTTATTGGACTTCTGAGAAAGGACTTGCTCAAGATTACACAACTCTGGCTAGGCGTGCTAGTCCAGGAATGAATGTTTTTTCTCTCTTCATTCCTTTCTACCCCTTCCTCTCTCCCTTTTCCTCTCTCCCTCCTTCTTTTCCTCCCTCTAAAGTGAAGCTTGAGGCTTCAGGGAGAGGGCCGTTATTTCTCCTTCCCCCTCTTTCTGTCCCTCTCTCTGCCTCCCCACCCCCTCCCACCCTCACTCTCCCTCTCCACTTCTCCTTTCTTTGGCTTTTGCTGAGGACAGTGGCTGCTGGTGTGTGTGAATGGCAGCTCCAGGAGCTGCTGATGGGGACTGATTGTTGTCTAAGGGGGAGCAGTAAAAAGGTCCAAATGAGGGCCCAACCCTATTTCCCGCAGAGGCATCATTTCCAGGAAATGCCCCAAGGGAAGCAAACGTGATGGATGGAGTCTGAGAAAAGGAGGAGGAGGGGACAAGAAACACAATTAGTTTTATGTGGACTAAGCTGTCTGTGCGCCCCAAGTACAGACACATTTTCTCCGGCTGCTTGATTAACTAAAACTCCACTGCCCAAAGCATGGGTTCATTATTTCCTCTCCACCTCTCCTATCTGTCTCTCTCCTATCTCTGCCTTCCCCACCCCTGACTCTTTGTCTCTCTTATCCAGCTCGGTCTCTATCTCTTCAATCTTTCTTTTCTTTCTGGGCTTTGTTCTACCTGGGCTTTTCTCTTGGTCCCTGCTGCTGTCTCTGTAGCTCCTTTTCTATGGGTCTCTCTTTCCCCCTTGGTGTCCGTCTATGCCTGTTTTTATTTCTCCCCCATCCCACCCCCTGTCCTATATTGTTTGTCTGTTTCTGTCGCTCTTACCTTTTTATTTGTCTTTCTGTTCTATTTCAGTCTCTCTCTTCTTTCTTCCTCTTTCCCTCCTTTCCTCCCTCCCTCCCTCCCTCCCTCCCTCCCTCCCTCCCTTCCTTCCTTCCTTCCTTCCTTCCTTCCTTCCTTCCTTCCTTCCTTCCTTCCTTCCTTCCTTTCCTTCCTTTCCTTCCTTTCCTTCCTTCCTGTGTATTATTGGGGAAAAGTCTGGATATGTGTCTGGCAACAGTAAAGTGAATACTGACGGCAGGAGCAAACCTGCTATCCTAACCCTTTTCTGTGTCTGTCCATCCTCTTCAGGTCAGGGAGCTAACATGTCAAGAACTCCAAGATGACTTTCAGGAATTCAAATCCCAAATCTGCCACTAATTTTCTATGTGAGCTCAAATATGTTATTCTCCATTTCTGGGACTCAGTTTTTTTATCTGCCAAATGGAAAAATAGCTCCTCAATTTCATGAAGGTATTTTGAGGACCAAATGAGAGATTGGACCCATGGGATTTCTCCTCCTCTCCTCAGGGTATGGAAGGTCCCTGAGATCCTCTAATGAGCCAAAGAGAGAGGAAAAGGAGATAACATAGGTGAGAGGGGGGATGACCCTGGTGAGTACTGCATGGGAATTGTTAAACTGCGTTTGAGATTGGCAGTAATGGCAATGCTTTCCAAGAGTGGAGGGGCCACAGTGTGCCTCATTTATGTGCTTGCTTCCATCAGATTTTCCCCATCAAAACCTGGGGATGTATGGTCTGTAATCTGACCATGGGAAAGTAAACTACCCTTTCTAAGCTTCAGGAGCCTCATTTGTAAAATAGACAAATTCTATTAGACAGCCTTTAAATTTCTACCCAGTTCTAGATCTATGATCTGAAGTTAGATTTTTTTTTTTTATTTTTAATTGGATGAGGACAATGGCATTAAATATTTGTAGTAGGGACTGCTTGGAAAATTGGTATGAAAAAAGAATGACTGGTATTTCTGTCAGATGGCAAAATATTATATCACACTGAGTCCTAGGAAACTCCTGCAGGGACTCAAGCCTAGCGCCCAGGTTCCTGACCATGCATATGGCTTCTCTAAAAGATCTAGGCTGTTCAAGGACAGTGTATGGCCTAAAGAAGAAACTCTACTCAGAAAAACTAAAAGTTTCTGAAAAAGAGTCACCCACTTTCTGCTATTTTGGGCACCTAAAACCAGGATTTGCCTGATATATAGACCATGATTGAGATATGATTGGAGGACTCCAAGAAAAGCCCCCAATATTCCTCTTAACCCAAGTGCCCCAGGACCTGATAATGGGAATATTTCCTTGAAAAGGAGGAGCTGCAGCCCTTCCCCCTTTTCTTAGGAGGGCTCCCTTTGTGGCTGGCAGGCAGAGCTTCCTTACTAGGCCAAGTGTATCTTTGATATCCACATATTTCTCCTTTCACTGGGCCTTATTTTGGTTGAGGACACAATTATTCTTCTAGTCTTTCAGTGGGATATAGAATAAATAGATTAATTTGGGTAGAATTCTTATTTTTATACTATTAGGATGGGAGCAATTACTATTTCCCCAATTGCTTAGATCTGTCTTTATTTGTGTGAAAATTGTTTTATAGTTGTGTTCATATAGTTCCTGAGTTTGCCTTGGCAGGTAGCCTACCAAGTATTTTATATTGTCTACAATTATTTTAAATAATATTTATTTGTGTAATGTATAAAAATGCTGATGATTTATGTGGATTTATTTTGTACCCTGCAGCTTTGCTAATAATTTCAAGTAGTTTTTTAGTTGATTCTCTGGGATTTTCTAAGTATGACATCATATTATCTGCAAAGAGTGATCATTTTGTTTCTTCACTGCCTATTCTAATTCATTTAGTTTCCTTTCCTTTTCTTATTGGTATAGCTAACATTTCTAGTACAATATTAAGTAGTAGAGGTGATAATGGGGGCCCTGATTGTATCAAGAAAGTTTCTAGGTTATCCCCATGACCCGATAATGCTTGCTGATGGTTTGAGATAACTATTACTTATTTTAAGGTAAGCTCCATTTATTCCTCTACTCTCTAGAGGTTCCAGTGAAGGCAAAGAGCCCCCAGTGCCAAAAGTCTGGATTTCTTAGGAGAGGAGGGACTTTGCGGGGAGCAGTGTGATATTGTGTAAGAACTGTTGGATTTGAGGTCAGCAGACAGTTCTACTCCGTATTTGCTCTGTGATCTTGGGTTTGCTGCTGCCCCTCTCTGAGCATCAATTTCCCTATTTGTGCATTTCAGTGGGGGAATGAATTCTGACTGTATTCCAGGGCATCCAGCCAGGGAAGGGACAAGACCCTCACACCATCCCTGTGATGCTGCAGCCTTTGGATCGATCACACAGAAGAACATTTCTACTTGTGCAGAGCTTTAACCTTGGCTCCGATGCCGGGGCTGTGTCCAGGCAGAGTCTGGGAGGCTGAGAGGAGACTCTCTTAGAGACTTCTGGTGCTGTAGCCTGAGATCTGGTCTCTGGGAACTGGGCTAATCACCAGCTTGTGGCTAATTGTCTTTTTCCCTACAGGCTGCTGCATTTCAGAAACCTACATTTGGTTCCATCTTGCAGTTATCTTTGTAGCAGAACGCTGAGCATGGAGGCCAGTTTCCAGGGCTCAGGGCCATAGCTCAGGGCCAACCTAACTTAGCCCAGCTCAGCTCACAGACCAGAGCCCAAAGATGGCCCGTCTAGAGTGGATCACCTCATGGGTTGGAGCCCAGAGCCCACAGTCGTAGCAGTATAGAGCTAGATTTGCAAAGGAACTGAGATGTCACGGAATCAAATCTTTTCATTTTACAGATGAAACAACTGAGGCCCAGAGGCCTATCTAGTCTAAGCTATATCTTCCAGAATTCAGAACAACCTAGCCCAGAGCCCCAGACAGCCGGGCTCAGCTCAGAACCAGAGTCCGGTCCCCAAGGTGGGTACTGCAGGGAAGTCCGTCTCTGCCAAGCTCAGCTCCTGCTCCCCTCCGTGCTTGTAGTTTGTAAAGGTGTAGCATCCAGAGGCAGACCTTCCCCGGCGTTTTCCAGGAGCTTTTACAAACTCACCGGATCTTTCTGCAGCACGATGTCACGGACCCAGGCCAGGGGCTTGGGCCAAAAGGCTTGCAGCGATGGTGGGCAGGGAGTCAAGCACCAGGAGGTGCCAGGCACTGTGCTGAGCATGTGCACGAGACAGACCCTGCTCTCACAGAGCTCACAGGCTATTGGGAGACAATATAGAAACGGCCACGCCCCAACAAGGTGTAAACAGAATAAACTGCAGGTGATCCAGAGAGTGCTTCAGTCCCAGCTCTACCATGACTGCGGGGCCTTTCCCCCTCCTGACTCTGCCCTCGCCGGCTACCTTCCATATTGCTTTAATTCTCCACTGGCTAGACTCTAGCTGATTCTTGGTAAAGCTCCCTTTAAGCCCTCAAGTGGCTTGAACAGACTAGATGACAGTCAGAATCCCCCCCCCCCCCCAGATTGCTCATTCTTGTTTGTTGTGCCACCGTAATTCCAGATCAGAAACCCTTACTCTTGCTTGTGTCATGGGCCTCTTGGCCAGGCTGGTCAATGTTTTTAAATGCATAGTTTAAATTGCATCGGATTCTAAAGAAAATCATTTATATCGAAAGTCAAACAAAGTTTGCTAAAATAAGTTCAGAGAACCAGCTTAAGAACCCTTGTCCTAGAGCTTCAGACATGCAGTTTTGGACACTGTTGATGGTGCTTTTTTTCTCTCTCATCCATCCTCTGTATTCAGCCAGTTACTAAGTGTTGTCATTTTTGTCTCTTCAAGCTCTCTCACAGCTGTTCCCTCTTCTCTTTTCATTCTAGGTCAGGCTTTTATCCCTTACCTGGTTTGCTATAATGTGAACAGTGACTCTCATCTCTGTACTGCATATAGATTGGCAAAGCATTTTCCTTAAACAGCTGAGGCATGTAGTACCAGTATTGCTTATCCCATTTTACAGATGAGAAAATTGAGATTCTGAGAAGTTAAGGCACTTTTTTATGATAATATATTTAGTGTCTAAGGTAAGATTCCAGACTCAGGTATTTCTTAATTAGTTTTGCCACTTTCAGTGTCTGCCCTTATCCGTCCTTCGTACTTGCTAAAATAATCTTCCTAAAGCATAATCCTGACCATTATCATTTGTCTGCTCAAAAATGTTCAGTGGCTCCAACTCCCACATTGAATAGGATATAAATTCTTGATCCTGGCACTTGAGACTCTTAATAGTTTGGCCTTTCCAGCTTTCTTCTGACCCCATTTTGGTTCCACCTCTTCTACCTCTGTTTCTTGGCTCAAACTATCCCCAGGCCTGCAGTAGATTTCCCTTCTCCTTGTGTTTCTCCCTCCATCTGTGGATGTTCCTTCATTGCTTTCAGTCTTGGGAAAGCCTTCCCTGGTCTCCTCTCCCACAGCTAGAACCCTATCTATCCTTCCAGTTTCTGGCGCATTGTGCCAGCCTCTCCTTTGCGTCTCATTTCACACTCCCTGCTATCATTGCTATCTGCGTCTTTGTCTCTCCCGCCTCCTCTGGAATCTGCAAAGTCTGCCTCACGAGTTTCTTTCTACATCCAGCGCTGGAATGGCCCCTCTGACAGGGCCTGGGCCAGCACTCCACAGGCTGAGGGCTCTTTCGGCGGACGAGCTCCAGTCTGTGTTCTAATGCCTCGTGTCCTAAGGTCCCTTCCAGCTCTCCCATTTTATGTTTGTGCTTCCCCTTCCCATTCCTTTATGCTCCATGTTTTGTGTTCTAAATCCGTGTAACCTGACATAGCTGGATGAAGTGCCAGGAAAGGGCAGTTAGTTGGGTGTCACAGTAAATAGAGTACAGGGTCTGGAGTCAGAAAGACTCATCTTGAATTCCTAGTTGTGCAGTCACTTAATCCCGTCTGCCTTAGTTTCCTTATCTGTAAAAGGAACCAGAGAAGGAAATGGCCACCCCCTCTCCCACCATTTTTGCCAAAAAAAACCCAAAAGGGGTCACAAAGGATCCAATGTGACTGAAAAGTGACTAAACAGCTACAGCCCGTGCCAGACACGGTGCTAGGCCCGCCTCCCTCCAGGACAGGAAGATAAGGAAGATGAAAATGAAATAGCCCTTGCCCTCAGGAGGAAGTTTATATTTTTTAGAAGGGGCAGAGGGGATGAAGTTGCTGGTAGAGATGGAAGAACTGCATGCAGGTACTTACATGAGGGAGACAGTAACTAAGGATCTACAAAACAACCAAAAAACCCCAAATAAACAAGCAGTTCCTTTCTCTGGGGAACAACATTGGAACACCCTGCCTCCTAAGGGCCTTTCCAGCTCTTAGTCCATGTTCCATGATATTCTGCCCTGTGAGACATCACCTTATCAGAGAGCAAACCTGAAGAATGCTGCCAGAGGCAGGTCTTTCCAAGGCTTTGTGAGCCCCCTCGAAGGGGTGCCCATCGCCAGTTCCACAGACCTTAGCATGTAGCCGGCTGCGGCAAGTCCCAGCTCGGTCCCCAGGGGAGCCTCTCCGTTAGCCCCTCGGGAAGCAGCCACTTGGCCCTGCTTTGTGGATAATGTGGGCGGCCTCAGAAGCCGTTCCTGCAGGGCCCCCACAGGCGGGCCGCCATGTTAACCCTCTCTGCTTCCTACACCCCGGGGAGGTCACTCATTGGTAGTTAAAAATCTATTGTGACTTGTCAGAGAGAGGAATAAATGAACACATTATTTTTTCATTTCACAGCTCAGCATCTGTTTGTCTAATCAAGGAGGAGAGCAGGCAAAGGCAGCCGGGGTGGATGTGCATATTTGATTTAACTTTTCCTCTGTCAAAGGAGTTTAAATGGGTAATGAACAGGCCATGGTGATTTGAAATATAATCCCATTACCCTGATGAGATTACCAGCCTGGGAGAGTTCACAAATCATGCTTAGGGCTTTCATAGCCAACAACACCCTGTTGAGATTTGTGCATTTAAACCGAAGGATGTGTCGGGAATAGAACATGACAGAGCTTAACCCTTTGCCCAGGAGAGGCAGCCTGGCAGCCTGGGGAGAGCTCTTGAGAGCGAGCCCCACAGAAAGCCCGAGTCCCGGCTCTGTCTCCCACCGGCCGGGCCACCTGGGCCACTGGCTTCTCTGGGGCTCTGTTCTCCTCCTTAATCAAACAACACTTACCAAGTGCCCACAATGTGCGCCCCATGTGAAGCGCCGAGGATACAAAGCGAGGGAAGAAACTGACCCTGCCCTCGAGAAGCTTGCAGTCCAGTGGAGGAGACCACATGTAAATAATTACATGCAAACCAAGCCATCGACAAGATAAATAGGAAATAACTGACAGAAGGAGGGCGCTGCAAACAGGAGCTGTCGGGAAAGGTCCTGTGAGTGGTGGGATTGTAGTTGGGGCTTAAGCCATCTGCTCAGTGTGTGTGTGTGTGAGAGACATCCCTTGTCTCACAAGGTTTTGGACACAACTCCAGACATCTTTACGCAGGACAAAAACTGAAGTTCTTGTTTTGTTGGCAGCCGGATGACATAGTCACTATTGCACTGAACTTTGAGGCAGGAAGACATGAGTTCAAAAGTACTCTTAGGTACTTGTTACCTGTGTGATCTTGGCCAAATCACTTAGCATCAGCATCAGTTTCCTCATCTATAAAATAAGGATATAGATATAGGTATATAGATATAATAAAAAGAATATCTGTTTTGTAGGGTTTTTATGAGGATCAAATGAAGTGACATATGTAAAGCACCTGGCAAATCTTAAAGTGATATATAAATGTTGGCTATTTTAGAATTCTCTGAGTCTCAGTTTCCCCATTTGTAAAATAGGGATAATGGCTTACCTCACCAGGAGGCTGTAGAAGCAATCCAGAGCACCCTGTTCTGCTTTTCTCTTTTGTTCTTAGGGAGGGCTGTCATCCTTTAGCTTATCTATTAAGTAAACATCGATCCTGCCCTCTAGGAGTTAACATTCTAATCAAGGAGGGAAGACAACAAATAATCGAATAATAAGTAAATATGGGGTAACTGGGGTGGGGTTAGGGAGGCACTGCAGCTGGGGAGGTCAGTTCAGGCTACCTTAGGAGGTAACTGAGCTTTGAAGGCAGAGACATTTCGGGAGGTAGACATGACAGGGACGTGCAGGGGGACCAGAAAGACGGAGGGATGGGCCTGAGCAACTGCCATCATTGGGGAGGGGGGCTCAGAATGTGGGGATGGTCATGAGACATGCTAAGGCAGGAAAGGTAGAGCAGAGGCAGTTTGTCTCTGGCTTTCAGTGTCAAACAGAGCCGTTTGTACTTGATTCTGGAGATGGCAGGGACTCACTGGGGTCTGTTGAGTAGAGAAGTGACGCGAGATAACTCACACCTGTGCTTGCTGTCTCTTAAGAGGATGGATTGGAGTAGGAAGAGACTTAATATTATGTGTTATTGTTAACTCCATGGGTGCTATCTTACCTCCCTGCCAGACTGTAAGGTCTCAAAGTAAAAAGGACTGTCTCTTATCTAAGGGCCAAGGTCACACTCCACCAAGGCAGCCAGGAGCATAGAGCGCTGGACCTGTGGCCTCAGACAGGTCTTACCTTCAGATACTTATCCCTGCTTGCCTCAGTTTCCTCATCTGTAAAATGAGTTGGAGAATGGAATGGCAAACCACTCCAGTACCAAGAAAACCCCAAATGGGTCACGAAGAGTCAGACATGATCTAAAGAACTGAACGGACTCATTTCATCTTTGAATTTCTTTCTGTTCTGAGTACTTAGTATACACATGGAAGGTACTTAGTAAGTGCAGAATGGAACTGGCAGAAATCTGAAAACTTGTTGGACCGGATCCATTATAAGTTTATGCTAGGTAATTTCAACTGGGCTCTCACTACAGCAAGGCAATCCTCCTTTCTAATTAATTTTCTAATTCCATTTACCACTTCCCCTATTCCAAACTTTTTGGTCTCCGAATTATCCAGAACACCCTGCAACTTCTCTGTTGAGGATATCACCTAACACTTAATTGGGAAAAAAAAAAAAGCCATAATGTAAGACAATGGGCATTGTTCATAAGATTTACAGATGGAAGAGAACAGTCAAATCCAACCCCCAACTTTATAATTGGGGAATCTGAGACCAAGAGGGAAGAGATTTGCCTAAAGGTACAGAAGTGTAAGGGGCAGTCCTGAGACTTGAATTAAGGTCTCAACTCCAAATCCAATTGTTTCCCCCCCACACCATATTATAAAGTATTCTAGATGGTAATCAATGAGGTACCAGGAGAATGATGTATAAATTCTAGCCCTCAAAGGGATGTGGTAGTAGATACAGGGGACTTAAGAATTAAGAGAATTCAGTGAGCAGCAAGTATGTGGCTAAATTTGAGGGTTGAATAGGAAGATTCTTCTTTCAAATATCAACTTTACTTTCTTCCCCTGTTACGATGCCTGAAGTTATACTATTAGAGTTGAAATATGTTTAGAGGAAAGTGACCAGAATGGTGAGGGGTCTTGTGACTTTTCCATGTTGTAGGATCTGGGATTTTTAGCATGTATAGGAAGAATCTTAAGGCTGATGTGCCTGATATTTATTTACAAGGGATTGGACTTGTAATTCTTGGTCTTAGTGGGCAAGCCTATGAGCAATGGATAATTAAACTGATTAAATAAAAGGAAAAAAAAAATCTTTCTAATGATGACAGATATTTGAAATGTAACACTCTGGCCTTACTCTCCTAGGGCCAAGCAGGGTTCCTTGGGAACTTGAGTGTCCTTTGAAGGATTGGGAAGATGTTTTTTTCTCTATTACTTCAAGCCTTCATTGTCTGTGTTTTTCCCCCCACTATATTTAAGGGCCCTGTGATTAGTACACCAGTTCCATTAACATTGACTGGCTTTTAAATAGAAATATCTACTTCACAGAAATGGCAAAGACAAATGAACATATTTGTTAGTATCTCAGGGCATAATGCCACTTATACCACCTTAATTTTTTTGATGGTGGCAAAAGTGGGGTTAGTATTAAACTTATGACTTAGCTTAGTTCACATAGTACTAGTCTCACCAAATCCATATCCAAATGTAGCATAATGACCAAATGAACTTATGGTTTAGTTAAGGCTGGGTTGGATTCTCTAAAGTCAGAATCCAAAGTTTCTCCTTAAGATTTACATGAACTGATGCTAAGTGAAGTGAGCAGAACCAAGAGAACATTGTACACAGCAACAAGAAGATTATGTGATGATCAAATCTGATGGACTTGGCTCTTCTGGACAATGTAGTAATTCTAGGCAATTCCAGTAGACTTGTGATGTAAAGTGGCATCTGCATCCAGAGAGAGAACTATGGAGACTGAATATGGATAAAAGCACGGTATTTTTCACCTTTTGTTGTTGTTGTTTGTTTACTTTTTTTCTTTCACAAGGTTGTTTCCCTTTTCATCTGATTTTTTCTTGTAGAGTATGATGAAAATGGAAATATGTCTAGAAGAATTGCACATGTTTAATTTATATCAGATTGCTTGCTGTCTTGGGGAGAAGGGTGATGGGGAAGAAAGAGAGAAAAATTTGGAATATTAAGTTTTGTAAAGGTGATTGTTGAAAAAATACCACTTAAAAAAAAAAAAGTTTTTCCTTGATCCTCAGGATATTAAGGATGATTTGACGATCATCTGTGAAAACTGGACTCAAATAACAGATCACCAGGGAGTCCTTTAGATCTTTGGAACTCCAGGGCATCAGCCACCCTCTTCCCTGATAGCCAAGGTTGAGCGACTATGCCTGCAGTTAACAGGACTTTCCTGCCTCCCCAGCCAAAGAGCCTCCTCCTCAGCAGATATGCAGCTCTCGGAACCAGTCCTGGAGGGTCCACAGATGCCCCAGACTATTATCTCTTCAAGTCAGTTCTACATGTCATCATGATTCTGCTAGAACTGTTCTTTCTGGGGAGAGATGTCATCTTAGGCAGTCTGGGCAAGCACAAGGACCCCTATTACAGGTGACATGTTTGATATCTACAAGGAGATGGACTTGTCCTTGTGGACTATTAGGAATAATCAGTGGAAGGCATATTTTGGTTTAATATAAGGAAATACTTTCTATTAATGAGAACTGTTCAAAAGGAAATGGGTGGGACAGCTAAGAGGCACCAGCTTGGGGGTCAAGAAGACTCATGTTCAAATCCAGGCCCAGATACTTGACACTTACTGGCTGTGTGACCCTGAATAAGTCACATAACCCAAATTGCCACATACACACACACACACACACACACACACACACACACACACACACACACACAGGAATGGGCTGCTTTCTTAAATTCTCCACTGGAAGTCTTCAAACAGAGGCTAGATAACTACTTTGGAGGGAGATTTTCTAAAGGCTATACCTTTTCAGACTTCTGAAGTTCTTCCAGCAATGAAGTTGTGGGGTCCGAAGTTCTGCATTTTCTTCCTTGATGCTCGCAGCAGTAAATGTTGATGTCCCTATTTCAGCAGCGAAGAAATGGAGCCTTTGATCCTAAAGTCACAAGCTGGTAAGTGATGGCAGCAGGATATGAATTCAAGTCTTCTAACTCAAGTCCAGAGCTCTTCCTGATAACCTTGTATTTGTTCCTACCCACAGTCCTTGAACATTTAGGAATGCAGAGACCAGAGAGAAAAAAAGCTATTAAAAAAACCCCCCAAACCTAATATACAGCTTCATCATGACGATGATGATGGCATTTATAGAGGGTTTTAAGATTTACCAATGATTTCATTTGATTCTTATAGCAAGCCTAATGTAATAATTCCTATTTTAACTTACTTAAGTGATTCTCCCAGGATTGTATAGCTCGTGAGAGTCTGAGATAGAATTTGAACCCAAGTTTTCCTGATACTCCCTCTATTGCTCTATTTTACCACACCGTCTCATACAATAACCATGCAGGTAACGATAAAACAGCTACTGTATACTTACTTCATAATAAAGGCCAAAAAGAATCAAGAGAACAAGGTAATGGGGCCATGACTGTTTTTCCCCCTTTGGCTTAAGCTAGTTTGCCTGTTTTTACCCATTTTCTTTATATAAGTTATATCTTTCATTCATACATTTGGCTATTGGAAATCCAACTTAATTAAAGTCAAAATAAATTTTATATTATTTAACAAAAGAGATGCAGAAGGGCCTAGAAAGTGCTTTGCTCCCAAGACCAGAGGTCTTTACAGTTCACAAAGCATTGCCTCTGAGCTCCAAAGTTCCTGATATAAGGGCACTATTCTCAGGCCTGTATTAGAAAAAGCTCTTTAAAAACGTGAAAATAGTTATTGGAGGGTAAACAACCATTAGGACTCTCTGGCTGTCACTTTTCTGCTGAGAAGAGCTCTAGGACATCTGTCACTTCTCTGGGTCATCAGCATGGGAGGTCCCTGAAAGGTTAGCTGAGATTTCCTGCTGCCACATTGAGGACCATGCTTCATAGCCCAGTCAGTGACCCAGCTGGGGCCATTTTGCCATCTGCATCTCCTCCCTCATCTCAAACCACAACACAACACACACACACGGACACATATCCGCACTTACACACACACAAACCTATACAAACAGTCACACACGCACGTCACCTGTAATTAATAGGGTTCTGGGCATCTTCATGCAGTGCTTGCCCTCTCTGCTCACCTGCCCCTTCAGCTGAAGTTCCGAGAACAAAGACCAAATCATCAGTCCCATTCCTAGAAAGGACAGGTCAGCCATCTGCTCTGTGGCCCCGCTCATCATTCCTAGTGACTCCTCCGTCCAGAGCTCTCCCCGCTGGTCACTACTCCCTTCTGCGGACAGTCTTTCAGCTGCTTCAGGGTAGGGCTGGCTGGCTTGTATTTGTATCCCCAAGGCTTACTTAGCCCAATGCCTGGCACAGAGTTGCTTGTCCTTGGCTCTCAAAGAGGACCAAAGTGCAGTGGATAGAGCACCGACCCCGGAGCTTGGAAAACCTAGTTCAAATTCAGACTCAGGTACCAAATACTGGCTCGATGACCTTGGGCAAGCCACTTCACCCTGACTGCTCACAAAATAAACAAAGACGGATTTTGGAAAAACGCTATCCACACGCAGAGAAAGAATTATGGAGTCTGAATACAGATCAAAGCAAACAGACACAGAGAAAGGAAGCAATTTCTTAATAGATGCTTTGTCATTCATTCGTTCGTCCATTCATTCATTCACTTGTTCCTTCAAAGTCCCATAGCCAGCCTTTTCCCATAGGAAAAGCCAGATCTCCTGTCTCATACTCGGTTCAAATTCCCATTGCACAAAGATCTCCTTTGTGGGGGTTCCTGGAGGGAATGGTGGCCTATAGTCACAGCTTCCCTGCTTTTTACTGGAACCAACTGACTTTAATATGTAACAGAAAGGACTGATTTGCCCCTCTTTTTTTCCCCTTCCATTCCTCACATATTCTGGGGAGAAATGAAGACAAAAAAAGACACCATTTGCTTTTACCTCCTCCACCTGATTTCCCCACTCTACTTCAGGAAGCTGGCCTTTCTCTCATAAAATCCAACAACAACAACAAAAACCCAAGCATTTATCAAGCATCTGTTATGAACCAGGCACTGTGATAGGTGAAGGGCATGTAAAGACAAAGATTGACTAGGTTCTGCTCTCAAGGAACTCACATTTTATCATGGGAGACAAAAGTCATAAATATGGGCCCATGCAAAATTATTATGAGTAATTTTGTTGGAGAATTGTGAAAGAAGCTCTGAAGGGGTCTCAGAATCACTTGGTTTTTCTTTTCTCTTCCTAGTTTTACAGATAAGGAAACTGAGGCTGAAATGGGATTGTGTGTTATCTCCCCAACATCATTGGAGTAACAAGTAATAGGCCAAAATTTGAACTCAGGCCTTTTGATTTAAAATTCATTGCTCCTTGAAACATTCCATTACAGAGGCTCCAGGAAGCTGAGCCTGTGTAAGAATAGATTGCTTGAAATAATCAGATGCCATATTATCCAGCCCAAGGGATGGTGTTTCTGTACTACAGCCCAGATGTTGTTGCTCAGCTAGAAATGGGAATACATCTGGGAACATGTGTTCATTAGCTATTGTTTTACCCTGATGTTGATTTGTCATCTCATAAATGCTGGGACACTTGGAAGAATGTAGCCAGCAGGTCACCCGTGAGGGGGAGTGAGGGCCCAGGAGTGGAAAAAGGGTACAAGGTGGTCCTGATGATGCTGGAACAGATAAGACACGGTGAGTGTGCAGCTCTCCCAAGATCTAGTGATGGGATGACTCTTTTGTCTAAACCCTGGTTCTCAGAATATTTCCTATTTCGTTCCTGGGGAGTAGCTTGGCCTTTCTATGTTGTTCATGGACTGTGACTGGATCGAGATGGATGATGACATCGTGGAAAGAATCCTGGCACTTGAGTCAAGAAATGTACATTTTAGACTAGATACTGCTTTTGTTACCTGATTGGGCATCTTTTGGAAAAATAAGTGGGTAGTACTAGAGTTCTTGGGTTCTTCACAGTCGAACATGATAGAGTTAACATTTACCCTTCCAAGATCCATTTTGGCTCTCATAACAGATGGTCTAAGATCTGGTCCTGCTTTGACATTTGAAGTTCTAAGAAATTCAACACTCTTCCAGTGCTTACACTTGGTAGTCTACTGTTCTATATTATGTAGGCTAGAGGATTTATAGTGCTAGGTGGTTTACAAAATGCTTACAGATATCATCTCATTTTACATTCCCAACAGATCCCGGGAGGTAGGTGTTTATCCTCATTTTACAGATGAGGAAACTGAGATAGAAAGCGATTGAGTCACTTGGCTAGGAGTCACAAAGTAAGTGTCTGAAGCTGGCCTGGAACTCGACTCTTCCTCCTTCTAGGTCTGGCACTTTATCCATTGCTAATGGAGATGCTAATTTTCTCTGTCCACATTCGTTTCCGGTTCTCTTGGCAAATCCGGTGTAAGTACGGCCCTAGCACACACGGTTTGTTGTCATCTGAGAGCTCTCCCCTTCACCTACTTGCAGATTTCAGGGAACAGGTGCAACTGGATAAACTGTTTTGCTTCATAAGGATCCTTCAAATGATTCTGCTCCATCACTGTCAGCACAGCCTCCCCAATTAGGCTTCAGGACTCATCTCTCGGCTCCTCTGTGGAGCCCGAGGCTTTGCCCTCGCCCGGGACGAGGCAGACCTCCTTGGGGCCTGTGGCTGCCCGGCACCAGCGCCACCTGCTCGGTGCCAATTCCCAATTAACTCAAATGTGGGCTCCCTGTGTCCTGCGGACACCTTAGAGAAGAAATGAACCGATCCCTTTTCTTGTTCACACACGGACGCTCTCCCTGCCCCCGCCGAGCCTTGGTGAGGTCGCCCCTGACGGGGCAGAATCCACCCACCTGACCCCAGTGCCGTGGTCCCTGTCCAGTGTGGCTTCTGCCGGGCCTTGCCTTCCCTTCTGAACCTGCATCAGGAGGGCCAGACAGGAAATCCTGCGTGGCTCTGGGTGATCTCTGACCCCAGAGGATCATGGGAGAGCTTTTGGCTTGTGATTACGGGCAAACCTTTTCCCGAGGGCCCTGGAAAGTAGCTAGAACGCAGCTCAACTGTCTTAGAACCTTAGAAAATGGGAGATAGGAAGGACCGTCTAAGTCGACCCCTGGAAGCTTTTCCACATCCCTGACAGGTAACCATCGGGCCTCTTTTTAGGTTATATAACAAAAGCAGCAGCTAGTCTAAAATCTTCATTTCTTGTCTTGAGTGTCAGGATTCTTCCCATGATCATCCTTGATCCATCTTCAGTGAAGGGGAGTCTCCTACCTTCCAAGCCAGCCTTAACAGGACTTGTATTTTGAGAGTCCTTTTGGTTTGTTTGTTTCTTTTAAGGCAGTTGAGTTGAAGTGACTTGCCCAAGACCACACAGATAGTGTTTAAATGTCCCGAGTCTGGATTTGAACTCAGGTACTTCTGACTTCCCAGTCTTAATGATAGTGGCTAGATAGTGGCTCTATCCACTGCACCATCTAGCTGCCCAGGACTTTTTTTTTTTTTTTTTTTTTTAAGTGGAAAGCTGCCTTCCTGGAATGTTTTGCTCCTCTGTCCTTTGGAGCCAAGCAGGACAATAATAGCTCTTCCACACTTACATGCTGACTTCTTAAGTGACAAACGCTAAAGTAAACTCAAACGAGAACCAGTGTTATGAATGTACTCTTCTGGCATTTGTCATCAAAGGAGGCAGGTCAACAGCTCTTTAGCTATGGGCATGGAATATTAGAAATAGGACAAGAGAATAGAAAGTGTTAGTGCTAGAGAAGGCGACAGAAGGAAAACCCTAGAACACAGAGTGACAGAACTAAAGGAACCTTGAAACACAAAATGAGTGAGGTGGTGATTTATTCAAATATGTTAAGTCAGTGAAATATCTTTAAAAGGCTCCAACGAGGACCTCAGTTCCTTCAGTATGGCCCTGTACAGCATGCTCTGATCCTGTTGCTCTCTAGCTGCCCTCCTCTGGAACATTTTAGTTCAACTATATCCTTCTTAAAATTCAGTGTGAAGAGGGGAAAGGGAGGAAATCAGCATTTATGCAGCACCTACCAGGTGCCAGGTACTATGGGAACTGCTTTACAAATATCTCATTGGATCCTCACAACAACCCTTTGAGATTAAGTGCTATTATTACTACCCTTTTACAGCTAGAGAAACTGAGATTAATGACTTGCCTGGGGTCCCATAGCTAGGACTTAGCTTGTGATACCATTGATATAAAAAAGTACCCCTAGCTACTTTCCAACTTACAGTATTAGGAAGTTGCCTGGAACACTGACAGATTCAATGTCTTGCTCAGGGCCACATAATCTGTCAGAGGCAGGACCTGAACCCAGCACTTCTTGCCTTTGGGGGCTCTCTACCCATCATCTTACACAAATACGTATTGAAAATAATTTTTTGATGCCTCCTATTTTTGCATTAGCCATTTCTGGTACTCATGAAAGTTTTCCTCGTAATACACTGAATCCGACAGAGCAGTCACAATTCCACTCCAGCCCTAATAAATCTTATCTCCCCAAGCACCAAACACAATGCTCTGTACAGAGTAGGTGGTCAATAAAAGTTTTTTAAAACAGAATTGGGTTGCACGGGCCTTAGAGAGAAGGCCACGACTGATGTACTTTTTTACTGCATCATTCCATTGCGTCATTAATGATGGCACAGAGGTCTCTCTCTCTTTGCTGACCCTGTCTGCTCGACCTGTGAGGTTCCCAAATGTCCTCCGCTCTCCCGGCCTGGACAGGGACAGAGGAACGACATGGTTCAGCAGGAAGAATACTGTGCTCGGAATTAATGGAGATCCAACATCGGGTCAATGCAGACTCTTGGGTTCCCACAATTTCAGAGCCAAGCGCGACCATGACCGGAAGTGGTAATCCCTTCCCTTTCCTCACCAGCTGTCTGTCCGCCCATGGGCAGTGTGTGCCACAAGTTTGAATTTCTTTTTTTCTGTGGGTACATGTAGGGGAAGGAGCACTGCTCTGGGTGTGGTGGCCTGCCGGTAACCGACGGGGAGGCTGGGGTTTGGGCACTCTGAGCTGCAAGAGGCCCGGTGTCCCCCCCAAGGCCAGCAGAAACACAATGAGCGCCTGGGAGCAGGGGCCACCCCCACCGGCTTCAGTTCTAACCCAGGGCGGAAGGGAAGCTGGTGAAAACTCCTGTGTTGATCAGTGGTGGGACTGGGCCATGAAGAATTCCTACACTTACGGTCTGGCTGAAAGAGGGAGATTGTTTTTAAAACTCTATTTCTTCTTTCTCCCTCTCTCTTTCCATCCTTCCCTCCCTCTTTCCTCTTGCTCCTTCCAGGCTTTACTCTCTCCTTTTCTCTTTCTTTCTTTCCTTCCCCCTCCCCACCTTACACACACACATTCCCCCGACTTGTGGCTTCATACCAAATAACCATGCAGTTACTTTGGACGTACTCTCTTAGTAGAGGCTGCTCATTGTAGCACATAAAATATAGCAGCCTCAAAGACTCGGGATCAGCCTCCCTCTGATCTGTGCTGGCTCTGTACCCCTAGAAATGCTATTTCCTCTCAGTCAGTGCTCAGCTGCATTAGTGAAGGAAGTTTCCTCACTCAAGATTTCCCTATTCAGATAAAATTATAGTTACAGCCCCTGTATTTTATATATATAGTGACAGATGTGCATGTTCTTTACCTCATCAGAAGTAAGCCTCTTGAGGGCAGGAAGTAGTTGTCCTTACATCCAAACCCTCAGCACACAGTAGGTGCAGAATAAATGCTGATCAGGCCCTAGTTTACTGCCTGGGGCTGATTCTGTTTCCAGATCTCTCAAAATGAGGATAATGCTTGCACTGCCTGTCTCAGGGTATATGGTAAGGCCCCCACTCCGTCACCATTACAGCAGCCACAGCACACCGAATGTCAAAGCCACCAAGCACAGAATGTTAGAAGTGGGAGCTGGGAGAAAACTTAGACTATCAAGTGTGAGAAGTGGAGGGGATCTCATCCTGTGGCAAAGGAAGAAATTGAGAAGGGAAGCCAGTTTGGGGTCCAGTGGGGGTGGGGGCGAGGATGCCCTCTGTGGCCCTGCGCTCTCTGGGTGGGGCGGCCATTTATTCAGACTCTGGGAACCTGGGGCACACCTGGTGACCACATGCACACTGAGCAAGAAGCCGCTGCTGTTTGCAGACGGACAGCAGCCAGGAGCTGCCTCCCCCTGCCCCAGGAACACCTCCCACGGTGAACAGCTTGCTTCCTGACCCAGTTGAATACCCATCTGAATCAATTAAATCTGCAACTACCCGGCAAAGATCAGCTGGTGACGGATTGGGGTTCAGCTCTGCACAGATTGCAAACACAAGCATGATTAACTCTCTCGCTACCAGACTTGAAAGAACACTTTGAGACCCTCACAGCTCTATGCAGCCTCATACTAGGGATTTGAAGGGGGACAGAGAGAGGCTGGGAGTCAAGCAGGGCTGCTTTGGGTGCTCATCACAGAGTCAGAAAAGATCAGGCTTCCCAGAGACTATGCAGAAGACAGGCGGCATCTCAGGAAAAAGGCACCTCGACTTGAATCCTACTAACCTTGCGACCTTGGGCTTCAGTTTTCCCAACTGTGAAATGAGGTGGAAGCACAGAGGCAGCCTTTGAAGTTCTGCTACAGCATGTGCCTCCTCCCCTTCCTCATTGTGCTGTAAACTGAAAGCTGCTAATGTAGGGGTTGGGATTCAAGTGGAAATCAACAATGTTCTTAAGAGTCCAGTCCAACACTTCCCACACATCGAGGCAATTCAGGGATAGGAGGAGTTGTCCCTCATCTCAAAAGGCCCCGAACACACTTTCTAAGGGAGGCCCAAAGTCAGACAGCTTCTGTTTAAGACATGGCACTTTCCCTTGTGAGTTGGGCTCCAGGAGGAGCTTGTCATTTCCTGGGCCTTTTTCTTCTTGTGAGGGAGGCAGTGGAAGGAAGGATGATGAGTTGGAAGACCTGGGAGGGAGATCTCAACTCTCAGGCTTTTTAACTTCTGAGACTTCAGGCAAGCTGCCCCAACCTCTTTTGAGTCTCAAGTTTCTTCATCCATCAAGTGGAACTGGACCAGAAGGTCTCTAAGGTATCTTTGAATATCCCATAGAGGTCCCATAATGCCTTTTCTTCCAAAGACAGGGAAATTACCACATCCCAAATGGAGCCACTCCAAATCTACAAACTTTCTCTTTTGTATCTGAATTAATTCCCTCAAACTAGAGAAATTTATCTGAAAAACAAAACCAACCAAACACCAAACCTCATGGCAACCACATTTCAGGTTTCTAAAAGAATTAAAACTAGTTGGCCAAGAAGATATTTATATAATTTTTAATACTGAATATGTCACAAGGTTTAATGACTAAATTAGTCATTTCCATCTCAAAAGATAGTTAAAAATATAAAATGGCTAAAAATTGAAAATACAGGTAGCAGACTATAAATGAGATTCTTTCTGTCTCATTGAGGTTGTGGAAGACAAGTCTTGTTAAGAAAAGGAGTCTTCTGTTACATGAACATAGTTCTGAATGGAGAAATTAATTAAAATGACCTGTTGCCAGGAAATACACTCTATAGTCTGTTCTATTTTATCCACATCTTTTCACATTTAAGTTTTAACAAAAGGCTTTACAGTGTGTTAAAGTGGAAATTGCTGTGGATTCAGTCAGAGGATCTGGATTCAAGTGCTGCCTGGAACAAGCTTGGACCAGTCAGTGGTTGGGGCCCAGTTTCTTACTAATTCTTCCTAAGTCGTCTTCTGCTATTTTATTCTTTGTGTGGGTTTGGGCTGGTCATTTTTCACTTCTGAGCCCCAGTTTCTTCCTTTCAATTGCTGATAATGCTTTTTGCTAACCCTGGGAGAGGAAAAATCCAGTGAAATAATGTAGGTAAAGGCAGATGGAAGCTGGTAAAGCTCTGTGCAAATGTGAACTGTTATTACGACTGGGGATCCTTAGCAAACCACATGGAAGGTTCCCCAAGCTAGTCCACAGCGATGTGCACGTACAATACAGAGCAAAGACCACAACTCTGCCTACCCATGGAAACTGCACTCACTGGTGGCCAGTGTACACATCCTTCCTCTCCTCCCCCTTGAAGGTCCCTTCTACTGGTTGGCAGTCAGGGGACCTGGACCAAATCTTAGTTTTTCCACCAACTGCCTATGGGACTATGGGCAAGTCACTTCCTTTTTCTGTGTCTCAGTTTGCTCATCAGCAAAATGAAGGGCTTGGGCTGCAGCAGAGGGACAAGTGGTACTTACCAACAAGAGAAAGACAGAGGCTCAACAACTCCCCTCTCTTACTGAAACTCCTGGTTGACTCTTAAGTTGGCTTCCTCTGATGGAATATGACTACTAATATGCTGGTTCAGATAATCCATCTACTTTGGAAAGCTTTTAATTGGTGAATGGAACAAACCATTTGTAATACTGCTTTATAAGACAATCCCTCTGATTTTTTAGCCTGCTTTAATATTTACAGTGGGAAGCAGGGCAGAAGTTATTACTATTTTCCTCATTTTAAGGGAAACAAAGTCCGAGGACACAGAGTGGCAGCTCCAAGATTTGGACTCGGGCTCCCTGACTCCAATGCAGTAGTTGGCTACTGTCCTGTACAACTATCACATCATTTTTCTTTTTTTGGTAAAGAAGAAAAGAAGGCACTGCTGTTGCTCTATCCACATGAGCTGCTGAAAGGTGCGAAAGTTCAAATAATACAAAAAACTATTATTAATAAAATCTTTTCTTTCCAGCTAAGGCAGGGATTCTTTTACCTGGGTTGGTGAACTAGTTTTAAAAAAAAAATCTTGATAATTGTATTAAAATAGAATGTTTATTTTATGCACTTAAAACTGTAACTGATGGGTCCTTGAGCTCCCCCAGACTGTCTAAGGGATCCAGGAGTCTGGCCTGAGGGAAATGAGAATTCTCCATTTCCAGGTAGAAGCTCTGTAATCGTATCAGAAGATGTCAAACCTGGAAAGTCTGCCCATTAAAATGCCGGAGCCAGAAGGGACTTTAGATCATATGGTTACAACAAAGAACACCGAATAATAGAAGGGAAAGAGACTTAGATATAGTCCCAACCAGTCATGTTGCAGAATGTAAGGCTGAGGGTGGAAAGCATCTTGGCCACAGTATTTAAGTGAGGACCAGAGCTCTGTTCTTCTCACACTATTTGACTGATTCCCCCTACTATATTGTGCTATTTTCCTCAAAGATCAGCAACCAGGAATAGCAGTTGTTGATTTCCAGTAGGCCCAATGGCATGAAGCCAGCACTGTCACTAAAGGCAGGAGGGTCACTGAAATCAGAGCTGGAAGGTGTCTTAAGAGATCCCACAATCCAACCCCCTTCATTTTACAGATGAGCAGAATGAGGAGGCCCAGGCAGGCAGAGAGCTCAGTCAAGGTGACTTGTCTTGTTAAAGGTTGGGATGAGGTCTACTTTTGATCCTTCCTGATTCTCAGTCAAGTGCTCTTGGCTCTATTGTGTCTTCTCACCTGTAGAAATAAGGCCTCTCCTTGCATGGAAAGGACATGCTGGGTTTCAAGATGCAACATCCCTTCTTGTTCTCCAGCTGTCCATAAGGTTCTACAGGAAATCACCAAAATCAATAGGGCATTTAGAAAAACTAATCTATCAATAAATGTTTTTTTCCTAAGATAATCGAACAATATTTTTAAAAGATCTGCCCTTTGATAATCTGGAAGATTTTTAAAAAAGAACCCTCTTCCCCAAAGAATGGTCCATCCTACATGCCTTGATAAAGATTATGCCAGTTTATTATAAGAAAAAAAAAGTATACATTTTGTTCGGTATTAATCTGAAGACATTTGATCATGTTCTAAGTAACCTCTCTTACATATCAATGTTTCATAAACCAGGCAGTGAAAAAAAGTTGAAGTCACTTTGTGTGTGTGTGTGTGTGTGTGTGTGTGTGTGTGTGTGTGATTGTATATGTGCTACATAATGGAGTTCACCCAGTATGTGATCTTGTCTGGCTTCTAATCCAAATAACTGCCATCCTCATTTGAGTGTCAGCTCCAGTTGAAGGGGATCCAGTCAAAGGGCATAAGGCAACCCACCAAATTCTGGGTTCCATTCCATCCCCAACATAGTGGTCAGGATCTTTCAACCATGAGAAACTGTATAGAGCCTGGGGCCTTCCCTTGCCAGTGCCCACCAAGGCCGTTAGGGAGCTGCCGCCGCCGCTGCTGCTGTTGCTGATTTGAAAGGTGGAACATCAGTGTTTTTGTTCCAGCCATCACTGCTGTCCTGACTTCTTCTCTTTCTGGAAGCTAAAGCTTGTTCTCCTGCTCAGTTTCCTTTGTTTCTGAGCAAAGTAATCAGCCCGAGCAGTGCTTGCTCGGGATTCCAGGATATAGTTCACCTAGAACACAAGAGTGCATATTACCCGTCATTCACTTTTACAGGCTGGTAGTTATCAGTCTGAGGACAAGGAAGATTGTATATGGATTTCAGAGCATCCTGGGATTTGGTGCTGCAAAGGATCCTAGAAATCCACTGAAACCTCCCATTGTAGAAAAGGGAACACTGGGGTCCAGAAAAATGAAAGTGCTTTTTCCAAGGTTAGATAGCCCATGAACCATACTGCTGGTACACAAATCCAGGTCTCCTCGCTGGGATTCACAGACCAACTGCAGCTATTCACATCTCACCATCAGCTGGACTTTTGCATGTTCTACATATGATTAGCCTCTAATGCTGCTGTCAGAATGAAAGGCACTAAGGCACTGACCTGGACAGTCCAAGGAAAATTTGAGTGTAAGTTAACTTCCTGACTCTCCAAAGCTATGCACACATACATCCATCAGTGGCCACAGGCTTTCTCTGATATAGGAGGCACTGACACTGTGAGCAAGGCAGCAGAAAGTGGGGGGAAAGGATCTCAAGAACCCGACTTCTATTACTTATTAACACTGTGCTATTAAGCAAGTCCCCTGACCTTGTGGGTCAGTCTCCTAATAAGAAGGTTGGATTTGATGACTCCTTTGGCTCTGATTTTTCTGATCCTTTCTGCAGGGTCTCTGCTTAGAGGCAAGAGGGTGCAGAGTGGTTGGCCCTGACTTGGACTTCTGTCTCAGACACTTACAATGTGTGGGACCCTGGAAGGTCACATGACCTTTCTCAGTCTCAGAATCAGATGATGGGGCAGCTAGGGGGCGCAGTGGATAGAGAGCACTAGCCCTGAAGTCAGGAGGACCCGAGTTCAAATGTGACCTCAGACACATAACACTTCCTGGCTGTGTGACTCTGGGCAAGTCACTTAACCCCAATTGCCTCAGCAAAAACAAACAAACAAATAAAACAAAACAAAAACAGACAATCAGATGAGAGACAGCAGAAGTAAATATACTGGTGCTTAGCTATTATTACTATTGTTGCTACTTCCACTCACACACCTGTAAGCTACAACTAGAAACAATATTGTTTCCTCTTTCCAATTAAGATTAGAACTTCTCTCTGGATCCTTTCAGCTCGTGTGATTGTCGCAGCTTGCGGGCAAGGGCAAGTCTGGTGCCCTCTAATGCCAAAGCTGCTCTGGAGGGAGCCTCCATACCAGATGCTGCTGCCTGGCTGCCCCAGAGAACCGCAGAATCCAAGTCTGTCGGAGCCGAAGGGGCTTTTGGGATCACTGAACCCAAGAGCACTGGCTTGCCAGGGTCGCTGAATTAGTGAGCACACAGGTCTGGGAGGCAAACCCAGTTGTTGGGAGTCTTCTACCTTGGAGCCTCGCCTTCTCTCAGGCACACTGCACCTCATGCCCCATCTAAACTTTCTGCTCTGATAGGCACAAGCAGCGGGAACTCAAAGACAGAGCCTGAGGACAACAGGTCGGACACACTTGGGTCTCATCATTTGGCTGAACAGTCGCCAAATTACCAGCTGAGTTCAATAAATCATGAAGAACTACAACTCCGGCCTGATGACTTGGGGCAGGATATGAAGACATGGAAACCAGAGCCCTTAGCAGTTTTATAGGCAGTGAAGCAGAGTGGAAAGGGCACTGGGTTTGGAGTCTGGGGACCTGCGTTCAAGTCCTGGTGCTGCCACTCACTCTGTGTTTGGGCAAGTCATTGCTGGGCCACAATTTTTTACTTGGCAAAATGAAGGGGATGGACAAGCTCTCTGGCAGGGGCAGGGGGGTGGGGCTTTTTAGCTCTGAATCCTGTGATGCTGGGAAACTATTCCTTGATTACACTGTTTGCATACTCACCTAATCTAATCTCTTCAGTGTGTGAGGGCACATTTTCTATGATCAAAGTATTTTTAAATGATATTTAACAAGCCTACTATTTCTTACATTTATTATCTCCAGTGCTTTGTGATAATCACATAGATAATTTTAATGGAAGATTAATGTTAGAATCCAAAGATAAAAACGCCCTTTGGTCTGCCATTAGCTGGTTAATACACTGTGGCTTCAGACTTGCACAATTTTATGCACTGTAGAGTGTCTCACTTTCATTGCATTTTATAGCTGATGGCATAAAAATATAGGGAGGTTTCATGGTCAATAAAGCTACAGCTTCCATCACTCTATCATGGAAAGGACCCAATTTGAAGAGTCTGATGATTTCTATGAAATTCATTCCAAAAGCTTGCAGAGTTAATACCAAAAATGCCCCAGTTTGATTAAAATAGAGAAAGCATAGAGTTACCACACTAGTAACTCCACCCAAAACTGCTAACTTCCCCCCTTTTAGAAGCATAGGACGTAGAAGGCAGAGCTAGAAGAAACCTGAGAACATGGAAAGAAAGAGCATGAAATGTGTTAATGGGAAGAGACCTTGTATCAGAATGCTAGAGAAGAAGCTTTACAATATAGAATATTGGCACCAAAAAGGGCATCTTCAAAAAAAGAATGTTACAACATATCATGTTATTGCTGGAAGGGGCCTGAGAATACCAAATGTCAGAACATTGGAAACAGACCTGTTTTTGTAGTCTCATCACATCAAGGTTTGTATCCTGTCTCTGACATTTTAGTAGCTAGGAGACTCTACTGGGTCTCAATGTGCTCATTTATTAAAAAAAATTGTCCCATCTACTTCAGAATTGTTGTAAAAAACATGTTTTTTGAACCACAAAGAGATAAAAAGATCTAAGCTATTGTCATTAATAAACAATTACATACTAGAAACTTGAAAGCAGTGAATGTTAGGTTTGGAAGGGAGCTTTGAATATAGGACTTGTAGCTCTAACCTATGAGGTCAGCTTCCTCATTTTGCAGATAAGAAGAAGGAGGCCCAGAATAGTAGAATAATTTTCCAAGATCACATGGAGTTTAGAGTGGTACTTACATTGTCCGACATATCTGCTTGATATTTGTCTTCAGTCATTTCACAATGGTTACTGCTCCATAAGGGTTTCAAAAAACTTGGAATTTTGAAAACCTTTTACCCTTTCCCCCCACTCCAATCAGAAACATAAAAAAAAGTTGAAAGTGGAAATTTAACTAAATTAATTAAAATCTGCTTAATGTCCTGAAGCAAACAAGGCATCATTTATCAGTTATTTAGTTTGTCGAAAGCTTAGAGATGCTACTGCTTCATTTTGGGAATGGCAGATAAAACTGAGCATTTAAATTGCTCTAAAAATCAGAGATGGGAGAAAATTAAATTTAATCTTCCAAGAGGATTACGATCATTAGCTCCTAAAGTCAATCAATGCTGCTGCTGCATAGAACAAACTGTTATCCAGTCTGAGACATGATAACCTGTTTGGAAAAGACACTGAGCGGAAAGTCAATCTAGAAGATGAGAAGGCATCGATGGAGCATGGTAGGAGCCAGGGCCCTAACTCCATCGTATGGTCTTAGGAAAATCATGGCCCTTCTCTGGGCCGCAAATCCCTGATCTGTCTATTGAAGGCATGGGATAGGTAATACTGATGGTCCCCTTTGGCTTAAATGCCCTATGAACACACAACTGGAAGTGTGTGTAAGAAGGACTGAGAAATGTAGTTGAGAAGCATTTGCTCTGAGAGAGTTTTGTCCTAGCAAAATAATTTCTCTGTATTTGATCTTCCACAATCTCATATTGAAGTCATAAACCTGTGTTTCTGTCATCAATCTGCTGAGGTGAAAATTATTTGGATGTCAAATACAGGATTATAATTTTACTAGAATTTTCCTGAAGACCTGAATATTTTAATACTAGCTATAAAAAAACCCCATACACCTGAAGGGGTAAGAGAATATTTCTTTACGTGGTACCTCAACACTTCCACTTGGCAAAGGAGCCTTTGTCAATCTGTAAGCTAGTTGGGGTGACAAAATGAAGACACATGAAAAATTTAAGAGAGTCAGCATGGATTTGTGGGATGAACGCTGACACAGAAGTCCATCTAGCAATGCCACTAAAGTGCTGTGGGACTGGCCAAATCACTGACATTTTCTGAGCTTCAGTTTGTCATCTGTTAAATGAGATTTAGACTAGATGAGATCTAGACTAAGGTCTCTCTGAACTCTAACATCCTAATTTCAAAGGTCCTTTTTTCTTTATGCTCTAAGAGTTTATGTTTTAAGAACCCTTTCAGCTCTGACACTGTATGCTCTGATATTCCAACTATACTGGGGCAGTAGGAGAAACTCTTTGAAAAGAATTCTAGTAATGCCGATCATTAAGGCCCCCAAGCCATATTTCTGGAAATCCTCTCTCATTCCCTCCTTGCTCATGCCCTATGTATGTGTCATGTCTAACATAGAATACTGTCATCATTGTTCCATCCTTCTATCTTTTGGTATTGCCAAATCAATCTGTTACCATTATGATCTGCCCTCGAAATGTTCCTATTTGTAGTCTTGTTTGTTTAAGATAATAATTTAACTCTTTATCCTTATATGCACACTGCTTTCACTTTAGAATAAACTCCAAAAGCAAGTTACTGATACATGATTGCCTTCTAGGGGCACAATTTTCTATAGTTCTATCCAAGGTCAATGTCTCAAATTGGGAAAGGGAATACAGAGTGGTAGAATGTAAAGAACCTTGGCCTTGGGTGCAGGAGATATTAGGGCTTGAACTCTAGCTTAGCCATTTAGCCATATGACTTTTTAGGCAAGTAATTTCCTCTTTAGAAGACTCATCTGTAAAACTGGGAATAATTCTTATATTACTTATCTCCCAGGGCTGCTCTGGGAAAGTACTTTATAAACTATAAAGCATTATAGAACAAAAGCTACTATTATTATTCACTTGGTAATTTCCTCCATTAAAGTGCCTTTGATGTTTATAAGAAAAGTCAATACAAACAAAAGCCTACAAGGTTGCTGTGTGTTTCTTTTCTCAGATCAAGTTAAAAATGAGGAGGCACAGAGTCTGGATGTGAAGTCAGAGGGCTGGGGTGATATGAGAGTAGCAGAGACCTTGCTTTGGAGTCTGGGCTCTAATCCTACCTGACACACAATGGCTGTTTGAGCTCAGGGAAGTCATTCATTCTCAGCTTTCTAAGACACTCTAAACTGAAAGACTATTATTAGGTTTCAGAGAATTTATCTGTATTGCTAAAGGAAACAAAACCCTAGTAACTATGGGATGGTAGGCCTCTGTAAAGTGAGGGTCACGAGGAGGACTGGCTTAGATGATCTCTAAAAGTTTTGGGTCTGGTTCTAGAGCTTAACAAAGCATGTGAAATCAGTTGCAGGCTCTCAAGAACACCTGCTCTTCATCTGACCCAATGGATCTATGTCATTGTCTCACAAATACCTTCTGAAAATCCTCCCCAGTCCCCAATTCCTCATTTTCTCCTTGCTGTCAATCCAAATCTCGGGCATACTCCAAAACTGAGTCCCCTTGCTCCTCTGGGAAGCCCTTTCAGACCAATCCAGACCACTGTGGTCATTTTGGATGGCCTCTGGGCTCCGGTCCAAGCCACTGTTTTCTTAAATTGGTACTTATGTCTTGTGCGGTTCTTGGATGTTATTCTTTTTCTTTTTTGGCTGTGCTCTACAGTTACAAAGCACTATGCAAAAATTAGTCTTAGAACAGCCAGAAAGACTGTGCCTGTATTAATACCTCCATTCTGTAGCTAAATAAACTGAGACTCACAGAGAAAAAGTGCCCAAGGTCACAGAGCTGGAACCAGAATCTACATTTTCTGATGTCCATATTTAGGAGGAAGGGTTGGGTCTAGATAAACTCTAAAGAATCTTCTGGCTTTAATCTTATGATGATACTATATGAAAAAACCTCCAATGACATGGTATAAAAACTGAAGACCATGGCTAAGTAGCACGTGCAGATGCAGAACCAGAATTCATACTCAGGCCTTGGCTCCTCATGGCCAAGACTCTCTCCACTGCGCCCAACCTCCAGCTAATCCTGGGGGAGACTGTCAATACAACTTTCCTTTAGTTCAATTAAAAAGCAACTATTTACTGGCACTTTTTTCACATGGAGCGCTGTACTCCTGTGGGTACAGAGATGAGAACTAGGGACAAGTCTGGTGAGCAGGCTAGGGAAAAAGTACAGGAAGACAGGAGGGCATGCAGAGTGCAGGGCACAGCAAGAAACTCAGTTTCTTGAAGGAAGATGAGGAGAAAGAGAAGGGGAAAGGAAGAGGGGAAGTTCCAGGAGGAGTTGGCCTTGCTCAAGGTTCTGTTAGGCAACAGGTCTGGATCAGAGCAAGTGTGGCACTCGGGGTTGGGGGTCTAGGCTCTTGAAGCTCTGCATCCAGTTGCTCTGACTGACAAATGTGCATGAGCAGAGTCAGCATAGTAGAGAGTAAAAACTCAAGTTTCTATTTTGCTATAAGGTTCCTAAAGTACTTTTCTCATAACAGCCTTGAGAGCTGGTGCAAGGTCAGCCCTGCCTTTATGTCATACTACTGCTTCCCTCTCCCATTTATGGCTGGAGCCTCCTAATAAAGCTGACCCAAGGACCATGTTATCCTGAGATCCTTTTAGAATTTCTAGAAGTCAATTTCCTCTTGAATAGGGTTTGGGAGAAGCTACTTTATACAGAGCATCTACAAGATATTCTGCAGCTTTATCTTCAAAGTGCTGTAATGGAAAAAGAGCTGAATCTGGAATTGGAACAAGACTTGGGTTCAGATCTTTGGGTACCTCCAAGCACCTTCCTTAACCTTGCTGGGTGTCTCAGTTTCTTCTTTTTGTGAAAAGGAAGGAGATTTGGACTTCATGGCCTCTTAGATCTTTCTGGATTTTAGACCTATGGTGTCCTAGGATCTCTCAATTTCTGTTTTGAACACAGGTAAGAGCTTGATAAAACAATGTGCACCACCTATGAATTCTGAGGGAAAATCAAAGGCAGCATCAAGAGAGTGACTTAGAAAAGCAGTTTTTAGGAACAACCGAACAGGCATTAGATGCAGCATTATCTATCACCAAGAAATTTCCCCTTGTAGTCGCTGAGACAGGGCAAAGCAGACAGGCTGGATGGGGCATCAGAAGATGCGAGTGCCTTCTACTAGGCTTGGGGGAGAAGTGGTCTCTGTACTACCCTTATTTTGCAAACAAGGAACTTGACAATCAGGAAGGAGAAGCGCTTTGTTGGCTAACTCATCATCTTTCTCCTCTCTTGGTGTCAGTTTTCTTGTCTGCAAAATAAAAGACTAGACCAGAATGACTTACAAGGTTGTTCTGAACCTATACTCAGTACTTCTGTACTCTGGGCAAGCCACTGCACCTGACTTAGTTTCCCCAACTGTCAAACGGGGTTAATAACTGCCAACCTTATAGGTTAGGAAAGCACTTTGTGTATTTTTAAGTTCACAGACTCCTGCATCCATACATTGTCAGTGAATAAACATTTATTAGGTGTCTACTATGTGCCAGGCCCTATGTAGGCTGACAGGTAGGAGAACCAGGAGAGAAGGGCAGCCCGAAAACCCCGAGCACAGTGTCAAAGAGAAGAGGATGAGTGAGGATGCCAGAGGATGCCAAAGGCTACCGAGGAGCTAGGAAGAATGAGGATGGAGGAAAGGCCACTGGGTCTGGCAACTGGGGTGGGGTGGGGTGGGGAGAGCAGTTTTAATGGAAGGAGAAGCTAGAGTAGAAGGGCTCATGAGGAAAAAAGAAGAAGGAAAGTGGAGGCACTTGTTGGAGACAACCTTCTCAAGGAGGTTAGGTACAAAGAGCAGAAGGTTTATAGGGTGACAGTATGGAAGGATCAGGGGAAGGCTTTTTGAAGAGGGGGGAGCCATGGTATGTTTGTATGCAGGAAGCAGGCAGTAGACGAGGAGAGATCAAAAAGAAGTAACCCTGTGGGCAATGTGTGGGAGGGAGTGGAGGGAAGGAGGGGCTAGCGTGAGTGAAGCAGGAGTGAAGGGAGAGATGGTAACAGAAGGCACAAGAGGTGACAAGCTGGATGACCCCATGGCAAATTGTTTCAAGTGTTTCTGTAAAATATGAGGTTAAGATTCTCAGCAGACAGGATGTGAGCAGGGAAGCTATGAGGTTGGGGAGGGAGGAAAGACTTGGAAAAACTTGTGCAAAGTAGAACAATAAGTTGATAAGGGATGTGCAGTAGGGTTGTCTAGAGGTACTGAGGACCTATTTGAGGTTGTCAGAAAAGTGAGGCTATGATCCAAGGCTGAGACTTGGTAGGGTGCAGTCAGTGACAGCATTAGGGGCTTCAGAACTGAGCTATCTTACCAAATGTCAAACTGAAGAAAAGAGGAGAGGTGGCTTGGAGGTCACAGTGTAGATGCAGATACAGAAGAGACGACTGCAATTTTTGCACATGGCAAAACTAAGGCCCCAAGAGGTTAAATGATCATTCCATAGGTAAGTTAGGAGATCTGAGACGGAAATCTGGGTCTTCCCCTTCAGTGGAATTCTATATGGAGGGTTGATGGAAAGACATGGGCAAGAATTGTATAGGAGGAAAACTGGCTACAAGCTAGATGACTAAAGGGAGGAACCCCAAACCAATAATATCATGGAGACACTGAAAAACTGAAGTATTATCATTACTTAAGATGTCAAATGTCAAAGAAGGGCACCCACCTTCAGCACAATCTCATTGACAGTAGCAGCATCTGACTCAAAGTAGAGATGTTTGTAGTCGTGATTGCTTAGATAGGTAAGTTTAAACATCGCGTGACCTGGAATAAAAAAGAAAAAAGGTCAGAAGACACTTGGGTAAAACATAGGTCACTGAACAGCAGGAGCTGGGCTGGTTCAGGGAGTACCTGGGCAGCTGTGTCACTTCTCCAATGTTTACTGGAAAAAGCCAGCTCTTTTCTCTACAATTTGCAAAGCAGTGAAGTTGCTCACCAGTGATATTTTGACTAAGGTGGGTTGTAGAGGGCTGGACCTCTGGAAAGGTATACTTGAATCAAGGACAGCACAGTGCTTATAGTTAAGAACCTACTCAATGTGACTGATATGGTGACAGTTGGCACATGCTCAGTTGCTGTAGTGACGTAATTGTGCTGAGTTATTTAAGGACTGAGGGGACTGGGAACTGAGAGTCTCAGACACACACACACAGGGGTCTTGGACACAGACACAAGAGAAGACTCCAGATTCCAGATTCCAGACTCTGGATTCCATCTTTGACCAGCCTCATGGTGACTCTCCTGCCTTCATCACTTCACCTAAAGACCAAGACCTGTCCAGAGATCCTCCTAAAAGCTAGCCCAGACATTACAGTGGGTGATACAAATATTTGTCCAGTGATTTCATGTCTCTCTCTCCTGGGACTCTCAAGAATGCCTGGAATACGCTCAGCAGGGGAAACAGAGCAGTTGAGGGAATACTCTAATGCATCTTTCCTGAAGGGAGTTTGGTCAGAAAGCTCCATCAGGCCACTGAGAAGCATCTGAGGTTTCCCACTGCTGCTGTTTTGTTTCATCCCTATCTTTATCACAAGACACTAGTTAGGGCAAAAAGGAATTTTTGAGATCTTTTAGATAAATTGCACAGAGGAAAGAGCCATGAATTTGCTGTCATGTGAGGTCTAAATTTTAATTTTGCCCTTGATATTAGCTGTGTGACAATGGGCAAAATCACAAAACTTCTCTGAGCTTCAGTTTCTTCATCTGTAGAAGAGGATGCTAATACCTCTAGCACTTGCCTCACTGGGGCAAGTTGACCCATGTAAATATTTTGCAAACCTTATAGTCCTTTATACATATTATTATATCTATTCCCCCTTCTCATCCATGATTCATATGCTTGAAGAATGATGTTCTTCCTGCAAAGATATGGGTAATATTATTCCTTTGCCCCAAAACTTTGGTAAAACTGAGACCACAGATCTAGAGCTGGAAGGACTTCAGATGTCACTTAGTCCAAACTCTTCATTTTGCACATGAGGAAATTCAGGCCCAGGAAGTTAAGGGACTTGCCCACAGGTAGTATCAGGAAGTAGAGTTTGATTTCAGGTCCTTAGAATCCCAAGCCAGGGCTCTTTCCCCTGTAATATGCTACCTCTTCTGCCTGGAATTCAAAGCTCTCCACAATCTGGAATCAGGCTCCTCTGCAGCCACATATCATACCCTAAGCTTTGCCACTCTCTGTGCTTCTCCATGTCTAGGACCATTCAAGTATAGTGTCATGGCCTGATTCAGATCCTGTCTCAGATCTCCTAACTTGCCTCTGGAATGGTCATTTAATCTCTCTGGGCCTCAGTTTTATCATCTTACTTTTCTAAGGTTAAAGGGAAAGACTGAGTCCCAAAGTACCCTCTTGTTGCTCAGTAGAGAGGCTGAAACTTGAATCCAAATCTCCTGATTCCAGGATGACTGTCTGATTCCATCTCACCACAAAGCAGTCAAGTGGGTAATGTAGAATCAAAAACCCAAACAAAACCCCAAACCATCCATCAAATCAGCTCCGGGGTCTATTTTCTGTTAAAATGCCTCGCTGGAACTACTTTAGGAAACTATCCACACAATGCAATAATTACATGGAGAAGGGAGGGAGGCATTAAAAAAAGTTTTGCAAAAGGCCAATTAACCCCAGAATGATTACTGTAAAAATAAAATCACTATGCTTAAAAGAAAATGACTGTGTAGCCAGAAGGAGAAATGGCCAATGGTAATTCTATTACTAGGTCCTGTTCCAGATAATGCTAATAGTGATATAACAATAATAACAAGGGCTGCTGTTTGCTGCTTTAAGGTTGATAAAGTCCTTTCTTCACAACAGCTCAATGGAGAAACAGAGAAGCTGAGTCCCTTATCACATTAATATAGTTGATGAGGAAGGAATGGGGTTGAGGGCAGGAGGTGGGAAGAGAGAGAAGAGAGAAAAGTGCACTTCAGATTCTAAAGGTGAACTCTTTTCTCCTATAGTATACAACAGGAGTTGAGATATTTTTAAAATTTTTAACTATTTTTAATTTTTTTTTGTACTTAGATATGATAGACCTCTAGAGAAAATGAGATTTCTTATTAGATGTGTGTATTCCTGCATATGCACATGTTTGGGGGGAGGGAATTGAATATGTATACACTGTGAACTGACCTAGTCACCCTCATCTGTAAAATGGGGATAGTGATCATTCTAACACCTGCCTGACAAGACTATGGTGAGTAAAGTACTTTATAAATCATATAACACTGTGAAACTGGGAACTATTATTATTATATGAGCAACAACTGGGTAAGCTGTGGTTAAAAACAATTAGCCTCCAGTTTAAATACAAGGGAAATCTCAGGGACACTAGCAGTAGAATAGAACAAATAGACAGAATACTAAATTTGAAGTCAGGAAAGCTTAGATTAAAATCCCACTTTTTTTCTCACCTATAAAATGGGGATAACTTGTATTAGTGCTTATCTTACAAGGTTACTGTGGGATTCAAATAAGGTATATAAAGAGTTTTACAAACCTCTGAGTGCTACATAAACACTAGCTATTATTATAGCTGATAAGTAGTCTTTTGATTGAGGTCTTGAGTGAGACAGGATATTTGGATAAGATTCTAGTCCTTACTAAGTTTACAGCTCAATGATGATGGTGGGAGGTAAGGTATAAAGTCCTAAGTAAGATTAGTCTGTCAATAGAATGGGGGAAAAACAAATAAAACGCAATATTTCTTATGTGGTTTGCTTTTCTTCCTAAGGTTGTATGATTTCATTATCATCCCCAAATCTCAAAGCTGGAAGTGACCTCAGAAGTGACCTAGTCCAAACTGTAACTGAATGGGATTTTTTTTTTTTTTTTAAACAACCACAACCTCTCTAAGAGGTAATATGGCCTCTATCCGAGAAGTTATAGTGATAGGATTCTCAGGCTCTCCATTGAGACAGAATTCAACCCTTCCATACCTGAATCCTATTTTGATGGTACTGAGCTTCTCCATACTTAGTCAGACAGCTACACACAGACACACACACTTGTGTGCGCGCGCTCTCTTCTCTCTCTCTCTCTGTCTCTGTCTCTGTCTCTGCCTCTGCCTCTGTCTCTGTCTCTGTCTCTCTCTCCAGTTGCTGAGACCATCATCAAAATCCTTTCAGCTTGGCAGGTCCTATGGGAGACTGTGCTCCTCTGGCAGAGGCTTGAGAACACAGTGTCACTTCCATGCCATAAGGAGGCATCAGAGGCTGACTTGAGTGGAGGACTGCTCCCTTAGAAATTAAAATTCGACATAATACTTTATATTAAGCCTTTTCATCAATTTTCCTGTTAATTTATGCAGCACCCTGGTAAGAGTTATTAATTAATTAATAATATATCAACCACATTACTGTAAGTTCACCTCTTTCCCGGAGAAATCTTATTAGAGTCTTTATTTACAGTAGCTAATTCTTCAGATATCCAAAAATAAACTGATCTACGTTGTAAATTTGTGACCAGAGAATTTCAGTCCTCTGTATTTTATCCTGGTACGTTAATGAAACATCATTAAGATACACTAATCATGACTGTAAATTCAACCCTGAAAAATTAGCTAATAATTTTTAAAAAACCACTTTAAATTACTTGATAAATTAAGCTTTGGTAGGAAGGATTAAATGTTAGTGCTCTCAAGTGAAAGTGATTCCACTGTGGCTTTTGATAAGGAGCTAAATATGGCGTTAGAGGAATACCACAGATTCCTTAATGTGTAAACATGTAGAAAACATGGGAGATCTATCTGGTGAAATCATAGTCACATATGATGACGCCACAATTTGAAAGGAAGATATGGATGAAGTTACAAGAGACACCATTACAAAGAGCATGACAAGAATTCAGTGAGAAGGAATTCCCTTGGAAAGGAATCAAACATGGATCTGATCAAGAATCCCTTTTGGCAAGTGGTTCTTCAGGTTGTGCTTGAAGGCCTTCAGTAATAAAGAAATCCTAGACCACCTCTTGAGAGAGTCCATATTGAACTGAACTGCATTTTATCAGGAGGTAATTTCCCCTCATAATGGAGCTGAAATCTGCCTCTGCAGCTTCACAGACTGAATGCAGTTCTGCCCATTAGTACCAATAAAAATAAGTTTTCACTGCATTCTTCAATGTGATGATGCTTCAAATGCTTATCAAATATGGCATCATGCCACAGAACACTAGCTTTTAGAGTTGTGCAAGACCCTAGAAACTATCCTTTTCGGTCTTCTGCCAAGCTGAAAGGGCTTTGATGATGGCCTCAGCAACTGGACTATGTGTATATCTAGCTGTCTGTCTGACTAAATACCATCAAAAAAGGATTAAGGCATGGAAGGACTGAATTCTGTCTTAATGGACAGCCTGAAAATGCTACCACTGTAGGTTCTTGGACAGAAGCCATAGTACCTCTTGGAGGGGTTGTGGTTGTTTAAAAAAAATCCCATTCTGTTACTGTTTGAACTAGATCACTTCTTTTTTTTTTTTTCAAAGGAACTACTATAATATCTCTTTAGTATCACATTCCCCATTTCTGGCATTTCAAGAGTAGCGTGCTCATTACAAACATCACATTAGTATTTGTTTTTTTTTTTTTTTAATATTTAATTGCATTTCTTTTTTTTTTCTTTTTTTTTTTTATTTAATAGCCTTTAATTTACAGGATATATACATGGGTAACTTTACAGCATTAACAATTGCCAAACCTCTTGTTCCAATTTTTCACCTCTTACCCCCCACCCCTCCCTAAATGGCAGGATGACCAGTAGATGTTAAATATATTAAAATATAACTTAGATACACAATAAGTATACATGACCAAAACATTATTTTGCTGTACAAAAAGAATCAGACTCTGAATTATTGTACAATTAGCTTGTGAAGGAAATCAAAGATGCAGGTGTGCATAAATATAGGGACTGGGAATTCAATGTAATGGTTTTTAGTCATCTCCCAGAGTTCTTTTTCTGGGTATAGTTAGTTCAGTTCATTACTGCTCCATTAGAAATGATTTGGTTGATCTTGTTGCTGAGGATGGCCTGATCCATCAGGACTAAACTAGATCACTTCTAAAGCCACTTCCAGCTTTGAGATTTGGGGATGATAATGAAATCATACAACCTTAAGAAGAAAAGCAAACCACATAATTTTGTACACAAGGAAGATGAGGACCAGAGAGGTGAAGTGATATGTCCAAAGTCCCACAGGTAGTTAAGAGGCAGAGCCCACATTTGAACCCTGATCTTTGAACACTAACCTCATCTCCATACGTCATCTCTGCTCTAGGCTAAGCATCAATGGGTACTTCAACCCATCTTCTTGTGTCGTAGTTTCTAGTACCTCTACCTCTGCTTACTCTTCTTCATCATCCTCTTCAGCACAGCTAGCATTTATATAGTGTTTTATGAATACTCATTTGATTCTCACAACAACCCTGGGAGATGAGAACTATTATTATCCCTCATTTACAAATGAGGAAACAGAAGCAATCAGAAATTCAGTGATTTGGTATATGAGGCCAGATTTGAAATTAGCTTTAGCAGTCTATGCACTAAGACTGTGGGCTATCTCTCAAATCTGCAAGTAGAATTGGCACAATACTCCAGAGAGAGAACGACCTATGACAAAACAAAGGAAGCTCTTTCTTCCCTTCTTCTTGACACCAAATTAGCTAACAAAAAACATTTTTATACCTGTTATCCTATAGGCACAAGGGAAGGGACCTGAGGTGCTCAGGGTCTGTGGTCCTTAAGGTGTCTGGTTTCTTGGGTCATTTATACTACCTGTTCTTGTTTGTCTCTTATCTCTTATCTCTACCCCTTTCTTCCCTTATATTTTTGAATGATATTTAGCTTTTTAAAATAATTGACTCAAGAAACATTATTATGATTTTATTAGAAAAAACAAATCTTTTAAATCTTAAAAAAAATACATTTTGACATTCAAGATACATCCCTGTTTCTCTCCCACCTCTTTCTCCTTCTCCTTCCTTTCCTTTCTCCTTCCCTCTCTCTGTCTCCCTTCCTCTCTCTTATTATTTTTCCTACTGCTGCATGGTGGCAGGATCACTTAATGACAGTAGGGGGGTATACCTGTATTTATACCTCTAGTTCTCTGTCTGAATTTCCCTCTAAGAGTTGTAGTAGAGATGTAGTAGATGACAATTCAGAATACTTGCTTGTGTCACTAACTCATTCTGAGACACTGGGCATGCTCACTTCTCTGGATCTAAATTTCCCCTTATAAATGAAATAAGTGGGTTAGGTAAGATGGTCTGAAAAATCCCTTCCAGTTTTAATATTATAAGATCTTATTAAGATTTCTTGAGGACCAAATTTTCAGGAAACATTTTATTTAAAAAGAACTTAAAGAAGTAGTCAGTTATAAACTTCTGGAGACTTAACACGTTTATGTATATGACAAAATTTTAAGGAAACAAAATTACTGCCAGGTGCAAAACATAAGGAATCTTGAGTTTCAGAACCTGATTTCAAATCCCACACTGTGGTACTTATGACCTGTGAGAACTTAGTAAATCACAAAATCTTTCTGAGCTTTAGTTTTTCAATTTCTGATGGAAGGAGCTGGATTGAATTCTAATATTATATGTGACTTATTTAAGGTCTTTTCTATCTAACATTCTTTGTTCTAAGGGCCCTCCCTTTGACTCTTTAAAGTTCCTTTCAGATCTAACAACAGTGAAAAAAGTCCTGGACTTGGAGGACATGGATTCAAATCCTAGTTCTGTCACTTACTCTGTATATCCTTAGGCAATTCAGTTAACCTCTCTGGGCCTTGATATGAATAGATGGTTTCATTTCAGAATAATGTTTTTTAAAATCTACAAAATAAATAGGAAACCAATTATATTGAATCACAGTTATTGAAATACTGGGGAAAAAATCCCCACTGAGATTTGTGGAGCATAGGTCAAGAACATCTGGATGATTGTTGGAATCTTTACAAAGTGTTAAGACATTGGAGTTAATTTAAACTTAGAAAGAGTTTTGGGCCAGAACTTGAACTAAGTACTAAGTGGAACTGATTGAACAATGCTTGTGTTCACACTTTAGAGAGCTCATAAGTATCTAAGTACTCATTGGAGTTCACACCTTTGGGAGAGTTCAGGGCTAGTATGAGATCTGAATTCACACCTCCCTTAGAACCAGAGAGCACTCTGGGAGATAACCCAGAATCCCTCTCCCTTCAGAAGGCGGAGTTAACCTTTGGGAGATCACATAAATAGAGGGAGCTCTTGGAGCTTGGGACAGACTGGAGATTGAGAAGCCACGAGTTGGAGCTGACTGGAGGCTGAAGAAAGCAGAGGCAGACGCCAAGGACAAAAGCTCCAAGATCTCTTGGAGCCAGGCAGAGAGATAGGTCTCTGAACTAACCGGGCTAATTTGGAAGGAGAAATAAACGTTTGCATTTTTAGCAGCTGGCTGCAATTTCGGAGTAATTATTTATTTCAACTGAGACTAAGGCTGCCTCTAGGAAAACTCCAACAGATGATCTCTAAATATCTTTCAGATTCTAAATCTATGTTTCAATATCTCAAGGCTTTAAATATTAAATATATATTTTGAGTGCCCCTTCAGTTCCAACATTGCATATTTTAAGATCTCTTCTATCTCTAACATTCTGCCTTCTAAGATCCTTTTTACCTTTACTATTCTATTTTAAGGTCCTTCTTGCACTAACATTCTATGTTGTAAAGTTTTTTCAAGTTCTAATATTTTGCATTTTATGATCAACATAGATACATGCTAGAAAAGCAACATAGTATAAAGACTTTGGAGTCCCAACTATTATCTCCTTTGTAAACTGGGATAAAATTTTTAACTCCTTTGTGTTTTGGTTTCCTCTCATTAAAATGAGGGTGTTAACCTCCAGAATCTCCGAGAATCTTTCTAACACTAAAATATGTTCAATTTTAATAAGATTCTATATTCAAAGGTTTCTTTGGGAAGTAACATTCTCTGGCTTAAGGTTTTTCCCCCAGTTATGATGTTCCATGATCTATGTCCTAACATTCTATAGTTCTAAGAGTTACCAAAGTAAGGCCTTGGATTGGTTTGAGATCACTATTAACCGGAGTGAGGATTCATCCTGTTGACAACTTAACTCTTTTCTCTCCCCATCCACCACCTTATGAAATAAATGTGTGGCAGGGTTTCAATTTTGCTTTTTAGAAGAGAGAGCACTAGGAAGTGATAAGAAGGGAGTGGGAGAAAGGCAAAAAAGTTCATGGGACAGAGGGATGACTGCTGTGGTTAGGTAGGGGAAGCCTGTGCTAATGGACTGTATTGTGGCCATCACCTAATAACTGCCTGATGGGGCTCACCAGTCTCTGTGAGAAAGACTTTCCTAATTAGTATTAGTATTCCACCGCCAATTAGTATTCACCTGGAGCTCCCATCTGAAAAACAATGGAAACTGCTAGAAATAATGGAGAAATGTGCCCAACTTTCACTGTGCCTCTCTTACACCTGTGATTTATTTGCTCTTTCTAGCTCTAGCATTCACACAGCTGACAGAAGCAAAATGTAGAACTTTATTTCAAGTACTTATTTGGGGATTTTAAAGAGTCAGCCTTTTTACCGACAATTACAGAGCAATAGATGTCAATAACAGTGTTATATACTATGGAATAGGAAGCAAAAAACCATCAGTCACCAGAGATGTCCCTTTCTGCTCTCCCCTCCTTGCCCTCTTGAAGAAATTCAGAGAGAACCAGAGAGTTCATAAATACAAGAATAACCCACCTACTGTTGTTAACTGGTCCCACAAAAATACAACATTAAGGGAAACAATGTTAGAAAAAGCAGTTGGTTCCAGAGGAACAATATTCATGCTGAGAAGCAATGGGACAAGTAGGTTAGTGCCCACATAGGCTCAAGTGCTTGGTCAGATTGCTGCTGATCATTCAATTTATATCTTGGCTGATATTCCTGGCCATTTTAATGTAATGCAGTGGACAGAACAGAGCCTCGGAGTCAGAAGAGCTATTTCCCAATTTTTGACTTCTTTTTCTGCAAAATTCGGCTAGTAAAACCTCACCCCATGGATTTTTGGGGGGAATGCACTTTGTAAACTTTTAAGTATTTAAGAAATGTGTGCCACGAGTAGAATGTATTACTGTAAAAGAAAGGTCTGAGGCAACATTCTGAGTGTGCTTGCATAGATCAGCATTAGCAACAATGTTCTGACATGGTCTCTTCTGGCCAGTTGCCAAAATAATTTTCCTAATGCAAAAATCAGAGTATGTTTAGGTCTTTTTCAAAGCCCTTCAAAGTCTTCATTGTCCTCAGGATAAAATGTAAACTCTTTTCCTGCTATTCAAGACCTTTCAAACCAGGATTCAATTTACCTTTCTAGTTTATTTCATCCTATTTTTTTCATACCTATTACATTCTATTCATCACAGACCACTAGTTGGTTTTTGACCTTGTTTAGCTATTTTCTGCTTCTGCTTATTTGTGCAAGCCTCTTATCATATAAGGCATATATTCCTTTCTTATCTCTGGGAAAATCTCTTCCTTGAAGATTCAAGCCTTTTATCATATCAGGCATATATTCCTTTCTTATCTCTGGGAAAATCTCTTCCTTCCTTGAAGATTCCCATCTGGTATAGCTCTTCTTCTATGAATACCTCAGCTCAAAGTGATCTCAAATTTCTTAGAGTATTAAGCATTATTTCTTAGAGTATTAAGAGTCATGTAATAACCTATACCTTGTATTGTACTTATGTGTTGCTGTTTTATACCTTCCTCTGTTTATCTGCATCACGTGCACTTCAAAGGGAATAACTATTATTTTTCATCTGTATCCAAGCAATGAGCATGGTGTTTGGAACATAGTAGGTTCTTATAAATGTTTGCTAAGTTGAAAAATGTCTGTGTCTGTCTCCCTGAGCATCCATTCCATCACACACTAGGCATTATGTCACAGGGATTGCTTTGTTCCTGCTCTTAAGATTTCTCCCCCTACTGCTTGCTTCCCCAGCCTCTCTTCAGGCACACAAAGCTAACAATCTTGGTACAACTCAATTTGAAGCCAAAACCTTAGGGACAATGATAACCCACCTAAATTTATTCTTCACTGACACTGTTACAACCCCATTCTCTGTTTCTTACTAACTTATCCTTTATTCCCATTTCCCCCTGCACTCACCCCACTTCCCACTCAAAAGCTATCCAAGTCTTTCACTGTGCTCTCTGGTATGCCTGGGTTGCAAGGTAACAAACTAGCTTTCATCTTACAGTCTTAAACATTTTCATTTCTTGCTTGCTCCATCTTCCTGAACTTACAACTGGCTCTCTTGTGATGACCCAGCTTTCCTGGCTGTCTTTTCCAGCACTCTTTGCACTTATACTCCAGCACTCACTGGTGATAGTATATATGCGTAAGTATGTATGTTGGGAGGGAGGAGGGAGTTGGAATATTTCCCACTGCCACTTCCAAGATCTCCTTATCTGAGGTTCTAAAAAAAATTAAAAACAGAGTCTCCTTCCTTTGTCAATGAGTTCAGTGCATGGCTCACAGTTCTTTGCTCCTCTACAATTCCTGTCCTAAGAGCAGGTATATCGATACCAACCGACACCACCCTAAATTCCCAATTCTTTTTTGTGACTTTTATCTCCAAGATATATTCTTCCATTCCACTAGAGTTACACACAGAGGAAGCCATAGCTTTGATCTTGCCAACATCCTCAAGTGTTCCACATTTATGAAATTCTTTCATCTGATCATAAATCTCTTGTTACTCTACCTCTCTGCCTTGACACTTCCAACTTTGTTTTTCATCTTTATCAGACCTTCTTTTCCTCCATTCCCTTCACCCATCAGTTCTTTCTCAGACCATCCCCCTTGCATTGTCTACCCTCTTTTCTCTTCCCCATCCTGGTCCCTTGGGGAATCACTGCAATTTAACATTGTCGTCTTCTCTTTATCCCTTTAGTCTATCTAAGATCTTGCCCTGCCCAAACCTAGCAACACATCACCTTTGCTCCTAACTTAGATGATGTTGCACAATGCTGAAGAAAGTCATAAAACTCTACTGACTGGTCCAGTACAAGTTTGTTATCTCTTCTCAACTAGGTTCTCATAGTAATAAGGCAGTTCTTTTGTACTGTCCCAACTGATTAACTCTGCTATTCACAAAAGCAGTTTTTTTTTCCCAAATCTTTTAAATTTGCAAACCTTCTATAAATAATTTCCTTCCCTCTATTTTTTTTTTTTTTTTTTTGAGTTGAGGACCTGTAAAAGGCTGAAACTCTTGAGTTGATGCACTGAGGTCGGACAACCAAGCACTTAAGGCTAACTACTGATTGGACTATAATACTCTATTAGCATATGTTTGGAAAATGGCCCTTCCCACTATTCTGTGCTGGTTCAATCTTTTGATGTATACAGAGAATGTGGGAAGGATTAGGGAGTGGAGTAAGACAAGCCAGAATCACTTGGGCAGTGGAGGAGGAAAAGGTAGGTAGCAGAGATTCTGTGTCCATTCCCTTCACTTCTACCCCTAAAGATGAAGAATAACTCAGTCTTCACAAGGACCCTGCTTTATATATCACTGAAAAAAATGAGGCTACTTGCTGTGAGCTCTCTTTTCCCTTTTCCATTCTTCAGGTGTTTTTTGTCATTATTTCCTCCTTTACTACCCCCGTTTCACATGAAGTAGTGGACCTTCCCTTTTCTGAGAAAAACCCTTCTCCATCCACTAATGATCCTGTTCCATCCCAGTGTCTCCAATAGACTGTCTCCTTGATTATAACTACTTCCACTAATCTTCAATCTCTCTCCTTCTACTAGCTACTTCCCTACAATTTAGAAATATGCCCATGAATCAAAAAAAAAAAAAAAATCCTCACTGTCCTCAAAAAATCTTCACTGCATCCTTACTATTGTCTTAGATCTCCCTTTGTGGCTAAACTTCTTGAGAAGTCTATCTACAATAGATGATTCTATTTTTTTTTTTTCATTTCTCTCTTTAATTTTTTACAGTTTGGATTCTGATCTTATTATTCAGTTGCAACTGAATCTCTCCAAAGTTATTAATCTCTTAATTGCCATATCTAAAGGCTTTTTCCTCTAATAGTGATTAAAAGCATTTTTTCATAAAACTATAGGTAGCTTTTGATTTCTTCTTCTGAAAATTGCCTGTTATATCCCTTGAGATTTATCAATTGGGGAATGGCTCTTATTTTTTTTTTTTTTTAATAAATTTGATGCAGTTTTACATTAGGTATATATCTGAGGAATGAGGCTTTTATCAGAAAAAATTGCTATAGAAAATTTTGATATTACTTCATTGTCTATGGTACTTTTTAGCATAATATAATTTCTCTGATTGTCTTTTAATTAGGTCTATTTTTACTTTTGCTTTGAGATCATGATTGCTACTCCTGCCTTTTTTACTTCAGCTGAAGCATATTAAATTCTGCTAAAAGTTTTTTTTCCTCAATCACTGTCCTTCTTGACCTCTCTGTAGCTTTTAACACTATCACCCACTTTTTCTTAATACTTTCTTTTCTCTGTTTTCATGACACCACTCTCATTTTCCTACTAGTCTGACCACTCCTCTATTTAATTTATTGGGTCATTTTGGTCATGTCCATTAACCATGAGTGCTTTCCAAGGCTCTATCTTGGGCCTTCTTTTTTTCTCCTTTTATACTATTTCATTTAGTGATTTCATCAGCTCCCATAAATTCAATTATGTTGATGCTGATAATTTTTTTTTTGTCTTACTCCCTTTCCAATCTTTTTTTATTTTTTAAAATAATCATAACTTTTTATTGACAGAACATATGCCTGGGTAATTTTTTACAACATTATCCTTGCACTCACTTCTGTTCTGACTTTTCCCCTCCCTCCCTCTACCCCGTCCCCAAGATGGCAAACAATTCTATACATGTTAAATATGTCGCAGTATATCCTAGATACAATATATGTGTGTACAACTGAACAGTTCTCTTATTGCACAGGAAGAATTGGATTCAGAAGGTAAAAATAGCCTAGGAAGAAAAACAAAAATGCCAATAGTTTACATTCATTTCCCAGTGTTCTTTCTTTGAGTGTAGCTGCTTCTGTCCATCATTGAGCAATTGAAACTGAGTTAGATCTTCTCTTTGTCGAAGAAATGCACTTCCATCAGAATACATCCTCATACAGTAACATTGTTGACATATATAATGATCTCCTGGTTCTGCTCATTTCACTTAGCATCAGTTCATGTAAGTCTCTCCCAGTCTCTCTGTATTCATCCTGCTGGTCATTTCTTACAGAACAATAATATTCCATAACATTCATATACCACAATTTATCCAACCATTCTCCATTGATGGGCATCCATTCATTTTCCAGTTTCTAGCCACTACAAACAGGGTCGCCACAAACATTGTGGCACATACAGGTCCCTTTCCCTTTTTTAGTATCTCTTTGGGGTATAAGCCCAGTAGAAACACTGCTGGATCAAAAGGTATGCACAGTTTGATAACATTTTGGGCATAATTCCAGATTGCTCGCCAGAATGGTTGGATTTGTTCACAACTCCACAAACAATGATGCTGATAATTCTTAAATCTATGTATCCAGTCCTAATCTCTCTGCTAACCTAGAGCCTCACATCTCCAAGTGCCTACTGGACAGCTTACACTGAATGTCTTGTAGACATCTTAAATTCAACATATCCAAAATTGAATTTGTTATCTATGTCCCTTCCTCGTCTCTCCCTTCTAACTTTTCTATTGTCAAGTATCACTACCTTCCTACTCACCTAGGCTTACAATTTAGGGGTCATCCATGACCCCTAATTGTCTCTTACCACCCCATCCCACCATATCCAGTTGCCAAGTCTTATCATTTTTACCTTTTCTTTCTCTCATATATGCCCATCTCTCTTCTCTGACACTGCTACAGCAGGCCCTCATAACCTTATATTTGGCACTGAGCACAGTGCTTGGCAAATAATAAGCACTTAATTGTTTTCTGACTGATGGATACCTGCATAGTCTGCTGCTTGGTCTCCTTCCCTCAAGTCTCTCTCTACTCCAATCCCTTTTCCACTCAGCTATCAAAATGATCTTTCAAAATTATAGCAAGTCACCTTCCTATTCAACAAATTCCAGGAGTTCCCTATTACTTCCAAGACCAAATATAAAATCCTCTATATGGCTTTTAAAGCCATTATAACATGGCTCCTTTGCTGTTCCTCAAACGAGACACTTTTTCTGTCCACATTTTCACCAGTTGTCCTCCACGTCTGGAATTCTCACTTTTCAAGCCTCAACCTACCCAGTTGTCTTTAATCTTAGTGCCTTCTCTCAGAGAATGCCTCCAGTGGAGCCTGTGTATGTCTAGTCTGTACACAATTATGTGTATGTTTTCTCCATCAGACTGCAAGCCCTCTGATAGCAGAAACTGTTTTTGTTTTGTTTTTTGCTTTTCTTTGTATATGTATAATCACCCACACCCACACCCACACCCACCCAAATACATGTCTTTCCCATCTCTGCTGACTCTTTTTCTCTCCCCCTTATTTCTTTATAGATTTTAAAGGGAGCTATACCTTTCATGGTATTTATGTAGTGTTGCTACTGAACCTATTCCTGATAGGAGTAGGTTTTCAGAATTACAAGCCCTTCTACCCCCCTCTAATGCTCTGTATTTATTCTTCCTCTGCACCTCATTTGTATAACATGATTACTATTTTTACCTTTACTCTTGCCAATCTCTCTTTTAAGCTTACTCTGTTGTTGATGTAAATCTTAAACATAAAGTATATATTTCCCATCTTAAAAATAATCTGTCCATGTTTAAACAGTTTGTCCATATTGAGTTCCTTAAAATTGCTCTTTGATTTTGGTTCTTATTTGTTAAATTTTCTGTTAAGTTTGGGTATGTATGACAGAAAGTCCTAAAAACCTGCAAGTTCATTGGATGCCTTTTTTTTTTTTTCTCATTGAAAATTATAGATAATTTTACTGGTTATAATATTTTTGGTCGCAGGCCTAGTTCTTTTGCTTGTCTCTAGATATGATTCCAAGACCTGTGGTCTTTTATCGTAGCTGCTGTTAAGTCTTGTGCAATTCTAATTGTGGCTCCAGCATATTTGAGTTTTTTTCTTGTTTTCTCCAAAATTTTCTCTTTGATCTGGAGGTTTTGAAATTTAGCAATAATATTCCTATGTGTTTTCCACAAAATAATGTTTTGAGGTGGTGATTGGTGAATTTTTTTCTATTTCTACTTTCTCCTCATGTCCTATCATTCAGGACAATTTTCTAGGATTATTTCCTGCATTGTTACAACAAGGTTCTGTTTTTGGTCACAACTCTCTGATAATCCAATTATTCTTATATTTTTTCTTCTAGATTTGTTATTTTTCTTACGAGATATTTCGCGTTCTGTTCTATTTTCTCATTCTTAATAATTTGTTTTTTATTTTTTGGTATTTCATAGCTTCACTGACTTCCCTTTGCCAGATTCTAATTTTCAAAGAGTTATTTTTATCTTTGAGACTATGTACCTCTTTTTTTAAATGATCAACTTTTTTTTTTTTCATAATTTTCTTGTTTTTCTTGGATGGTTTTAATTTATTTCTTTAGTTTTCCCTTAATGTCTCTCATTTGATTTTTGAATTCTTTTTGTGTTGTTCTATAAATTCTCTCTGGGCAGGGAACCATTTACATTTTCTTTGAGGTAGAAGCTTTTTTTTTTTTTTTAAAAAACTAAAGTGTCCTCCTTTGAAGATGAATCCCAGTCTCCTCTGTTCCCATATTATATTTCAGTGGTGGAGTTTTTTTTTTTTTTTTTTCTTATCTATTATTAACAGATAAATCACCTGGATTCACACTTGTATAACTCTATTGAACTAAGAAAATATATCAGAGTTCAAAAAGTTAATTGTCTCCCTGCCAGAAAAGAAACAAATTAATTGGTTATTATGGGAATGATTAATTTTTAAAAATTTATATACCATAATTATATACCAAAATATTAATTTATATACCATAGAAAATTTCTGCAGATGCATTAGGAGAGAAGGCTGCATCTGTGCTGCAGTTCAATTTGGTAAATATATGTTAAGTATGTATAAGGCACTGTAGTACAAAACCACATATGAAATAGATCTGGCTCTCAAGGAACTTGTAAAACTACAGGAAATGAATCTTCTCTGGAGAATGATTGGCTGTCACTTTTCCATATTATTTCCATTAGAATGAGTTTTCCAACTTACAGCATAGTCAACAACTCTGTCTTATGCTCTCTTGATCTAGAAGTCACTTCCTTCTTGTTGGAGGGAACTCTGAGAAAGCAGCGAGGACAAGGCTCAACTGAGAATGTCACACACTGAGAATGTCAGAGAGTAAGGAACATTAAGAGGAGGAAATCATAAAGAAGGGAAAAAGACCCATGTGCAAAAATATTTGTAGCAGCTCTTTTTGTGGTAGATGCCTATCAACTGGGGAATGGCTGAACGAGTTGTAGTATATGAAGATAATGGAATGTTATTTGTTTTATAAAAAATTGATAAACAAGCTGATTTTACAAAGGTTTGGAAAGATTTACATGAACTGATGCCGAGTGAAAAAAGCAGAACCAGAAATACATTGTAAACAAAAACAGCAAGTTGTGCAATGATCAAATATAAAAGGCTTGATTCTTCTCAGTGGTAGCAACACTACATAAACACCATGAAGGGTATAGCTCCCTTTAAAACAAAGCAATCCCAATAGACTTTGGACAGAAAATGCCATCTGTATCTAGAAAAAGAACTAAGGAGACAATGTAAATCAACGCATATGTTTACTTCTTTATTCTGTTTTTCTTTCTCTCTCCCATGGTTTTTCCCTTTTGTTCTGATTTTTCTCTCCTAACATGATTCATAAAGCAATGTGTATTAAAAATAAATTGAAAAAATGTTTAAAAAGGAATATTACTGTTCTATAAGAAACAATGAGCAGGATGATTTCAGAAAGGCCTGGAGAGATTTACATGAACTGAAGCTAAATGAAGTGAGTAGAAGCAGGAGAACATTGCAACAACAACAGCAAAATTATATGACGAACAATTCTAAGGTACATGGTTCTCTTCAACACTGAGGTGGTCCAGGCCAATTCATATAGACTTGTGAGGAAGCGAGCCATTTGCACCCAGAGAGAGGACTCTGGGGACGAGTGTGGCTCACAATATAGCATTCTCACTCTTTCTGTTGTTGCATGCTTGTGTTTTGTTTTCTTTCTCATTTCCCCCCCTTTTTTGATCTGATTTTTCTTGTATAGCATAAGTGCTAATTAACATATATTAGACTGCCAGCTGTCCAGGGGAGGGGATAGAGAAGGAAGGGGAAAAATTTTGGAACACAAGATTTTGCAAGAGTGAATGTTGAAATCTATCTATACATATGTTTTCAATATAAAAAAGCTTAAAAAAAAAACTTTATCTGAAAAGGGCATATTGAAGGGAGGGCAGAAGATTCTAGGACTATCAAAGGATTCAGAGCTGAAAGAAATCTTGAGATTATGTAGTAGTTTTCTCATTTTATAATGAATAATTTGAAATCCAAAGAGGTTAAGTTACTTTGCCCAAGGTTACACAAATAGTAAGGGACTGAATTAGGATTTGAACTCAGATTTCCTTTTTTCAAATCCAGGGCTCTTTTCATCAACTCATTCATCCTTTCTACCTCTGGACATTTTGCAATTAATGCAGCTCAAGATCCGATTCTTCACTTCCCCCAGCCCCCCCAATCTCTTGCATCATCCTCTTCTCTGCTCACACAGATACGATCCTAGTTCAGGCTCTCATCACCTTTTATTTAGCCTCCTAACTAGACTTCATACTTCAAATTTCAATTGTCTTCAGTCCATCATCCATACAACAACTGCCAAAGTTATTTTCTCAAAGAATAGATCTGATCATGTTATTCCTTACTCAGTATTAACTACGGTGTTTTCCTCTAATCTTTAGGGTCAAATACAAAAGGAATTTTTGTTCTACAGTTCAACTGAAATGGTTTTTTTGCTCCTTCTTGTAGCGAGGAAGAACAGTGGAAAGAGCACTGGTCTTGGTAGCTGAAAACCTTTGTAACTGAATAATCTTAGCTGGGCAAATCACTTAACCTGTTTGCCTTAGTTTTATCAATTCTAAAATGGGAACAATACAAACATCTATTTTACAGGGTTATTGTGTGGATCAAGTGAAATAATATTTGTCAAGTATTTAGCATGGTGCCTGGCATATGTAATTTCTCCTTCCCCACTTCTTTCCTTTCTTAGACTAGAATGGACCTTCTCTCCATTTCCCCTTCCCTTTGTGCTTTCCCTCAAAGCTTAGCTCAAGTACCATCATCCATGTGTGAGGCCTTGTCTAATCTATCAGATGTTATAACCTCACCAATCATTATGTATTTACTGTGAATTTGAAAGCATCACAATGATGTTGAATAGTATCAGGGGTTCCTGACTCTTTGTTTTCATATTTCAATTCAGAATTCATTAAAGAGAAATATGCTTAGGGTTTTTCCACCTCTTCCATCAATTACAAACAAGATCTTGTTTGTGGAAGTAAAGGAGTGGTCCCACTTAGCTAAGATCATCATCTGGTAAGATCCAACTTTTTCAGACTTATTTTGCACTGCTTCTTCTCCTCCATATATTCCACTCTGCCACTGAAGACTGTTCTCTCTTTTGTCCTTGACTTTGTACTCTTTCTTACCTATGTGTGTGTGTGTGTGTGTGTGTGTGTATGTGTATGAATATATGTGTATATATTCCTTTCCATGTCTGATTTTATAGTAACTCTTTGGCCTTTGTAATACAATTATTTGTATATGTAGCACATTATCTTCAATTCAACAAATAGTTATTAGTGTTTACTATGTTGAAGATCCTGTGCTCAATGGTGAAGGTATAAGGATTGAAAATGACAGGGTCTCTGCTCTGAAGATGCTTAAATGGTAATAAAGGGTGGGGTGGAGAAACAATATAAGAATAAAGTCCCCCGGAACCTTTGTCAGCCAGGAAGGTAAGAGGCTGTGTAATTTTTAATGATAAACTAAGTTATATAGAGAAAAGCCCTTCATTAAATATGCTGCCTTTGGTTATTCAACCCAGATGTAATAATAAGAATTTGGTCTAGTACTTCAAGATATTTTTCCACTGCCAAAGTAATCTTCCTAATGCAAAACTCTATTCATGAGGACCCACAGTCTTGTAGAAATTTCTGCATGTGGACACAAAGCTGATCTCTGCTCAAGATTTAATTATATGAATCTCAGGAAATCAAAGTTCCTCTCTCATTCTGGAAATAGGCATATGCAAGCATGGACCACAGGCCAGGTGTCCTAGCACACAAATGTGTAATAGTGGCAGGGGTGGGGAGAAGATATGCAATACATTAGTTATTTTCCTTTCCCTAATGTCTGAATTGTTCTCTACCTCTCAGGCTGTGGGAAGTATCAAATGATCATGTATTTGGCATGACTGAGTAGCTTTTCAGATGTCTCTAAACTGCTCTTGTCCTATTAATTTAGTCTATTATGCTAGGAAGTCTTTCAGGAACAGAACTTGAGCTGAATTGGTCAAGGGAAAAAACTCTTTCTATTGGTGGTGACCTCTTTAGGGGGAAGGGATCATCTCAGGGTGTGTGAGCACAACCAGTCCACACTATGGATGCTTGTGGTTTTAACATTCTGTGTTCTAAGATCTTTTCCAGATTTAATATTCTGTGGTGACCATGCTTTCTAGAATCTCTGGCCTCTGAGACACAGGGCTTATCCTCATTCTTAATTCCATGCCTACTGAACCTGACATACGGACAATTTAAGGAAGAGTAGAGTAGTCCAAGTCAGGGTAGTAATAGCAAATGTAACATTAAAAGGCAGCACACCTATTTGAAGAGCATGTCCATTTTTAGACCTCAAAATTACAATCTGGATACATAAAAATGCGTTTGTGTCTACAGTTTTTCAAAGCAAAGTGATATGGTCTCTAGAGACAACGGAGCGTAACGCTTTAGCAGCAACTAATTAGCACTACCAATGTCAGAAGGACAGACGCTGGCGCTCCTGCCCTGTAATTTATCTTCTGCAATATGAATTCCAACTAAAAAGAAAGGCTTTCGACCAATTCAGCCTAAGGTGGTGTTCTTTCAGGAACACTATCCTGGCTCCACAGATCAAACTAACAGGACAAGGAGTGATTTGGAGGCATTTGAAGAACTGTATCCTTTGGTATGTTAATCATGCCCAAAGTAGGAGGACTTAGGATGGCCATAGAAAAAGGGATAGAGGAGAATTCAATCTAACACGGTTTTTAAGGGCCTATGGAATGATGGAAAGAATGCTAGAATGAGGGTGAAATCTCTGAGCCCCCGCTCTTGTTAGCTGGGTGGCCATCAGCAAATCATCTCATTTCTCCAGTCTGTTTGCACCTCTGTAAAATGAGGATGCTAATCTCAGTATCCTCTCCCTATTGTTGCTCTCTTTATTGTTTGGCAAGTGCTTGGTAACTTTCCTTGTACAATTATTCAGAGTAATAACTTCCACACTCTGCTTCTTAATATCTAATCCAGGCATAGTGATTGTGGATTCTCTAAAGCTGTCATAGCAGACCCTTAATAACCTTGAAAGATTTGAAGTACAGAGACAGCAATGGCCTACTTGTCTGCTGACCAAGGACCAGCCTGGCTAAATCCACAGAGTTTATTTTCTAATCTGTGATATGCTAGACAGATAGGGTGGCACTACCCAAAGAAAAAGACATTTTTTCACTATTTCTCTCCAATTGTGAAATCCCCTTTTCAGAACAGTCTTTTTTAGGAGGGAATATTCTCTGCTTCCTTTCCTCTTCCCTCTCTCAGGCCAATCTCCCTAATAATCTGTTATGTTCTGTCATGATACTGAATCAGGCTAAAAAGAATTAGAAGAAATGATGATCAAAAGAGAGAAAAATGCAAATGAATGCAAATTTTCTATTATCCCTAAATAATTGTTTTGTCATTATAAGCCCATAAAGCCCAAGTCAACAATAAAGTAACAAAAATAGCTGAAAGAAGTTTTCTTTTTAAAGAAGGAAAATGTCTTTCCAAGTACAGGCCTGACTCCTACAATGGATTTCTATTGCCACAAAGACCTAACTTATCTTGATCCTAGAAAGTCTTCTTTGTTTATTACAAAGTGTGAAGGAACAATCTTAAAATAAGTTAAGAAAAATGTCCAGATCTTCCCCCTAAACTCTCACTGTAGGATTGTGGTGATCCCAGGCTTAGAAGAATTTTGTCTGGGGAAGACAAGTTTTAAGCACATCCATTTAATTCAGAAATGTTTTAAGGAGCAGCCAAGGGACACACAGTCTTTCCTAAGGACCAATATAGCTCAGTGTAGAGAGTCTTCTCAAGGAAGGTTTGACCATCAGGGAATGGGATTATTTTTATTTTGATCATAGCAGTTTAGGAAATCCATTTATTAAGACCTGGAGGGGCTATGATTGGCATTGGTGGAAGATGTATATTTATTTATCTGGATCCTTAAAGAATTTAAGTTATAAAAACACTGAATAACACTTGACCTTCTCAACAGAGCTTCATCTTGTCATCATGGAGATCCCGGTGTCCATCCTTCTGGAATTTTTGTTAAGTGGGGGTCCCTGAACAAACACATCTATTTCATCAACCATTCAATTTTCTGACATGCATTTTGTCAATGACGCTACTATCACACCCTTCTCTAGAGGGCTGACCCTGTGATGTTGTCAGGGCAAATGATATTATCTCCTCTTTCAGGGGAAGAAAACGAGGCTCTTAGAGGTCAAATCCAAGGTCACAAGGCTAGCAGATGTCACTGTATGAACTGCTTCCTCTTTTCATTCTACTATGCTGCCTTTTTCTCAGTGACATAAAAATGCACACACTACTCCCATCTATCCTGTCCTGAATGGTAACTGCCATGATGTATTTTGAACAAGACAGGATTTTTCTTTTCCAGGTAACACTAAATCATTTCCAGATCTTCTACCAAATCTGTGACCATCATACCCTACACCATCACCTCCTGGGTCCACCTTCACTTCTCCAGAGGTGATCAGAAAAGCTAATAACAAAATCATGAAACTGGAAGGAAACTTGGAGAACATTTAATCTAATTCATGCATTTTGCAGAAAAGCCAAGAGAAGCTCTTGCAACCCAGCAGGGAGAAGAGCACACCTTGTAATGTGTTAGAGTTAGAAGGGACAGCAGAGATCATCTAGTCCAATCTTCTGATTTACAGATGATAAAAGAGAGGCTTTGGAGCTCACACATCTGATGCTGGTCCAATAAGGCATCTTTCAAGGTCTGTAGACTTAGCCAGGTATCCAAGATTCAGAGGTCTTTCATATGGTATCAGTAGCTGAATTTATTAAATGACTATTCTTGGAAATGAATATTCTTGTCTGGATGAAGCTACCCCAAATTTATGGAGCATGCTCTTCAGCCCCTTGATGGAAGGAAGTGAATGTGTGATTTAGGAGTCAGTTACACATTCATAGAATATAACACACCAGACATAGGTTTATTGTATTCTCCATGGAATGGATAATATGGTGAAACCTACATTGCTCTCTGACATGCTAGACTCCATAAAAGCATTATAACAATCTTTTTTTTATGACATAATATATTGTTTTGAATATAGTCTATTCTTCTAAAATGAGATCTCTTTAGATGTAAATAACACAAATATATTAAATAAGGCAATATAATATCATGGAACAAGTACTAGATTTGGAATTAGAAAAAGATCTCAAGTTGCTACCTCTGATATGAAGTTGCTACATGACCATCACTGAATGTCTTTCCATCTCAGTTTTCCTCTCAAGCAAAATGGGGATAATACCACATGTTGTTTTGCAGGGGTACAATAAAGACTAAATTAGATAATGTAAAGTGCTTTGCAAATCACAAATCCCCATGTAAATGTCAACTATTACTATTATTAAAACAGATCAGAAGCTGCCCTCAAAAAAAGGTTTTACCTCTTAAAATGTGAACTCTGAAAAAAAGGGTATAAAGATATACACTAAAAATAACTATGAAATTATTACATTAAAACTTTATCATCATATCAAATAAAAAAGAGATGTCATTCATTTTTATCATCACTGTTCTTTGAATCATTCATTGTCATTTCCTTTTTCCTGATCGTCCCACAATATGTCACCTTTGTAAGAGCATGATTAGTGGCTATGCTCTGGTTTTCTATAAGCTGAGAGGAAGCTGAAAGCTTTCTAGGACAAAAGAGTGGCCTGGATTCAGGCAAGTATGGTATTTAATGACATGTTACAGCCTCAGGCTCCTCAGGAAAAAGGCAGGGCAAAGGAGCAGAAAGAATGCTGGATTTGAGTCTGGGCCCTGCCTTTTACCAGCAGTGCAACCTTGGGAAAAGTCAGCTTCTTCACTTCACTGGTTCAATGAAGTGGCTGAATCAGGTGATAGGGCAGTCAGAACAATGGTTTTGGAATCTGAGTTTGAATTCTGACACTGCTACTCAGTACTGATCTAATCCTAGACAAAAGACTTATCTTCTCTAGGCTTCCGTTTCTTCATCTGTAAAAAAACAAAACAAAACAAAACAAAACTAGATAGTTCCAGGCTTGAACTCCCAAAGCTCCATTGATCACTTAGTTATCTCAAGTCCATTTTTTCATCTGTAAAATGGGGATGAGAAAACATGCACCCTTGCTTCTTACAGGATTGTTGTGAGGTTAACCCTTTGTAGGATTAAGTGCACCATAGAAATGGTAGGTGCTGCTGCTCTTTTTTATTTTCTATGACTCAGAAGTAGTCCACCATACTGACTTGGAATGAAGTCATGTAAGCCACTATGATCTTTGTGTTTTTTTAGATACTCAGTGTTTTTCTCTTCTTGGAATCTCTGAGAACCAAGGCAGACCCTGCAGTTGCCGGAAATCTTCTCACCAGCAGCCTCCTTGTTTTGGAAGGAGACGATAAATAAATCAAAATGCACTAAGCACGGCTTCCACATGGCAATCGCCTTCTTCATTGCATGTGCCCCTCATCAATCATACTATTGTCTGCTTGAAAGGCGAGCCTTGTAAATGTCATATCCACTCAAGCCCAAGGAGAGGCAAATCAAAATGCAGCAAGGAGTTTTAATTGGATAGTGTAATTAAACTAAAAAACCCCAGCAGACTCCCTTTGACAGGATAGATGAAGACCCCTTTTAATAGGGCTTCGGAACATATTTGTTAAAAGGATGAGGCAATGCACGGTTTCTGATTGTGCTCCAGAGTGCTCTTATGAAAAGGCGATTCAATAACAGAGTATTTAATAAGTTAAGGCCAGTTCTGTTCCGCACTCATGCAGCATTTACTGTATACCATTTTAAATTTTGGAAATGTGCTTGTGTTAGGGCATGAAAAAACCATCACCCTCCTTTGGGGGGAAAAAAAAGAGAAAGATTTTAAGTATACATGTATCCTGTAGGAAAATATAAATTCCAAAATCTTTTCTAATCCCTGTTTAATGCACAAAGAATGGTTGGCAGTAGTGTGTTAGGGATTAGAAGGCCTGGTCTGAGTCCTGGCTCTGCCACTTACTTTGAAAAAGTCAATTCACCTCTGTGGGGCAAAATCATTGATACAATAGGAGGTTAGGCTAGAGATTTTGAAGGGGCCTTTCCAGTTCTAAATTTGTGTTTTAAATTCTTGTTCAGTATTCATGTTCCATGTTCTAAGGTCTCTTTCTCCTATAACATTTTAGATGCTAAAGTGCTTGCTGACACTATGATTCTTTGTTTTAGTGTCATATAAAGGTAAAAGAGTACTAGGTATGGAGTGAGAACATGAGTTCAGATTCAGGATAGGCCACATCAATCCTGGGCAGATCACTTAAACCTCCTGGCCCTCAATGTTCTCATTTGAAAAAAAAAAAAAAAAAAAAAAAAAAAAGAGGTTGATCTCTAAGGCCTTTTTGGGCTCTCAATCCTAAAATCTTGATACACCCCAATAATGGATCCACTGGGACCCAAATGGGACATCAGGATTGAATTTCAACCTTTTGAGTGTTTTAGTCTCAAAAGCTACCTGACTTATGTTTAAAACTTACAGCTGTTTTAACCAACAATAAGCAGTCTATTTTCATTTTTTTCTTTTTATATGGAGAAATATGTCATGAAAAGGAAAAAAAATAAACATCTGCCCTGAAGAGTGCGCCTGGAACCAAATAACTTACTTTCTCTACCCCATGACCAGGCCACCTGCCAGGTTCATATGACTATTTCCTGCCAAGGATGCAACCTGTGCAAAGCAGGAGGAAGAAAAGGTGGAAATGACAGGCAACAAGGCATACACTGTGTCATTCAGAGTTCCAGAGGAATAAAACCTAATCGGCCCTGTCCATTCTGAAACACACATATACATATACACAGAGTCTCTTCTTTCAGAGATTCTTTCTGACAAGGATAAAACACTAACAATCACAGGCATACACACTCTGCTGTAAAAATGAGAGAGATGATTTGTAAATAAATACATAGGAGACAGCCTGATGAGATTAAAAACTCTACAAAAATTTGACAAGTCCTCCCATATCCAAATCTTATAGTCTTTCTACAATACCACCTGGATTAAAGTCCTAGTTTTAATGTTTATTAGCTATGTTAGCAACAAATTCTATCCCTATAGATTTTTGTAATTCACAAAGCATCTTTTTTCCCATAGTCTCATAAAGTATTATCAATACCCCCACTCCTCCACATTTTATGTAAGATGAAATTAAAGAGTACAAAGTTTATGTCATTTGCCCAGAATCACATGTGAATGCCAAAGGTGGTATCTGAACTCAGAACTCTTGACTTTCAAATTCAAGGTTCTTTTCATTACATCATGCTAAGTTTGAATCCTAATTTTGACAGGAGAGCTGCACTTTTGTCTCTGTACCCCAGTTTCTTCATCTATAAAAAAATGATGACAATCCTTATACTACACCTCCTTATATAACTCATGGAGCTGTTGTAAGGACAATCCTCCATAAAATTGTGAAAAAGTACAGAAATGGTACTTATTATGATTACCATAAGCTATTTTATGAATGGGTGATAACTGTACACTAAGACAAAGATCCTCCACATGATAGGGAAAGGGAAGGTTCTGTCCTAGGGAGGAGTTAGACATCCTTGTCCCAATTATCTAGAGAGGGTCTAAGGGTCTAAGGAGTTAGAAGAAGAGGAAAGGGATGAGGAAAGAGCAAACTATATTTTCAAACTACCAAATTGAAAGGCTGCAAGGATGTTGTAAGACAGTCCCTGTCATCTCAGGACTGAGCTGGCTAAATTCAGAGAGAGGCAGATCTCTGGGCTGTCCATAGGGTGATGAATTTCTAGCTACAACAACTCACAAAGACTACCTACTAAGGTGAAATGGAACAGATCTGTGTCAATAGAGGGGCATGGAACTGACAAAGCATTTTAAATTCTGCTAAGGGCTTTCCTTACAAAAACCCCATGAGGGAGAAAGTGCAAGAATTTCCATTTCCATTTTACAGATGAGGAAAAGAAGGAAAAGGACTTGACCAAAGTCACAATGAATCTAGATCTCCCCAATCTAAAGCCAGTGTTTTTCCATACAAAATCTTGTATGAAATACTTTATTATTTGAACAAAATTTTGATACTGATTTTATTCATGCCTTGATTTTTCTTATGTATCAGGCACTATTATGATATACTCTCACAATGAGGTTGGTCTTGGAATCAGTTTATCACATATAGCCCAAAGGTATATCACTGTGGAAACCTGGTACCAAATTAAAACATCCAATCCCCTCTTGGCTTAAATGAAAGCTACACCAAGGCATTTCAGCCATCAATTTGGCCACCACTTACGGCCAGTATGAATTCTGCAGGAAAAGCTATTTTCGTGCAGATGTGGAATTCAATGGCAAGCCTGCCTCATGTACTGGCATCAATCAACGTATTGCTGTCACTGGCAGCTCTCAACAATAAGGCAAGTTCAAAGGTCATGGGATAAAGAAAAAGCCAAGCTCGGGTTCAGTTCTAATATCTCCTCACTGGAAGTCTTGCAAAAGTACCCCCTCCTGTATTAGCCTGGCTTTCATTAATCTTCTTGCCATCTTCTTTAACTAGCCATGCAGAACCGCTCGATAGCAAGACGTATAATGGGGAAGGCCCTGTGCCTATTACCAGGTTAACATTCTGTTAAGCCCCAGTATAACAATGGAATGGGGACCAAAGAAATCTTCCACAGTGGGGGGTGAAAAACAGGCAATTCAATTACAGCTCGGACATACCTGGTTATTTCTGACCTATAAAAAACCAAAGAGGTTTTTGTGTTTAAGCTGGTTTTATTATGAAAGAAACCTACTGCCATCCCCCTTGAAAACAATAGTGAGCTTTTCTATATAAAACAAATCAATGTGGACAAATCATTACTCTGTGGCTTTAATTTAATTAGCAAATTAGATCCACTACTTTACTGATCTTGTCAAGTACTTATGAAAAGGAAGATTGACTTTAAGCTGGAGGGCAGGTGGCTGCTTCCCAAGGTCCATTTACCTCATTTTTCTACCTTAAACTCACCTTCAGGAACTCAAATGGATCATCACTACAACTGAAAATAGGATGTTGATTTGGATGGCGCTTAAGAGACCGAGTACTGGTCCCATGGGGTCAGGAGACCTGTGAGTGAATCCTGAGTCTAACATTTACTCACTGTGTGAATTTGGGCAAATCATTTTCTCTCTCAGGGGTCCTATTTTTTCATCTTTAAAATGGGGGAAATAGTTCTTACACTACCTAACTTGTAAAATGACTTCAATGGGAAAAACGCTTTGTGACATATGAGAAGTATTATCATCATTAGAGATGATCTAGTCTAATGTCTTCATTTTATGAGTCAGGAGGCTGAACCCCAGAAAGATTAAATAATGAGCCAAAAACCAAACAGGTATTAAGAATCAGGGCAGAATTCTGAAGCCAGATTTCCTGTTTCTAAATCCTCTTTCCACTGCAACAAAATTATTCTATAGTACCTCTAAAGATCACAAGTTAACTCTCATTTCTTAAAAAAAGGACATGTGCTGATCAGATCCCCTACCCTGGGCAGGCCTCATGCAGTGTCCTGTCTAACCATGGTACCAGACTTTCAGAAGAACATGGACAAGCTAACATGTGTTTTTTGAGAGAGTGGCCAGGGCGACTAGGATAAAACTGACAGAAAGTCAGTTACATGAGGTCCACATGAAGGAACTATGGATGTCTAGCATGGAGAAAAGAAAATGTGATGGTGGGATGATGGGTATCTTCATGTATTTGAAGGACTGTCATGGGAAAGAAGGGTTAAACTTGTTTCACTGGGACTAAGAAATTCATTTATGGATAGACATTACGAGGAGGCAGCCTAACCTTAGAAGGAATAGAATGAATCGACTAAAGAGGTAATGAGCTTGTCATCAGACGAGATACTAGTCTCTATTGATGTAGATCATATAATCCATTGTTAAATAGACCACTGATAGAACAGAGAGAGGTGTCAAACTCACAAAGAAATGGGCCTCATGTGAAACAATAAGGGTCTCTCTGCACTGCATATTGACGTAAGTTTTAAGATGTTATGTTATCTATGTTTAGCTGTGTTTTTATTTATTATGTTAAATATTTCCCAAATATATTTTAATCTAGTTCAGGCTATACTTAGGAGTTGTTATGGGCCAAGGGACATATGTTTGACACCTCTGCTGTACAGGGAAGTTTCTGATTCACATGGGTTTAGACTACATGACCTCTGAGGAACCTCTATATGGCCTTAATCATCTCTCTCCTCTTGGCCTCCCTCTGATCCTCTGTAAAATGATGGACCTGGACTACACATATTTTTAAAGTTTCCTTTATTGTGTGATATTTGTTCCAAGATGTTCTAAAAGTCCCCAATAACTATGACAATCTATTGTGTAAGGTTCTTTGAAGTTCTAATATCATACAGTCTAATATTCTATTTCCTAATGTTTTGAATTAAATCATCTGATAGTTTAAGGTGTTTTCAAGTTCCAGTGTCTGTGGGTCCTTTCCAACTCTAAGATTCCAGGATTCTATAAACATACCAGTTACTCTTTGAATACTTTGCACAGTTTAAAGCAGAGAAGCTTTATTCTTAGTCCAAAAACACAACTGGCATTAACAGAATCAGATTTCATTTAAATTACACTATTGCAAGAGAACATAATCATATTACACCTATTATGTTGCTTCCTTAAGATGTTATATTATGTATACTTAATTGAGATACAAGACTCTTTTCAGCTATAAAAATGACAGCTACTTTATTAAGGTTTAAATCTTATTTCTTAATGATAGAATTCTTCCTTTCAGGACTCAAAATCTGCAGAATTTTCTGTGATAAAACCCTAGCTCTACTCGACTATAACTAGCCCTTTAAAAAGTGCCAAATGGATTCTAGTGGGGGACAGTTGAAAGGAAAGACCATTGGCTTGTGATATGAGGTTGCAATATACCATTCTTAAAAATTACACAAAAATGTGTTGTTTTAAATTTCAAAAGCACACAGTCTGTATTGTTGCACAGGGTGGTGGAAAAAACATAGGACATGGGGTCAGGAGAAGTGGGAAAAAATTTCAGCTCCCATCCTTATTAGCTATATTACATTGGGCAAACCACTTTTGCCTTTTCAGCCTTGGTTGTTTTCATTTGTTTATTTAAAAAAAGGGAGGGGAAGTGACTAATATTTTTATTCACTAATTCATGAAAGGAGGTTTGGGCTTTGGAAAATTATGAAGCACTAAAGAAATATGCTCCAGTGACATCCAAAAAATAGTAAAAGAAACCAGGAAAGAGCCCTAGCACACTGGATAGATATTCCATGGAAACTTTAAGAAAAGATAAGGATAAGAAATGTACAAGATGAGAGGATACAGAGGGGTTATAATTTGTAGTAGTCAAAAGAAACCCTACAGTAACAGGAGAGTAATTGAAATGAGAATTAATATCCTTATTATTACTGTCTGTCAATAACTCAAAGACCTGTGATTTGGTGAGTGTGGAAATGGCTTCCACCAATGTAGGTTGTGAAACCACTACAACATACTTCTCGAGGTGTCAGAAACAGGATCAGAAGCCAGGGTTCTGCATTCAATCCATGACGCCACACTGCCACTCTCATTATTTTATATAACAACAAGAAAAACTCAGTAGTCAGTTAAAACCTCGCTTAGTTCTAGGAAGAATTGCTTCCATTCCTTGGGGTTTATCACTGTGTAGTTCTAACACATTTCTCCTTTTTTCCCCGCCTTGTGTCCTTATCTGGAAGATGAAAGAGAAGGACTAAAAGGTCTTTATGATTCCTGCCAGTTTTCATAAGTTAGGCCTTTGCATTATAACATTATATAAGTGTATGAGGATTATAAAATCAAAATGGGAAATCACTGGTTCCAATGCTAAAAAGAGTTTGCTTGGTTAGTCTCATTTCTCATCTAGTTTCTTAAAGGGTTCATGTTTATATGCAAAAATTAAAAAAAGCTTCATGTTTATTTTGTGGAGTTCCTGAACCTTATTCACATACGGGCCGCTGGGCCACAAATCTTCCTTTGGTGAACTGACCTAATGGTGAGAACTTGGTGTTAAAGGGGTAAAAGCTGTACAATGGCTACTGATGAAGTAGGGCTGCAGGGTGTCAGTCTTTCTCATACCAGAGATGTATGTCATGATGCATTTCATTGCCAGCAATCTGCTCACAGGGTGAAGTAATAGGATCATAGGATTTAGAGCTGGAAGAAATCTTAGAGATCAACTACCATATTTTATAAATGAAGACTCAAGTCTGGGAAGATAAAATGACTTGCCCAAAGTGTGGTAGCAAGGAAGAGGCAGAGCTGAGATTCTGGTCTAGATATTCTAACTCCAAACCTAATACTACATTCTAGTTCTAATACTTCATCTAGTTCAACCATCTCATTTTACAAAGGAGGAAACAGAAGTCAAAAGGGAGAAGGTAAACTTTAAGAATGCATAGGCAGTATCCTGACCCTAAATCTAGCATTCTTTTCCCTATCTAGACACAATCATAGAATCTGATTTGAAGAGGACTTGAGTGGTCAGACTCAATGCTTGAAGAGGGATTCCCTGTAAAAAGTCTGTGACAAATAGACACTGAGCCACTTTCCTTGAAGAATGCTCAGCTTATCTACCAAGTCTATCATTCAGAGACTTTTGGAATATGGAGCTAATAAAACAAGGTCATTTTCCTTGTGCAGTCCACACTAGAATGGCCTGAGAACAATTTTCAGGATAAACAAAACAAAAGGTCCTCTTAGAAAATTCTTCATTTGTTTTTTGTTTAAAGATTTTCCAAACTTATCACATGATGGACAGAGAAGAGCTTCATTATCTTCCCAACAATAATGCCAACAATATATGGTTATTTCAAAAAGAACTCAGAGTATTTTCACAATTACCTCATTCTTGTTCTAGCTTCAGCAAGACTAGGAAGCAGCATACTTAGGATGCAAGAGATAAAAACAGGGAAAAGAAAATATATTGCAGAACTCAAAAATCTTATCTATTTTCAGCCTGTGTCTTCACAATAATTCATTCAAGGAGGCTCCAAGAATAATTTTTGATGTAAACTCAGCTACGAACATACATCATTGAACTGATAAGAATCACAGACTAAACTTATGAAATATAGTAAGGTTCATTCCTTTCATGGTGTTAAAATAACTTTTTTCCTAAGGTTCAACAGATACAAAAGATAAAAAAGGGTTATCATTAATCCTTAAAAAAGGTCTCATAAATTCATTCAGTGGGTTGATGATGGTTTGAAGATGAACTTTTTAGATTTATTCACTGAATTAATTTGATAAAAATACTGGAAGCCATAAAATAAACCACACAGCACATAAGCTGATTGGTTTAAATGTCTCTCTATTTTGGTGTGGTACAAAATAATTCATTCTGAACCTATTGATTTAAAAACTCCCACCTCATCTAGTAAAATATTGTAGGGATGGCAGGTAGTGTGGTATAGTAGATTGAGCAATGGACTTAAAAGTCTGGAAGAATTGTGCTCTAAGTTAAAATCCCAGCTTTGACATCAATCGGTTATATGACCTTGCACAAATCCCACTATTTCCCTGGGCCTGATTATCCTCCTCATCTGTGAGATGGCAAGAGGGTTAGATGAGATGATCTGTAAGATTCCCTCTAGTTTTAGTGTGTTTCATATGAATTCTCCTTCAGTGGTCTGGTATTTCACTGGTAAGCATGTTCTTCACAATGGGCAAGAGAGAGTTCATGAGTTACTGTGGTCCCAAAAAACTCTAAACAAATTCATGTCCTGGTGGACAATCTTTTGGTGAGAAGTTTTCCAGGGCTTCAACTAGAGAGGTTGTCAATCATTCATTCAATGCATGGTTTGTTGATGAGTGTCCTTGACGTTATCTAGTGGGGCAGGTCTTGTTGACATTTGTGCTTTAATAACTCAAGAGCTCACTGAAGTTCCCCTACATATAGGTCAATTTACTTACAATATGCACTTTTTATGAAAGTGAAATGACAACATTATCTCACTACATCTGGTATTCTTTTTGCTCATTCTCTCTCCATCATCTTTAACCTTTTTTTAAAAAAATTCTTATTAGATAAGAAAGGGTGAAATATACCCAAAATTCTGGGATGATTTTATGGAAAATTAAGTCTAACAATTCAGCAGAAAAAGATTATTGACCTTGGTATGAGGTAACCTGGATTTGAAACTTAGTTCTGATTCTTACTACTTGTGTGACTTTTAGGCAAGTTACTTAATTTCTTTGAGTCTCAGTTTCCTAATCTGAAAAAGAAGGGAGTCTGCAAAATGAACTCCAAATGAGATTTCTTTCAGATATAAATCCTATAATCTTAAATAATTTAAATTCCCTGAACCTCAAGTTTATTACCTGTAAAATAGAAATATTTTCTATTTCATATGGATATTGTGAGATGAGTGTCTCATATATTTTAATGTACTCCAGAAATGGAGCTATTTTTAAATTCTTAAAATTTTAATTCAAAATCTTTAAAATTTTTTAAATCTCCAAATGTCTTATTTTAAAGTACTTAAAAAAAAAGTTCTGGTAAGATAAGAGAAGTACAGTTAAAAAATTCAACTAAAAGAACAAAACTGAGTCACTAGACTGAGCAGAATAAGTAGGTGGCTATCTACAAGGCTGTCTACATTTTCTTGCCTGAAGAACTGTCATGTATTACAAAGTAGATGTAGATCTGGGACATATGACAAACAGTCTATGACTCTGTCATTTCTTACTTTTTCTTTTGAGGATGTAATTTGTTATATACCACTCCTTGTCATGAGGATCTGGCGTCAGGAGGCCTGAGGCTTGAGCACCGAACCCCCCCCTAAGGAATATTTAGTTACCTGGCCTCTTGGTTTTTGATTCCTTCTCAAGAGAATTAGGGCACTGGATTAAATGTTCTCTATGGCAGTAGACCCCTAGGGAAGGGTGACTGCTGTGCAAGAGGTGATTTAAAACTTTATTAAGAACCAGAGCTAAGATTGAAATTTTAATTATTTCAATTAAACTTATGTAAACTATAATCTTAAAAGTATAAAACACCTAATTAAAAAGTAATAAATAAAATTTCTACAAATAAAATATCTTGTATATTTGTGCTTTGCTATTTAAAAAAACATGCTAATACTCTTATGATTAATATAGATTAATTTAAAAATTTTACTGAATTCAGTTTTTTGTCATATCTTTCCTCAATCAGTGGAATCAAACAATAAAATAATTAGGATATGAAGTTCTATGAACTTTTTTGACGTTAAAAGGAAGTCTACACATTCAAAGAACATCAGAATTAAAGAAGGATGGGAACCACTATTCTTTAATTCTGATGTTTTTTGCTCTAAATTAGCCCTCCAGTCACTAATATACTGTACTCCAAGAGCTTTTAGAGCCCTAACTTTTTTTGTCCTAATTTTTAAGTTCTAAAGTCTCTTTTAGCTCTAATATTCTATGATCTTGCGATGCTATCAAATAAGTTCTCTCTGTCTCTGTCTGTCTGTCTGTCTGTCTGTCTCTCTCAACAGTGTGGCTTCCTGATATTGCCATTGTGGAAGGAACACAAATATCTGACTGCTAATTATGAAATAGCAACCCCAATGCAAGATACAGAAAGGACTCTGCTCACTTGCCTTTACTTAATGGGTCACAATGATCTCTAATAAAGTATGTTGAAAAACTAAAAGAGCATGGGCCTATAAAATCTTGGTATTATAACACTCTGGCTGAAGGGAAAGAAATGCTTTGCAACACATTAAACACATCCAAGGAAGAAAGGACATGGTGCTCATATATTCTCTTGGCACCCAGCACACACAGAGGAAGAGCAGGGGAGGATATAAATAAAAGGACTGCCTTACTTGGGCTTTTTTCTTCAGCAAGGTCACAGGCACACAGCAGGTCAGAATCGATTGAAATGGGCTTCTGTTTAATCCAGAACTTTGTGCTGGCCTTTTGGTTAGTAACAGGGTCTATCTCCACTTTGTCTCCAGATATACCTTTAAGTCAGAAGAGAGAGAAAAACCAATGGCAGCAGACTGCATGAACAATATCACAATAGCTGTTTTATATACCCTTTATACATTTTTAATTAGTATAGCAGCAGTAGAACTAATAGCTCATATTTAGAGAGACCCTAGATTTGGAGTCAGAAACTCTGGGTTCAAATCCCATCTCTGTGGATGGCTAACTTTGTGACCATGGGCAAGCTGTGAATTCTCCTTTTTGTGTATTACTACCCTTATTCCAGCCTTCTTCCAGTTGAAATATTCCACTGCAAAGTCTCCATTTCCTTCTAGCTCTGATACACTACGATTCTATAGTCTTTCCATTTATCGGTCTGATTTTCTGAGGAGAAGCAATGAAACACTGCTTATTTGTGTATGCTGCCTTACACACAGCACTAGGTGTAAAACACCAGGGAAAAACATGCAACAGAGCCATTAGGGACAAAAGTGAAAAATATTAATATTGCTCCTTCAGATCTGATTTCCAAAACTGTGAAAGGCAGACTCTATAGTAGCAAGGGATTAAAAAAGCAGGGAAAATGTGCACACTAGGGCTACAAAACATCCTAAGATAATCACTGAAATTTATGCCAATCATTCTTCCAGTATCATAAGAGAATATACTCAGAGTAAAATATATGACCTATGCCAGGTGCTTTCTTTTTCTCACTCATTGAAAATTAAAGGATTTGTCTGTTGACGGAGTGAGACAAAACCTTCAATGCACCTACCAGAGTGGGACCCATATGGAGCTTTAAAGTAATTGCATTTTTAGGTCAGAGGATAAAGGTCAAGGTCAGTATGGGGAAAAAAGGTAGAAGAAGTAATTAAAATAATAAAATGGGCATGCTGCGGCACAAAAGACAAATCACACCAGCCTATTTCACGTGAGGGCTTTTGTTCATTACACTTTAGAAGTCTAGGCGGGTCTGGAGTGAAGTGTGAGAAAACTTCATTTTCAACAATGAATCTAGTGTGAATGAATAAGAATGGCTTAATTAAAAAATCAACCATCTTCTGACAGCAAATTTAGCCCAATACAAATAAATACTGAAGATTTATATTCATACATTTCTATCTTCTTTTGTCACAAGTACCAAACTATCACTAGTTAAGGGCAGAAGATTTTCACCTGAAGAATTATAAACAAAGTGACTCCTGATTTTTCTTTTCAATAAACATCACACTAATGGGTTAATGGCTGCTTAACCTTGACCATTACCATGGGGGGCTCCAGCAAAGGTGATCTATAAGGATTTCTAAATTAATTAGTCAAAAGTCAGGATTTGTCATTAGACCTATTTCGGATATGTTATATTTTAATTAGACAGAACATTACAAGTGCCAATGATCCAGGAAGGGAAGGCCTCAATTTCAGGAAAGTAAAAATGGGTTGGAAGGCCAACATCATTACTTTTTACTTCAAACATATGGTAATTCTCCAGTGTTCGTGCACGCGCGCTCTCTCTCTCTCATTTGGCTATTGATTGTTTAAGATCTGGGTCTTTTTCTGTGGTTCACAGAAAGAAAAACATTTGAGTTCAGTATATTGATGGTGTTTTTTTTTTTTTTTAATTTTGACATTTATAAAAGTTGTGACACAGTAATACAAAAATAAATGTAGGTACATCTTATGAGGAAATAAATATATTCTTTTTTTGGGGGGTGAAGGGGATTATGGGAGAGATGGAAGAGGGTGAAGGAAAATGAAAAAAAAAAAAGATCATTGGAGACATATTTTAACATTTTTGTCCTATGGCCCTACAACTCCTGAAGCTACATTCAGTCAATATTGTTAATGTACCTTGTTAATTTGATAGGATTTGTCAGGTAACTCCACTGGAAAATTATATAAACCTGTTCCAGATGAACAGATGATAGTGACATGAATTAAAGTGATAGAACAATAGTAGAATATAAACTAGAAATGACATCCAAAGTGGCTGTTGATTTATTGCCATACTGAGTTTGGTTCTGGGCTTCCATGTATATTAGTGCTACAAATCTGGGTCCATTTAGCAGAGAGATGCTCGTACATACATCACTGGCTCCTGTTCCAAGCCAAGGTCACTCTCCGTTGCATCAATCTTTTCAACAGAGCCTACTTCACAAAGCCTCGAGTTTTCCCAGCCATCTCAGATGTACCACATTCTCCTTCTCTTTCATCTTTCTTTTATCATGTAAAGTACACTTTAACTTCTATTATTTTTATCTGCAAATTGTTACTGTAGAGTTCATCCATTATGTTCCATATCACAGCATCAACTGCCTTAATTCCCACACCAGCACATGAATTCTTTCCCCAACGATGCCCCTTTGCAGCATTATTCTAGTAATAGTATGAATGACAATAATAATATATTTGAGGGAGAACTATATCATGGGGACATAAGAGTTGAAGGGAAACTTGGAGAGATCATCTACTCCAACGATCATCTTAAAGATAAGAAAAAAATAAGGTAAAATAAGGAATGGGGAATGATTATCAGAACTGGCATTTGGATCCAAGTATTCTAATTCCAAGTCTTTTTTTTTTTTAAACTACTAAGGTCTTTTTTCTATTTCAAATGCTATGATTCTTAGAATATGTTGTTATATTTTTTTTTGGGGGAAAGACAGGGTGACACAAGGGAGTTAAATAACTTGCCTAGAATCATACAGCTAGTAAATATTAAGTGTCTGAGGCCAAATTTGAACTAATTTTATGTTGTATATAAGTAAGCTACATCCATAGAGGTTAATTGGCTTATCCAAGGTCACACACGTAGTATGTGTTGCAGTGGGGGACCAACCCATCTTATATAAACATTGGGTCTACTGAAATTCTAAAAATCCTAAAATCCTAAAAATGCCAAACCCTAAAAGCTGTGAAGAGATTACTTTCTCTATTGTTACCTGAATATAAGAGACAGAAAAGCATTTCATTTGAGATCAGGTTGGACACAGTGAAGTACATATGTTTTTTAAAATTCAAATTGTGCCAATATGCTTATTATTGCTGCTATAGGGGAGGTAGAGGCACATATAACACCCGAGCTCTATGAACTTCAATGTGCTAAGCTGATTAGGTATCTAATACTGTATATGACCTCAATATGGAAAGTCCTTAGGGGTGAATAAGGGGGCCTAAGGAGGGTTGAAATGACAGGTCTGAGTGGCAGCTAAATTTCTACTCTGGAAGAGATAGGGTGATACAATAAATGAAAGAGAGTGGGGGAGGAGGAAGGAAGGAAAGATGAGTGAGAGAGAGAAGAGTGTGTTAGTTCAGTTTTAAAGTTTATTTTATTATTAAAAAAATTTTTTTTTTTAAAAATCATACCATGTTTCCCCACTGGCTATTTATTTCGCTATTTCAGATATATTGAAGTTTAAGTTTCTGGCTGACTTGTAACCAGCAGTATCTCCTAACACTTAAGCTTGAAATTTCTCTGATCTCCATGCTTGCTGTCTGGTAGATAATGAATGACCTGTAAACATTCATATATGGTAGAACCACTATTAAAGGAACAGTTGAAGTAAATTCTTTTGTAATGGCAACAGTGCGAGATTTTTCACAGCCCCTTCTATAATTCTGACATTTTATGTTTCATGATTCCTTCTTAATCTAAGATCCCTATGATCCATAACATCGTATGACTGAAGGTTGTTTTTGATTTTGCAGACATATGTTTCTATTGTTATTCAGAGTATTCCTATAAAAGTCAGGCATTCCCTTTATTCTGTACTGTCAACTGGAAATGGGAGAGTGTTAAACATGAGTGCCCTGCTAAAGGTGGGTAAGGAAAGTTTATAGTCCTTACCATACTGGACAGGGTCAGCTCCTTCCCTACCAAACAAGGTAGGCCATTTGTTTCCTATAACAGCTCTCCTCCCTTAACCATTTATCTTTAGTGATCTGTCATGACCTTTTCACGCTCTTACTTGTGACAGTTTCCAGATACAGTGAGTCAAACTTCACTGGAAGCAAAGTATCACACCAACTGTCAAGAATAGAAAACATTGCTCAACACTGTCCTCCATCAACATCAGTATATAAATTCTTGCTAAACAAGACTGCCAAAAATAAACATCAATAACAAAAAAGGGACTCTCAAGCCCATCTCATTTTCAGATGAATATATATTTTTCAAAGCCTTTAAAAGTTAAATCAAGTGTACATTTATTTAGGTCCTAGGTTCGAATCTTGGTTTCTGCTTCTTGCCAACCATGTGACCACAGGTAAATCCTTTCATCTCTCTGTACCTCAGTTTCTAATTCTGTAAAATTATCCCTAAGATCTTTCCAATTCTCAAGTCTATACTATTTATACTATGCTTTATCATTTGCAAAGCACTTTACACACAAGATTTCACTAGATTCTCACAGCCTTGAATAACAGGCAGGACAAGTAGTATTACCCAGAACCAAATAGATTGTGTATGGAGAACTGACCTGAATTCAGATGCAGCCTTAAACAATTAACAGCTGTGTAACCCTGGGGAAATTACTTAACCACTGTTTGCCTTCATCTACTAGAGAAGGAGATGGTAAACCACTCCTATATCTCTGCCAGGATGGTCTATGAGGTGACAAAGAGTCGGAAATGATTGAATGAACAACTACTAAAAACAAGACTTAGAGAGATGAATGATATAGCCAAATCAAACAGCCAAGACAGCAGCAGCATTAGAGCTTCAAAATTGAGTCTACTCAGGAGGACCTAAGTTCAAATTTGGCCTCAGACACTTAACATTTACTAGCAGTATGCTCCTAGGCTGTATGATCCTGTGTGATCACTTAACCCCATTTGCCTTGTGTTGCCCTGTTTCCCTCTTCCCTCCCCCCCCTACAAAAATGACTCCAACAATCTCTGTACCTAAGGCTCTTTCATCGCTCTTTTATAGCTACCTACTTTAATCAGATTTCACAGGAAGAAAATATGACTTTTTGGACTAGAACTACAATTTTGCTGGCATAGGGAACTATATGCTGATCAGGTTGGCACTTGTTCTACAGCAGGTAGCCCAACAAGGCAGTCTGGAACATGTGTTACACAGCTAGCACATGTCAAAGATAGGACTTGAATTCAGGTCTTCTTGACTTTGAGGCCTCTCAGTAAAAACACATCATTTTAAAACACTGATTAAAAAACATGTAGATTCACTATCCTAAGCATCATCCCAAAATTCTGCAATGCCCCACTATAAATGGCAATAGCAATGCCTTAAAATTATTTAAGTGTCTTTGTTAGAACATCAGACACTTTTCTCACAGTGATCTTGAGATAAGTAGTGTCAATATTATAATCCAATCCTCTTACAGCTGAAGAAAATATGGATCCAAAAGGACTATCCTTTGTCCAAGGTTCCATAATAACTGCTGAAGCCAGGACTTGTATTTAGGGCTTTTTCTCTTATGCCAAGTCAAACTGAAAATTCTGTAAGTCTGAGGCCATTAAATATCATGTCTGAGTATAGTTTTCAAGGTATCTATTTATTGAGAGATATTGTTTACTTGCTCAGGCATCAAAAGCTATAGTTTCATTCAAGTTTCTATAACGGGCTAGTTTAGCTGACAATGGCTCCTGTATTGTTTAAATTCTTAGAGAGTTGTTTAAAAAAAAAATCCTACAATCTTTTTATTTTCAGCTTTATGTAAGTCCTTGAAGACCTGGAAAGGCCAAAGAGAGAATCACTAAGCAAGCCTCGAGCTAGAAAGGATTACTCTTAGAATATTCATTCAAAATCATTTAACCAATCAATAGTATATCTATCTACTGTTCTGTTCTGTTACAGCAAAGATTTTTTTTTTTTGAAACCAGACAATTTCTATTGCTGATCGGATGTCTCCAAAATAAATGGGGAACCAAACTATATGAAAATCCCATGGGAAGGCCTTCTGAAAACAGAGACAACTGCTTATTGCCAGGTTGTGAAATTTGTGCTTCTAAGTTTTAAATGTGACATTGGTATTTCTATATTTTCTTGACAGTAGGCAAGTGGTTCTTTTTCAGTTGGCCTTTTATCCCACTGAACTGCTTTTTGGGCAAGTTACAGGGGGATTCACCCTTTAAGACAGAGGGTGGCCTAGATGACCCGCTAAGTTTTTCCTCCAAAATATAAGAGATACATGATGAAAAAACATTTATTAAGCAGTTTGTGCCAAACACTGTGCTAAGATATGGGAATACAAAAGCCCGGAAATGTTAAGGGTATACAGCAGTGCAGTGGTGGCAAAACCCAGAGCTCTTTCTGGTGCACTGACAGATCAGATGCCAGTATCCAGAGGTCTACAGGACACAGTGGCAGAGCAAATGGCAATACTGAGAGATCCTTCATCTTATTACAACGACTGTATTTGGCGCTATCCTGCTCATCATCCAAGCACTGTGAGGAGCTATGCTCACTCACAGTGATCATGGGCTATGCTACAAGATCTCTTTAAGCTTTGACTTTCAACATTATTATCATTCTATGTCCTCTGAACTCTTCCAGATCTAAAATGCTACACTCAATGTTTTGCCATATGTGTTAAGGTTGCCCCCTCTCCCCCCAGTTCTTAGACCCCATAATTCTATGACTCCAAGTCCTGGAATAAACCCCTAAAGTTTCTTTTATTATTAAGAGTGAACTACTAAAATAATTTTAGAATCAATATAAGCCGAAGTTCCCTCATGATGAAACAAAATCTGAGACAGGAAATGTGCTGCCTTGTATCAGGTAATGTAGGAAAGAGTGACCCGAAATGTAGAAGGCATTTAGCTGGTGTCAGTGACAAGATGCATTTCCATATAATGACAAGTTACCAGGCAAAGTAACATGAGGAAAAGTCCTCTTGCTTCCTAAAGTATTTTCTTTGGTACAGTAGCCTTTCCAGAATCTGATAACAGCAAGAGTCCGAGAAGCCCAAAGCAATAACTTTTTGAGGGAAGAAGTTTGGAACAGTTGGGTTATGCATATTCTGTTGTGAAAACAGAAGGTTAACTGAGGCAGCTTCAGATCTGGAATATCTGGGGCTAATTTAATGTTCATGCTACAGAAAATTATCCTTCATGAAGGATAAAAGCTCAGAGCTTCCACCCTTAGAATATATCTTGACATTCCAGTTTTTATTCTGAACTCTTGGCTCATCCAGAAGAAATGGGAAGCAGTAAAAAGCATAATAAAGGAGTCAGAGACACCCATAGGCCATAACCCAAACAGTTTTTAAGAAATTAAATTTTTGCAGGAGGTAGAATGCTGAATCTGAAGAAGAATATATGAAGAAAGCAACATGCTACATCCAGAAAGATATGTGGGAACCATATTATAATTATATAGGAGCTTTAAATGTCTGATAGAATAGGGAGCCACTGAAAATTATTCAACAATATTTTTTGTATCCCAACTGTGTGTAGAATCTGAACTGGATACTAAAGGAGCTATATGCTCCCCACCTATACAGAGATTATTGTTTAGTATGGTGATGTATGTGTACATGCATAGACACACACACAGATACATAGATCAATGTAATTCACAAGTGCATGAGAGAGATGAAACCATGTGATACAGGAAGAGAGGAAGGTCAACATGGGGAAAGTGTACAAGGGATGAATCAAGAAATCCTCCTGGAAAAATCATCTGAATTGAGTTTTAAGGAATTAGTAAGAATTTACACCCTTTGGAGATGGGGAATTCTAGTCATAGGAAAGAGAAGAAACAAAGACAATAGAGTTGAAAAAATAAGGTCATTATGATTAAGTCCAATAGCCCATTTTAGTTGGAGCACAAAGTATAAGGTAGGGTAGCAGTGCTAGTCAATCAATATGAATTTACTTAGGATCCATCAAGTGCCAGGCACTATATGAGCTAAAGTAAAAAAGGTAAAGTAGTGTCAAACTGGGGAGGGTCTTAAATGGCAAGTTATGCAGCCTAAACTCTGCTTGAGAAGCACTAGAAAGTCACTACAGGAATTTGAGTGGAAAAGTAAAATGACTAGATCAATACATAAGGAAAATAGACCTGGCAATGACATTAAGTACAGTTGCTAAGGGGAATACTGGAGAGGAAAGAAATGAAAAGAGGATACTATTTTATATATGCAGTTATGAAGGGTTCAATAAGAGTAATAGCAGTAAGAATAGAGGGAAAAGAATGGATGTATGAGCTATTACACAAGCAGAATCCACAAGCTTGTTAAGATTGTTTTAATGTTTGAATGAGAGAGTAGCCTATCTCTAACCTGATCACTCTTGATACCCTTTGCAGTTCCTAAAGTTTTTCTTGGATTTCTAATAGCATTTGTAAACAAGATGCAGTGAATGGTCTGAATATACAGTGAGCGCAGGATCAAGAATAAAATCTGAATCATCTTTACTGCTGCTACCTTTGAAAACAAGGATTTGGCTATCAGAAATTCAGCATGGTGGGGTTTAAAGTATATCAGACTTGGTGCTGAAAAATCTGGGTCTGAATTTTGACTTTCCCACTTAAAAGATGTGTGACACTGGGCAAGCCCTTCCCTATTCCAGGCTTTATTTTCCTGATCTGCAAAATGAGGAATTTGGAGTAGATAAACTCTAAGGTCCCTTTTTGCTGGGAAATCTTTCTAAATGGTACTGAGTTATAATGGCCTTCAGGAGTGGGTGGATTCCAGCTGTGATATCTTTTGTGTTAATAACTCAGAGAGGTTTTGGCAAACCCTGAAGACAGGATACTCTCAGCACCTCATACAGACACTCACCACTTAGAAGATGACGCCACAGGTGTCGAAAGTGAAATATCTTGTTCTGACTGACACAGGACAGACGGAGAGAGGAGACCATTCATTCATCAGTGTCAGGAGAGATTTGAAGAACCTGCCTAGTCAGTTGAAATAAACTAAATTATTTACTGTTCTCAGAATCCAGCGTACTTCATTTCATTGCTCATAAAGTGCATACTGTTTTGCTGGGCTCTGCTTTATGCAAGATTGCAGTTCAAGGTAAAGAAATTTTTGGACCAGAGTGAGCACTTATATTTTTAAGTCTGAATAAAAGGTTTCCCCTCTAAGAAGAGACATAATATCTTTTACAACCCTTATAAAGTAAGGAAACATTAGTTTCCCAAATACGTAGGGAACCACAATACATATTAATATATTTCACGTGAATTTCACAAGTTTCTTGTTATCTTCTTACAGCCATTCTTCTTTCCTCAATTCCACCACTACTACCCTAACACATGTCATAATTATTACCCACCTGGACTAAAATATTCTTTTAACAGGTCTTTCAACTGGCTCTCCCAACCAATACATTTTTCAAACACTGCCAGACTGAATCTGTCTTATCCAAAGATCTGTCATGTAATTTCTTGGCTTTAAATCCTTCAGTGAATTCCCAGTGCCTACCAAGTAAAAGTCAAACTCCTTAGATTGGTGTTCAAGGACCTCCACACCACCCCACCTTTCAAGCTTTTCAAACTTAATTCCACAGGTGTCAGCCAAACTGTCCCACCCTCCATCTAACACATATACCCTGTGGTCCTCCAACTCCATGGTCACATGGTGCTGCTGCCCGTGGCTGGAGTACATTTCTGACCTGATGAAATCTCATCCATCTCTGAAAATGCAGCTTCCATACTGCCTGTGCCCTTGGCCCTCCTACTGCAGTTTGTTTTGCACCTCTCTCATCTAATACTGTGCATTATAGCTCTCTGTGTACATGTCATGTCTTTTTATCAGACTAAGAATCTCATGAGAGTGGGAACGATGTCTAATCTAAACTTAGTATTTCCCCTAAGCATCAAATAGAAAGCTCTGGATACAGCAAATCCTTAGAAAATGTTTATCAAATTGAATTGAAATTGAATTGGACTTCCTTAGTTCTGATGAGGCTTCATTATGACTCTGGAGACTACTCTTGAATTTCATTACAGAAGCAAATAATCTGAAAATGCTTCCTTAATTCAGAAAGCCCCTTAGAAACACAAGCTCCTCCCCTACCCAATTATTAATTAACTAGGAGTATCAATTAGATTTGTGCATGAAAATTGAATATGACTATTATGAGAGATTGTCCTTCTTCCCTGCTGTTATAACTAGAGTTAGGAATTAAACTAGACTTCTATAAGCCCAGTGTTGGAAGGGACCTTAGAGGTCAGCAGCTCCACATGAGCTTGAGCAGGAATTCCTCTAATATTCCCAACAAGTACTTATTCAGTCTCTGCTTCAATACCTTCAGCAAAAAGGGTCTCAACTACGTACTGAAGCAGCCTATACCATTTTGAGCCAGCTCTTGACTATTTAGAAGTTTTCCTCAGGACTAACTTGAATTTGCTTTGTTGTAACTGTCTCCATTGCTCTTAGCTTTGCTTAATTTCTTCCTGTATCTATGGTTGCCAGGCTACACCCAGAGTGGATGAATAGTCCTCTAGCTTGTGAGGCAGATATAATGTCCCACTAATACCAAAGGAGACAAAAATCACAGCTGCTGAAAATTCTTTCTGGAAAGCTGGGCAGAACTAGAGGTTGAGCAAAGGCTACAGTGGCATAGAAGGGGCAGCTGGGCAGAAGACTGGGGAAAGATGCACGATTTATCACTCCTGGAAACAAGATGGCCAACTCTGTAGTACTGAGACTAAACCATTTAGTTACTGGTTGGAACTTTTGTCCCTTCCCCATGGCAGTAGGGGTGATATTCCTGGTTCTCTTTTCATTCATTATGTATCCTCTATGTACTGTATATTTTCCATAATCTCATCTTTTTACTGTAATTAGAGAAGGGATCATTGGCAAGAGCATTTGGGCTTATTGGGCACTCTTACTAAGATCAAAAAGCAAGAGGACAAAGAAATAAGAGCTTTAGTCTTGTTCTCATGCCTTCCTCTGGCCAACACATGCTCTGTCTAGGAATGCTGGCATGACATAGTTGGAGATTTCCCATGTGCCAGCCAAAAGAGTAGTGGGAAGAGGAAGTCTGGGCATTGGAACCAGGGAAGGAAAGATGGTCACACAACTTCTACATGAAACTCTTCAAAGGGAAGAACCTCTATTAATTGAATAATTTATTTTACTTTGGAATAATTCTAAAGATAGGAAATATTTCCTTATATTAGGCCCCAGTTTCTTGGTAACTTCCATTTAATATCCTAGTCTTACTCTATGGGGACAAGCAAAATAAACCTAACTCCTAGACAATCACTGAATGTAAAATTGGAAGGAAACTCATTTGATAGAATATGAAAGGGACTCTAGGATATAGTGTGTCAGATCTTCAAAGACTCTCAGAACAAAGAATTTCAAAGAGGAAGATATTTAGTAATAGTCTGAGTACATAAAGATTCAAAGTGACTGACCCAAGGTCACACAGTGACAGTGGCAGAACCAGGACTGGAGTCCACATATCTTGACTTTATCACCACATTTTTCAGCTCAGAGCATTTTAGGCTCAAGTCAAACAGAAATGTATCTCTTTATCAGAAATTATAAAGGAAGGATGCTGTTCATAAGACCAAATGTTGATATTTGAGTTAGTTCTAAATCTTTGGTATAGATTTAAACATTAACTCGGGGAGTCAACAAAAACATGGAGGTCAATACTAAAGGTGGAAAAAGCAACATGTTTTATTAGAAACTGAGAATGTGAATAAGTACCTTAGAGTATGGAACATTAGAACACAGAACATCAGGGCTGGAAGGGACTTAGGGTATTTAGACTGCTGCAATAAATTGTGACAAAAAGGGAAGGAACCTCAGAACAAAGAACACAGACTATTAGGATTAAAATCATCATCCCCATCTCCAGATAACATTTCAGAGTTGGAAGGTTCCTCAAAACAATGCCTAAAATGGAATGATGAAAGACATCTCAGATTACTGAATATTAAAATTAGGGGACACTTGAGTGATAATCTAAGTAAGTCTCCTTCTCCCTACCCCCACCACCGATTTTATAAATGAAATTATTGAATTCAGAGAGGAGAGATGACTAGTCTAAGGACACATATATTCAAAGAAAAGAGAAAGTTGTTCCAAAGGCAGCTTGTGGGAGAAATTAAGTTCTTCAGTCAATTATGTAGAACAAAAATTATGGAATCTTACACATAAATGAATCCATTTGAAAAGAAAGCCTCAAGTCCCTTCTAGTTCCAATCTGCTTCTTAATAAGCAGGAAGACAAGCTGGAGCAATGAGCATTCATCATTCCCTCAGGTGGGAAAAATTACATATTTTAAATTTCATTGTTTAGACAATTTCTCAGCAAATAAATTACTTCTAGTCATTTGGGCCACATAAAAGTTGTGCACGGTTTCACATCACATTTATATGCTGTGGAATTTAAGAAAGCTGAGGATTTACAAAGTGAAACTGGCCTTGTATCTGTGCCTTACCTAGCTGCACATCTGTCGTGAATCTGAGTCGGTGAATCATGCTGACTTTGAAAGATTTGTAATGGTGACTGGACAGCATATCTTGGACTGTGGCTATGTCCGTCTGAGGATCCTCCTCTGAAATGCCTTCTCCCCTGGAACCTGTGAGAAATAAACATTGTAGTCAAATATGTGAAGATATAGAAAGATTGGACAATAGCACATGGTTAAGACCATTTGGGAACTGGATTATTTACGTTGGAAACTGAGAAAGCAGAGAGGTGACTTAATGCCACATTGTGATCTAAAAGGCAACACAAAGGTATGTGGCAGAGGTCAGCAGTCTGCATAATGTTCCCAATGAGGACAAATTGCAGTAAGGACAGGTAAAAGTAGGTAGGGGTATAACAGCAAGAATGAAGGTGAACGTGCTGTCTTGGTAATTATAAAAGGTACTTTTAAAAATCCCAAAGCTACAAATACAAAGCTATTAAAAAAAACCCAACCAACAAAAATAGAGTAAAGTCCTTAGTAAACCTGCCAAATCCTTGGAGAAATATTTGGAGGAAAAGTATGAATAAAAACTGTAGAGAATGAGAAGGCATAGGTGGGTTGCTGTCTGCACTGGATAAGAGGGAACACACACATCAATGAGGTCATAGTCCATGGTAGTACTGAAGAATAGAAACCTAAGGACTTCTTCTTTATCCAACTAAAATATTTTAGTTAAGCATTCAAAGCCCTCTACAATTTGGCAATGGCTTTCTTTTCTAGGCTCACATTACTACTTTCTCCTCCTCCCTTCTGGACTCTTTTCTAGCCAAAGTGTATTACTCACACCTCACTTTAAGAATAACTAACAATTCCATAATGTTTTTTATTTAAAGTTTGCTAATGCTTTATGCATGGACTTTCATTTGATCCTCCATAACAATGTCATGAGGTGGTTACTATAGGTTTTATTATCCCTATTTTGTAGATTTTATATTTTATAGATGAAAAAACAGATTTAGAAAGGAAAAATGACTTTTCCATGGTCAATAAACTAAGTGCTGGAGGAAAGATTTGAACGTGGATTTTCTTCACTGACTTTAGTGTTTTCACAATAGAAGTCAGTTCTTCCATCTCTTTCCCTAGCATGTTGACAGTCTGACATTTGATCTCCAAGAACTGATTTCTTACCTTTTTTTTTTTTAAACCCTTTATAACCTTGCTTCCATTGTCATCATTCAACTGGAAATGCTTTCACCAAAGCTGTTAATGATTTCTTAACTCCAGAATCTGTTGGCATTTTCTCAGTCCTCATCCTGCTGACTTCTCTGCAAAATACTGTTAAATACCTTTCTATACTCTCTTCTTTGGTATTTTTATGATACTACTGTCTCTTGGCTTTTTAAAAACTTATTTGCTAATCATCCATGTCCCTTCCTCTGAGGGTGTCCTCAAGGTTTTGTCTTAAGTTCTCTTGACTCCTCTCTCTAGACTCACTCTTGGTGATCTCATCAGCTTTCATAGGTTCACCCGACATGGATTGTTGGCTCCTAATTTGTCTCCCTGAGACAAATGTTTCCTCATTCTAATATTCCTAAAGCACAGATCTGACCTTATCACTCTCCTATTCAATATGGTCCTGTGGCTCTTTAATGACTAGAATAAGATATTATTTCATCTTTATCTCATCTTTTTAAATGTCTATTTTAAAGCTTTATAATATACACAGTTATTAGAACAATACTATATGGGTATAATTTATAATTCACACAAACATAGACAGACATACATGCATACATGTTTTTTGTTTTTTTTACTGGCCAAAAAAGCTTGGAGATTACTGGACTGACTATTCTCTATTAAGTTCCTTTTCTGTCTTAATTTCTGATGAATAAATTAAAAAAAGCTCTTATTAAACAATGTATTGTGCTACATAATGGTTCTACAAATAAAGAACTGAAATAACCCCTGCTCTTCTGAAGCCCTAACTCCAATAGGTGGTGCAGCTATAGGAAGATGGTAAGTTTGGTGGTCTTTCAGATGTAGCAACAGCAAGTTAGAAATTAAGGCCTAGTGGCTCTTTTTGGAACAGCAATAGAACAGATGGCAATAACCTTGATCTTAAGATCCCTTCCAGTTCCAGCATTCAACATGCTAAAATTACCAGTCTGTTCTAATATTCTCTGTTTCAGCATTTTATTTTCTAAATATTATGTTCTATAATTATTTGGTCTAATATTTTCATGAGGGTGGCTGGTTATTTCCTACAGTTTTTAATAATTTTTCATTTCCCCAATTCTATGCTTTAACTGAAACATAACTGACGAAATGCCAGTTAATTTCTATTTTAGGACATTTTAAATGTGGAAATTTTGGCAAAAATATGCAAACCTTTAAATGTTTTAAGATTATTTAAATCTGGGTGTTTTTTTTTTTTAAAGGAAATGCAATTACTTACAATGCTGCAAAACTTAAATTACTTACTAATTGTTATTTCTTAAATATTGCAGGTAATAGACATAGAAAGAAGTAAAATCTCATTAAGCTAATATGCCAGTTACTGGGGGAAACAACAAAGGAAAAACAACCCCACACTCAAGATTTTAAATTTTATGATGTTGGATTAAAACCAATTTAAAAATTACTATAACGTGACATATAATTTTTTACTGAGCAATTTCAGTGCCAGCTGCTAATAAAGCATCTTCGCTGCAAATGATAATTCAGATGCTTTTAGATAAAGTGGTGCATAAATATGGGGGGAAATTGATTTAGTTTCTTGTAGGAGATACTGAAGTATGACACATTTTGTTTAATACACCAGCTAATGTAGTCCTAAAAGCTGAAACAACTGCCAGTTTTCAGTCCTAAATTTGCTGGGGGAGATTAATGAAAACTTTATATTTTGCTGAAATGTTAATAATGGGCAGATGAAACGATGGGATTTTAGTAGAGGTCTTAAAGCTATGGAGCACCCAGCAAAAGGCTTGTCAATTTCTATATATTAATTTGGTTTAAGACTTATGTAGTTGGAGCTGGCTCAACACACTAATGCTTCCTACATTGACCTTCTACTCTTTGCTGGTGTAAATTCATAAGCCATTTGAGGATTTAAGCTTAGTGATACTTCAATGAGTTTTTTAGCCCTGTCCTGAGCAGGCAAAGGGATTATTTGCTTTTATGGTAAGGGCAACAAGACCTAAGGGAAGAAGAATCCTAAGACTGATGTTAAATACATACTAGAATTAAATAAATAATGGGAATGATTTGTACTCTTGAGATTTCAGGAATATTTCTCAAAATAGGCAAATCTGCTCAGCAGTTCCATGTGACAGTCTATAAATGAGATCCATCTTCTCATCATTTGTTTCATTGCTATCCATTTTTAAAAATCCATTTCAAATGTTGCCTCTACCAACACTTTTTTATAATTCTATGTTGATAATGACCTCATCCTACCCCTCAGGTGAAACAGAGTACCCTTGAACCTTCTTTGATGGATGTCATACTGGTGAATATGGCTATTTGTGTATGTGTCACATCTTTTTATTAGACAGAAACTTTCTAAAAGGTAGGGAGCAAATCTTATTCAAACTTTTTATCTCTTCCGAGCACTTGGAACAATATTCTGAACACAGTAGGTGCTTACAAATATATGATGAGGCTTTTGAGTTCATGAGCTCTCTCATTTTGAAAGAGTCTGTGATAAATCTCTGACATGTTTTTATTCAAGGTTTCCTTCGGAAACATAAGAATTGGGTTCATGTATAGCTGAAGCTGCAGGGAGAAAGGCAGGCAGAAAGGCAAGTAGAAAGGAAAAGTAGAAGAGGAGGAAGAAGAAAGAGGGAGGGAAAGGCAAAAAAGGGAGAGAGGGAGAGAGAAAGAAAGGGGAAGAAGGAGAAAAAGTGGGAGAAAGGAGAGAGAGACAGAGCTAGAGAATGAGAATACTCTTCTCCTCTTAGGTCTCATGGTAAGGGCCAAGAACAAGAAAATATATAGGACATTTATTAATCCAACAAAAACCCAAAAGATTTTTCATTCAGACCCCCAAAGAATCAAAACAACTGCCTTTCCTTCTTTGGTGTCTCTATTCTTCTCAAATGCCTTCTGGAGTTTTACTGATTTATTGTACTACTCTGAACATTTTCAAGAATTGCTGTGCAGTGTTTCTGTCTCTGGTGAGTCTTCTTCCCTATGGATAGGGCTTCCAACCTAAGACTAGAGACTGACCCCTTTCAAGGAGAAAGAAATTGGGATTTCTAGACAATGAAACAATTTTCTTCTCTGGCAGATCTTCCCTTTGCTTTTCCCATGTAACTCATAGCATCAATACAGACTTGATTTTCAAGTTCAAATCGCTTGTTCGTGGTGTGCCTATCTACTCTTTTAAAGTTTAGCAATGGCTCATTCTCTCCTTTTGCAACTTTTTGTAGCCATACTAGCTCCTCCTCTAAGGACCTTTCTCTGAGGATGGCTGTATCAGTGTGTAGCCCCTCTCCTCCCTTTCTGTTCCCTTTTCCCCTTCTTTCCAGTTTAGTCAAGTATGAACTTCATTAGCCATGAATTGGAAATGAGTTGATGCCAGAAGAAAGGGTTATTTCCATGGGGGCAACAAGGGAAGAAAGATGGTTCACACATTTTCAAAATTTCACTAGAAAGAAGGACATACCAAGTTCCTCCTCCTAAGAAGAAATGATCACTATGGTTGTATTAAGAAGTTGTAAAGTCTAATGTTATTATCAATAATTAAATGAAAAAAAAATCTTTTCTTACAATCAGTCTGTTTTTAAAGGTTAATACAGATAATAACAACTTCAGGTATGTATATATTTTGTCAAAGTCTACTGTTATGTAATATTCTGTGCTATGGCTTAGCATTTTATATTATACTGTATCAAACCCTTTTTATTTGCTTATTTTAGGGATGCACCGTTGTACATATTTTTGGTGAGTTTAAGAATATTTTAAATATTTCAGTCTATATAGATTAGAACTAAGGGGTCTGAAGTATGCCCTAATCAAGTCCTGAAGGTAATGAATGTGTGCTATAATGGAAAGAACAGCAGACTTAGAATTCTGATGTGGGGTATAGTGGATAGAATATTCATTCAGAGTCCAAGAATCAGACAAACACAGACTGAGAATTGGAAGGGAACTTGGAAGTCATAGAGGTCAACATCCTTTATTCAAATATGAAGAAACAGAAGCTCAAAGAGGTGATTTGGTCAGGGATACTCATCTAATTAATTAATGTTTGAACTCAGGTCTTCCAAACATAAAAGTCTGGTATTCTCTCTTTTATACTGTTTAGTTGCTGTGGACAACAGGTTTCAAAATCTGTCTCTAACACTTACTAGTTGTGTGACCATAAGTCCATTAAGCTATAAGAATATCCATTAGGTTAATGATGTCTGTATACTCAACTTAGAGAGTTACTGAGGAGCTCAACACAGATAATAAATGTCAAAAATAAAATCTCTTTCTCTGTCTCATATACATAACTATGTAGGTCAACTAATTAGTTTTTCTAGCATAATTACCATTACTAGCTCACATAATACTGTTTATTATGTATACACTTATTATATAATATTCTGTCCTATAGTTATCTGTGGTTTGTATGTTCTTAGAGCATAAGCTCCTTTAGGACAGGGTTTCTGTCATATCTTAAATTTCTGAAGTAGAATGAACTTAGTCACACCATAGAAGGGCTGGCTATGTTGGAGGGCTTTCCACTGGGGCTTTGGTGTTGGGCTTTCAGCTCTGAGTCATCTATATATAACTTGAAGCAGATCTCTTTCCTTCCCTTCCCTTCTCTGAGCTTTAGTTCCTACATCTGTAAAATAATGAAGTTGGACTAAATGACTTCTAGGTTTATCTTTTAAATCACAGGATACTAGAATTTGAACTTTGTAAGCTCCCCAGCATAGAAACATTACTCTGCGCACTAGTTGTTTGATAAACATTGAATTGTTTGTAGAGAATGGCAACAGAATGATAAAAGTTAGGGAAAGAAGAAAAGAAAGATGTAAAAGATAGCTAGAAGTAAATGACAACAATGACACGAATAGCAGCAGTGCTAATGGTACTGCTGCTTTATGATTTACACTTCTAAACATCTCATTTGTGAAGAAATGAGTGCATGGACTACCACCCCCATTTTCAAGACGAAGATTCTGAGGGGGGATGGGTTCTTCTGAAGTCACACAGCTGGTAAGAAGCGGAACTAGGATTAGAATCTAGTTCTTTTGGCTCAAAGATGAACTTTCTTTACACCCACTGTGCTACAGACTTGCTACAGGTGAAGAGGCTTGTTATTTATTTCCCATTAGCAATTATCTTTAATAAAATGGATTGTGCTTTTAGAAGGTGTGCTCCATTTCATAAGACTGGGCTCTGGAAGGAATCACATAATCCACTGCCTTCATTTTAGAGTTGTGCTTCAGAGAGGTTAAATGACTTAAGGAATACAATCTGGATTTGAATCCAAGTGCTTTGAATTCCAAACTTTGTGTTTTTTCCATTAAGCCAAAACTGAATTCAATTTATATTTCTTAATCGCTCCCATTTCTATAAGCCTTCATGATTTACACATGTTTTCCTTATAACAACCCTGTAAGGTTTGTGTGGAAGATGATTATTCCCATTTAAAAAAATAAGCCAGACTTCAGAGAGGGGGAGTAATTTGACCAAATAATTTAACTGAGCCAGAACTTTGGCTGGGACTTCTGGAGCCCCAGTCTGCATCACACACCACTATGAGACTGTGGAAAATGTAGCCATTGAGAAAAATCTTACTGGTCTCCTCACTCCTTTGATTTTTCTACATCCATCATAGTTTTTTCAAAGGCCTTTCAAGTCCCGAAAGCCTCATAAGCCCAAAGCTTCCCTTCTATTCAATGCTTTCCCCTGTTCATTGTTCAATTTTGCCAGTCTCTTAAAAACAATCAATAGGGGATAGACTGTAATACACACACACAACTCTATCACTCAGTGACAGTAATCTCACCACAGCCATCAGGATCACACACCCTTCTCCAGAACCTGCCATGTTACCATCAGAATAGGAATGCTTCCTGTCAGTGTTTAATTGATTAAACTACTGAAGCTGAAGCCGGCTACGCTGGAGGGCTTTCCACTGGGATTCTTTAGACCCTCTATAAATCAGGGTAATCTTATTTTATGGGGCTATCAGACGGAAACGAATGGAAATTTGGAGAACTGCAGCACATGGGTGAGAGCCAGAAAATTTTCCACACATTTACAACTCCTCTTTCAGGAGGACGTTAAGATTTATAAAACCCCTTTCTTATAACACTGTAAGATAGGTAAAGTTAAGCATTATTATCCCATTTTATAGATATGGAAACTGAAACTCATTACCTAGAATCAACTAAATAATAAGTGTAAGAAATGATTTGAATCCAGATCTCCTGACTCTAAATGTCTAGTGTGCCTTACACTACACCATACTGCCTTCTGCTAAAGGACAGACGGTTCAAATACTGGAAGGGTAGTCATGAGGGACTGGATTTAAGCCTGACCTCAGAAGGCAGATCTAGGACCAATCAATAAAAGTTACCAGAAGGTAGATTTAAGAAAAATGTCTACCAGTCATGGGCTGTTATACTTGACCACATTTATCTGTTACAAGGGAAAGCTCCTATTTGGTATAGGGGAAATGAGAATAAACAAAACAAAAATACACATTAGAAAATAGGTGTTTTAAAAGCTGGGCACCTAGGTTACTATTTTGCTAAATTTAACATATACTTTAAAAAAGCAGTTCAAGATTTCATATACAACCTCTCTTTTTTCCCTTTGAATATCAGAATATTTTTTGATTAATATAAAGTAAGAATAATTAGTAAATTGTTATGACTTTTATTATTAATTAATTTAAAAAGGAAAAACTCTCTAAAAATTAGAGTTGTTAAAAAATGGGCTGAACTATCTTAGGTGGGAATAAATTTCCTACTTTGAGAGATATTCAAAAGAGGCTGCCCTTCAAGATGTGAATCTTAAGATACAGGTTAGATTCAAGTCAGTAAGTATTCGTTAAACCCCTACTGTATGCACCAGGCACTATGCTAGGTGCTAGTAATAATAAGACAAAAATGAGAGAATCACTGCCCTCAGGGAGCTTATTTCTGCTGGGGACACATAAGATATACACAGATAGGAGGTAATGAGGGACTAAACCAAGGTGGTAATGGGGTAAGTGGAGAGGAGAGTAGTATGAGATGTTGTGAAGACTACATGACCATGTAGATCTACTCTGATTTTGAGGTTCCATTATTCTATTAAATTCTAAGGTAAAGTGAAAGGTTTTAAATGCCAAAAAATTTATTTTAACTTCTTCAATTGTTCAAAAGATATGAAACTTTGACAGTAACCGAACAAGCACATTTCCTTTCATTCCATTCTCTCTATTCACAGAGTGCCACTGTAGATCAGGCTCTTATCACCATCAACAGGTCATTTCCTTTTTCAATTCAGATGTCAACTCCTTGGTACAGACTTTCCCTATCCCTCAGTCTGGATGAATGCTATTGCTTCTGAAATGATGTCCCAGGTTCACATCTTTCCCTATTTCAATCCATCCTCTACACAGTTGTTAATTTTTCTAAAGCATTTTCTATTTACTCTGGTATGAAATATAACTGTTTTCTTTCTAAAAGTTGTTCACCAATCAACAGGATGATTTTAGAGAAGCCTGGAGAGATTAACATGAATTGATGCTAAGTGAAAAGAGCAGAACCAGGAGATCACTGTACATGATAACAACAATATTATACAACAATCAAGTCTTATGGACGTGACTCTTTCCAACAATGAGATGATTGAGGCCACTTTCAAGGATCTTGTGATGAAGAAAGCCATCTACACTTAGAGAGAAGACTGTGGGAACTGAATAATTTATCATTGTCATCAGACAATGAATATGAATCAGAACTGAATATGGATCATAACATAGCATTCTCACTCTCTTTGTTGTTGTTCGCTTGTATTTTCTTTTCTTACTTATTTTGTTTCCTTTTTGATCAGATTTTTCTAGAGTAACAAGATAATTGTATAAATATGTTTACATATATTGGATTTAACATATATTTAAGATGTATAACAGATACTGGATTGCTTGCCATCTAGGGGAGGGGGTGGAGGGAAGGAGGGGAAAATTTGGAAAACAAAGCTATGCAAGAGTCAATGTTGAAAAATTATCCGTATTATGTATACACTTTGTGAAAGACATGTCTTTCCTTTTATCTACCTTTCCTTCTCAAAAATACTTGTGAAACTGAGAAATTGCTTTGGCACAATGTTGACCTAGCACCTGAAGTTTGTTCAGTTCTAGTTTACACACAAACGTATCTAATACATGATAATATTTTAGAGACATACCCAAATTATTAGCTAGTGGTAGATGATAAGAAATCACATATAAGCAGCTAATCTCTATGCCCTCACTCAAACCAAAGGCACGGGCAGTTGTACTGCAAACATGTTTCCTTACTACTTTAATGTACTAGTGTACTGCTTAATGAAAGTTCTTAATTGTAATTCAATTAATTACATACACAGAGTCCCCAATTACATTTTCCAATAAGACATTGGCTGTGATACAGGTTTAAATGCACTTAACCAATTTTAATATATTAAGACCAATTTCCCTTGAATACTAATTACTACCTAATGATAAAATGAGAAAGGGGAACTTTCCAGGAAGGGGATAGAGAAAAATGAAACTAATTAGCCTTAAGCATTTTGGAACTTCTCACTCTAGACAGCACAGAACAGGCTCTTGTTGTTGAGAAAGGAGGTGAGGGTAAAACTCAGTATTCATTTGGCAAACATTTATTAAATGCTTCAAGTTGAAGATATAAAGGCAGACAGGACATAGACCCTTCTTCCAGGAACTTTATAATCTAATGAAATTAAATATGTAAATAAAAATAACTATGGAACAAGAAGAGCAAGGTGAGTGGAGAGGTCAAAAATTCATGCTTTTAAAAAGAAGTTTAAGAAAGAAAAAAAAATCCCTTTCATGTCAGAAGTAGATAGGTGAGATATAGAAAAAAGGTAGAATCTAAGTTAGGCAGGAAGGCTCCAGAGAGACCTGGTCATCTGCATCAGATATGGCCAGTTTCAATGATCTTGTGATTTATCAATAGGGGGACTTCTGCAAATCTGAGCAAGATGAAGCTAAGCTGAAGGGGAGAAAATAGGGATCATGAATGGGAGGTAGCACAGCACAAAGAATGTTAGATTTAGTAGTACTTGCCAGCTCCACTGGCAGAACCTTTGAGAAGCAAGAGTCATTTCCACACCAAGAAATTGTTAATGGCAGACACACACACTTTCATATTAATAATAAAATTAATTAATAATAAAAGCCAGAACTCACATTTCTAGTTTGCTTTTTTACAATTGCCTTCCTCTCAATTACTGGTACAATAATAAGGTAAATGGTGTCAACATCAGTTGCAAGGAGGGAAAGTGACCTCAAGGTATTTAAATGCCTAGCCCACTGTTAAGGGCCATTGTTTATGGGAGAACAGATACATGCAAGACACATGTAGTTCTCTTTCCTGACAAAAGAGAAGATTATGTGTACAGACATCTCATCTCTTGAAATAAAAAATAATATAGTGGGGAAATGGTATAACTGTAACACAGGGAATACAGGTATAATAATTATCTCATCTCAGGAATGAGGAAACTATAGCCTGAAATATGCAAACACCTTAAGGATGGTAAACTATGGAGTCAGGAAACTGGGATTTGAATATGGCTCAACCACTTAACTTGGGAGATCCAGAGCAAAGCAAATTACTTTCCTCTTAAGATCTGGGACTCCTTAACTGTAAAAATAGGGGAGGGATCTAGAATTCACTTCCAATTTTAATATTCCAAGTAATGTTTTCTAAAGTCCTTACCAGCTTAGATATTCAATGTTTTTATATGTTATGCTGATAAGCCTTATCTGGCTCTGTATTCTACATTCTAACATTGACAAAATTTATAACAATTAAGAGATTTCAGAAATCATCTGGCCAAAATTCATTTTAAAAATGAGAAAACTGAGTTCTTGAGAGAATTAATTTCCATAGGCACAAGTGCTTTGCACTGGTAGAAGGAGCATTCACACCTATGATATCTAGGATCTTTTGAAATATTTTAGTATGAATATTGCAATATGCTGATAGGATAGGGATAGAGATCAGAGCTGTTTCATTGGTATTACAAACTCCAAGTGGAGGAAATTTTATCTACCAATTTAGGTTGGCATCATCTCAGAAATTTATTATGTTGGTTGCTGATTTGAACCAAGGTCTTCCTGGCTTTGAGGACCATGCTGCCATCAATTTAAAAAGCATAACTAGACCTCCTGTTTTGATAGGGCTTTAGGGTTTACAAACTACTTTCCTACCAATAATAACTCACATTTCTACAGTGCTTGAAAATCTGCATGGCATGTGTCTCATTACAACCCTGTGAGGTGGTATATTATTATTATCTTCACTTAACAGATAAGGAAATAGAGGCCCAAAGCACTAAAATTGTTGCTCTATAGCCACAAAGTCAGACTAGGTAGTTTTCCTTTCTGTAAAATGAAGAGGCTGGCCTAGATGGTCTCTAAGGTCTTTTATGCCCTAAATCCTATGATCTTATAAGTGACAGAGCCTGAAATCATTTACTTTCTCAAAGACTTACAATTCTATTCATAAAAAAATCTTATATATCATATTGTTTCCTTCTGTCTCAAATAATCCTATTGAGGCACCACAAAATGACATCTAAAGCTAAAAGGAGCTTTTATATTTAAAGTGCTACAGTTCATGTTGAAGGAGGTTAGTAATCTTTGAGTAGGACAGAACTTCCCCAGGACCAAGGGTACTAACCCCTAGGGTGAAGTCGCCTCTGTTGATATAAAGCATCTAAAAGAAGGAGAAATCCACTCATTATGAGTCAGGATCATAAAGAGTATCTGGAAAATTAGCAGAAACTGTTAGAAAAAAAAAAAAAGCATTCCTTTCTTTTTCCAATAGCTGCCTTTTCCCTCTTTCCCTTTTCTATTTAACAATAAAATAAAACAAAGATGAACAATGAACAAGTGATATTCTCTACAAAAATTTTGCATTCTTTCTCAGTGCTGAACCACCTATCTTAAATCTTCTGAATCTTCGAGGAGTCTTTCATTAGACAAGTTATATTTAAAGACTTTGATTGAGAAGCTTTGTGATCTGGGGTCAGACACTACAACTCTTAGTCTTTAACTAGAAAGTGAGGTTATTGTCACATTTATATAGTGTGTTCATAAAACTCTTGGGAGGCATAGAAGAAATATCTCCATTTTATATATAAGAAAAGAGAGTGAATGATAAAAGATCTGGAGCTGGAGGGGGCTTGGAGAATATCTATACCAATTCTCTCATTTTAGAATTAAGCAAACAACCCTACAGAAGTAAAAAAAAAAAATGGGACACTAGAAAACTAATAAGTAACAGTTGAATCTGAAACCAGATCTTTTTATTCCAGATTGGTATCTATTACATAGCTGTCTAGGGCCCTGAAGTTTTCAAGGGATGGAATTTGGATTTCAATCCATATTTTCTGACTTAAAATTCAATACTCTTATTGCCAACATTCCTTCTGGATCTAAAGTCTTGTAAATCGGTGAGAAAACAAATCCATACAAATAAACACACACATGTTTATACCTATCCACAAACTATGGATTCAAATTCATCTGGACTATTTCAGTCTTGGTTTGTTTCTCATCAGCCACATTTATATCTGGGTTCATCAAAAACAGGTACTATTTACTATCCTTTTGGGGGAATTTTCCTTGTTTTGAATATTCAAATATTCAGCTTAAACTTGATATTTCACTAAGTCATTAAGCCAATGAAAGAGCCTATTTCCTTTCCCTGATCACTGAAAGGAAAATTACCATTTTTAAGTTTTTCTACCTCTAAAATAGTGAGTTCAATTCAACTCAAAAAAACATTTATTATGTTCAAAATCCCTTTGGTTTTCTAAGGCCTTTGTCTAAAGGCCTGTGATGATGTTCAAATCACTCTAAGCTTTAGAATCATAGAAGTAAGAATTGCAATGGACCTACACTATTAAAAAAGCTAAAAAGACAGACTTTAAAGGAGGATATTAGGTCTGAAAAAGGCCTGAGAACATACACTATTATATAATATTTCAAAATTGGAAGAAACAGAAGATTTTCTCTTCCAACTCTCTTATTTAAAATTATTTAATACACAAACTGAGACCTAGAGAGGCTTCCCCAAGGACATGTTAAGCCAGTGACAGGATTACAAAAACAGACTATGAAGTGACTGTGCTCTTAGGAAAAGCAAAGTGAACTGTAGCCTTATTATTTCTAAGCAACTTCTATTTATAAAAGATAATAACTAGATCACCTTTTGGGAGTACTTTCCTTGGAGGATATCTTAACCTAAGAGATGAATTTCTGGGAAGTTTGTTGTAGTCACAGAAATAATTCAATTCAATAAATATTTTAACTGCCTACTATGCATTGTCTTATGCCTGGTCTAGAAGAAATAAAGCTGAGAGGGCAGTTTCTATTCTCTAGGACCATAAGGCCCTTATAACAAATAGTAGAGATAGGATCATACAGAAACAAGTATGACATAAAGTAGAATGTGATAGGAAGATACAAAGCCAAGCAAAGAACTGTGGCTTAGATTCAGCTGAAATAGGACATCTTTTATAATATTGAGCTTGTAATTTTCTAACCCAGAAGAGTAGCATGTAGTGGAAAGAGCACTGAAACTGCAGCTAGAGGATGAGTTTGAATCTTGTCCCTACTACTTTCTGCCTGTGTGACTTTGGGCAAATCCCTCAGTCTTTCTGGGCCTCAGTTTCCTCACTGGTAAAATGAGGAAGTAGGACAAAACATCTCTAAATACTATCTCGAATATACTGTGTAAACGGAGGGCTTATGTCCAATGCAGGACACAGCCTAAAGGAATATCTGAAAGACAGTATGATATAATACCATATAAGTATTTATTCAGTATCTGTTACTATACAATATGCATTCATTATCTACTTACAAGTCAGATACAGTGCTAAGCTTGGGAGATACTTATAAGAAAAGGAAAGATAATTCTTGATCTCCAGAAGCTTACAATTTCTAATGGGGAAAGACCATAAACACATGAAAAGTAGATGGCACGGGGGTTAGGAGAGAGCTGATTGGTTATTGTCCTTTGTTCTCAAAAAAGATCAAAAAGAAATGGTTTACTCAAGGTGTGGCCACTGTGTATGCTATAGCTTCTTGGAGCCCAGGGTGAGAGTTAGGTGGATAGGGTGGAAAGCAACCCTGTAATGGGCTCAGCATGAGGCTAATCTTCCTGAACACACTCTTCACCCTGGGGAAGGAGAGGGAAGAGTATCCGGCAGAGTGGAATCCAAAGAGTGCACATGATGGGTATCAGGTAGTAATTGCAACAGGTTGGAAGTTTTGGTCAAATTGGATAAGTGCCTGGGACTTCTTCTGAGGAGATAATTACAGAAGTCTTCAAAAAGTATTTCTCTTTTCTAGAAGACAATATAAAAATTCAGAGAGATTACCTGATTAGAAGCAAAGATTAGAACCAAGAGGATTAGAATAGGAAACTCCTCTTTGGTCTTCAAATGCTTTTTTAATAGTTATTTTCATGTTTTATACTGGTCATATTCTAGCAGACAGATGTCAGAAGTATATATTAGCAGAAAGGAATTCAAGTTGGAAAGCTCAAGGTTGTTAGCTTTTTTCTCATTTAACAAGCCAAAACCTAGGCAAAAATCCCAAATCTCAGTTCCTAGGCAGAGCTATTTATCATTTTTTAGCTCCATGTACAAATGACACTGTTATGATCCTTAAAAAATTATCATGACAATTACACAATGCTTGAGCCACCTAAACTATCATATTTTGTGAAACATCATCATTTACCATTCTGTGATTCTTGGAAAGAAAAATTCTGAGATACCTTATTGAGGCTATGAAAGTGCTTTCAAACTCTTTAGTCTTCTTCCTAAGCTAGAAAAATTTGAGTTTAGACCTAGAGATGCTATGGTCCAAGGACCACCCTAAGTCTTAGAGAAATTCACTGGTAAAGGATTGGTCAACAGGATATGCATTTTTTTTTTTTTTTGTTTGGCTATAGTAACTCTTAAAAAAATCCTCTCTATTAAGGGTTGTAATCTATATCTTTATGTCTGAAATAATAGATGTCTTGAAGTAGTGAAGAATAATGGAAAGAACAGAATAAAATATAAAAGCTTTTATCAACACTTCTTAAAATTTTGATGTAACAGGAATGAAGAGAGCTCTGGATCAGAAGTCAGAGGACAAGTGTTTCAATTTTAACTCCACTACTTATTATATATTTGACCTTAGGCAAGTTGTTGATGGGCTTTGCTTTTATTCTGGGTCTCAGTTTCTTCATCTATAAAATTAGAGGTTTGGATTAGATGATCTTTTAAGATCCAATAAGAACAGATTTAATTTTTTTACCTTTCTGCTACACTAGCATCTAGATCACAAATGATCCATACTGAATGTAGTACAGTTGGAAGAGACCTTAATATACAGAACAGAGTGTTAAAGATAGAAGGAATTTTAAAAGACTATTGACTATTAGAACATACAATATTGGAATTGGAAAAGACTTTGAGGTGCACAACAGTGAATGCCAAAGCTTTGTGAGACAATAAAGATCTTCTAGACCAGCGAGTCTTAATTTGGGATTCATAGACCTCCATATGGTAGATTTCAGAGGTCCAGGAAGCTGGATGGAGAAAACAAAATTTAAACCAAACCAAACAATATCTTTATTTTCTGTAATATTTAACTGAATACCATTTTCTGTAATTATCAGAATAATATTCTGAGAAGGAGACTTTAAATTTCACCAGACTGCAGAAGGGATTTCTGACACAAAAAAAGGTTAAGTACCCCTGATGTAAACTATTCCCCAGTTTCTTGAGGTTCAAATAGAAGATGTAAGTGGCTTGTTCAAGAGCATACAATTGGTAAGTATAATTCAAATCAAGGAGTTCTGAGTAATCTAGAATATTTCCCCCTACACTTTTTTTCTATGTATCTTATGAGGTAAGAACTAGAATCAATAGGTGTAAGTTAGACAGATTTCAGCTCAATATAAAGAAGACCTTTTTAATACAACTGAATTGTTCAATAGTAGAACAGGCTTTATTTTAGCAGTGGTAGGAGAGTAGAACAATGAGCACTCTGTTATTGAAAGTGTTCAAGGGGAGACCAGACAAGCTCCTATTAGAAGAGTCATATTTTTTCTCTCTCAGTCTCTCTGTATTTCTCTCTTCTCCTTCCCTAAGGCTAAGATTCTATATTTCAAAGTTTGATTTAGAGGCTTATTAGCAAGAGAACAAAAAAATCATTTGAGATTTTAAAAATTTCCTTAAAAATAATCACTAGGTTAAAAACAGTTCCCCTCTCTCCTATTTTAGAAAGCATACATGGTTAATACTTCAAAAAAGTTTCAAAAATGTTGGGTGCATTGAAAGTGATATTGATAGCATAAAATGAACTGGATACCAGTCATTTTATCCACTAAATATTGTGGGTTTCGGAAAAGGCACTATATTTTCAAACTATGTTCAGGATTGATCATAACTTTGCCAGTATACGGTTTAACAGAAAAAGATTAATCATGAAGCCATAAACAGTATATAGCCTTTTAACCCAAAGGTAGGAAATCAATCATTTCACTTTGGAATATAGTTTTGGCTCCTGCTGACAACTTTTGCTGTAAGGAACAAACTGCCTTCCAAATCCCTATGCCCAGCCAGCTTCGCACTTGTTCCAGAAAGTATAACTTCTGGGCACTTGGACAATCTACAGAGCAAGATGAAAAAAGGCAGACATACTGTTCTCTCGCACAAGGCAGAACTCCAAAGTGCTCTGGCTCTCCAGAGTGCATTCTAAGTCCACAGGGATGTTGGGCTCACTCTGCTTCTCCAGGCGATACTGAGGACCTGGAAGACACAAAAGACAAAGGAGGAAGAAAAGCTTAAAAATGAAAAGAATAACTGAGAAGCGTGAATAAGGGGAGAGATACTCATGATTGTTTTGAGTATCCTTCACAGTTTGATATATAAATGGGAAGTGTGGAGCAACAGAGAGAGGAGAGGACTAGATCTGGAGTCCTTTCTGTGATATCAGCTAGGGTGGGGTAGGGATAAGGCATCACTAAACCTCTCAAAAATAGAGGGTTTATTTTTCCTTAAAACAGTTTAAAACCCCCCTGCTATGCATGATTAATTCACGCGATATTTATTAAGTGCCTACTATATGTACTAGTTCGGGAGTGTCTGAGAGAGAACTATAGATAAATAAGACTCAATTTCTACTTTGAAGGTGCTTGGGGTCTTAAGAGGGACAACAAAACATGGGCATAAAGAACCAAAATACAAAATAGCATATGATGAAGCCTGAGAGATATGAACTGGATTCTATTATAGAAGAGATTTCTTCTAGCTGGAATGACCATGAAGGAATCATACAAGATGTGGCACCTGAGTTATAATCTTTGTAGAGTGGAGAGAGTAAGTGGTGACAGAATGAGTAGAAGGACTAGGGGATAGGGCAGGAGGGTATTCTATGTTTAGAGAACAGTAAAGAAAAGTGTGAAAATAAAGAACATATTCGGGGGGAAGTTGGTCACTTGAAAAGAAACTGAAGAACACAGAATATTTTCCTTCCATGTATGTAGTTCTTTTATAATGAGATATTACTCTTTAATTGACAATGTTTCATGCACATTAGTTCAATTCTGAGCTCACTCCAAGTATACAGCATGCACGTATTGAATGAATCTCCTCATTTTTTTCCATCTTAGTGATTGTGAGCAAGTCACTTAGCCTCTGCAGGCTTCCTCCATATTTGTAAAGTGATGAGATGGGACTAAGCAACCTCTAAGGTCCCTTTCAATTCTAAATTTACCATCCTGTAATTTTTTTTAAATTTTTTAATAGCTCTTTATTTACAAGTTATATGCATGGGTAATTTTACAGTATTGACAATTGCCAACCTATTGTTCCAATTTTTCCCCTCCTTCCCCCCACCCCCTCCCCTAGATGGCAGGATGACCAATACATGTTAAATATATTAAAGTATAAATTAAATACAAAATAAGTATACATGTCTATTTTGCTGTACAAAAAGAATCTGACTCTGAAATATCGTACAATTAGCCTGTGAAGGAAATCAAAAAAATGCAGCCAGGCAAAAATATAGGGATTGGGAATTCAATGTAATGGTTCTTAGTCATCTTCCAGAGTTCTTTCGCTGGGCATAGCTGGTTCAGTTCATTATTGCTCCATTAAAACTGATTTGGTTCATCTCATTGCTGAAGATGGCCATGCCCATCAGAATTGATCATCATATAGTATTGTTGTTGAAGTATATAATGATCTCCTGGTCCTGCTCATTTCACTCAGCATCAGTTCATGTAAGACTCTCCAAGCCCTTCTGAAATCCTCCTGCTGGTCATTTCTTACTGAACAATGATATTCCATAATATTCATATACCACAATTTATTCAACCATTCTCCAATTGATGTGCATCCACTCAGTTTCCAGTTTCTGGCCACTACAAAGAGGGCTGCCACAAACATTCTTGCACATACAGGTCTCTTTTCCCCCTTTAAGATCTCTTTGGGATATAAGCCCAGTAGTAACACTGCTGGATCAAGGGGTATGCACAGTTTGATAAGTTTTTGAGCATAGTTCCAAACACCCTCTAATTTTTATGATTGCTTTCACTCATTTTTTTCCTAAACAAAAGTATCTTAAAGCCAAATTCTTAGGGATTTCAAGTTATAGAACATCAGAATTAAAAGGGTCCTTAAAATACAATGGAAAAAAGCTGTAAGAAGCCTTAGAATACAGAAGAAAAGGAAGAAAGAATTTTAGAGCTACAAGTGTCTTAAAGCACAGGATGTCAGAGCTGGAAAGTATTATCCCCTCCTTTAACAATTAAGCAAATTGAAACCCTGAGAGAAAATGATTAATTCAAGACTGAATTGGTGTCAATATGGACCCCGGATCTCCTCAACTCTTGGTTCTACATGCTCTATATACTATATCCCCAGGTTTTCCTTGTGGCTTCAAGAAAAGAAGCAAACCTGTTCCAAAGTTTGTACAGCTCCCATAGAGAGAAATCCTTTTTAATTTTCAATGCTTCTAGCATTAGCCAAATGAGAAGTTTAAAATGTTAATAAACAGAATGAGGTGAAAAGATACATCTTATCATTCTTTCTCAATCAATTCATCTTCAAGCAATGCTATCACATATCCTAACATCTATAGTCTATCTATTTTATGGATTAATTTAATTAAAAACGGATACTATGTTGATATACATTAGTCACTTGCTTTCCTTCTTGAGCAATGCCTCATTTGGCACGCTCCTTAGCCTGACTTAAAATTTCCTTTGGTGACCTCTTGGCCCATCAGGTATCTGACACCTGGATTTCAAAGAAGGCCCTGCATACCCTTTTCTTATTGCCCTGTGCCAACTCTGGGCTGCTGATGTTTCCCAGAAGCCCCAGCATAATTTCAGATTTTGTTTTGGAGTTTTCAAGTATTCCACAGGCCCATTATACTTGTCTTTGCCTCATTTCATTATTTCATTTATTTCCTTTTTGAGATGAACTAGTCTTAATATAGGAGCAGTAAGTGGCTGCTTATATGCTTAATTTGAAGGTTATAGGGAATGGTTCCCTGACTAAAAAATATCTTTCCTATCACTTCTCACAATATATTTCCCATTAGTGATATACTACTTTGGTGAAGGCCTATTAAAATTGTTTCCTTCTCATAAAAATCACTGCCAAAAATACTGAATTAGAAGGGCCCTCAAAATAATAAAATATTAGAAGCTGGAAAGGACTTTAGAACAACGAAGAGAAAGTTCTTTAGACGAGAGAATTAAGCAGTGAATGACAGAGCCAAAAAGGCTCTTAGAAACAGAACAAAAAAAAAAAAAGAGATGGAATGTTAGAGAGGGATCCTCAGAACACAGAATATAAAAACATTGAGTGCAGGAAGATAAAACTAGAAGAGACCTTAGGTATAATTTAGTCCAAACACTTATTGTTAAGAGATGAGGAAAATGAGACAGAAAGAGGATAGCTTAATTAGTCCATCTCACAAACTAGTCACACTTAAGAAGCCAGGTCTGTTGACTTCCGGAGTCCAATGTACGTCTTACCATACCATATTTACCTTTTTTTTTTTTTTAAGTTGGAAAGGAACTAGTATTATCTAGTCTAATTCCTTAATTCACATCTCTTTACTAAAGTAGGACACCAAAGTATAAAATTTACAATCTTATATAAGAAAGGTTCATCAAAGCTATATTCAGGGATGAAAAAAGTAATTAAAGATGTGAGATGAGGCTCCATCCCATTCTAATAAATGAATTGTCAAATAAATGTTTGCTTTGATTTTGGGGGAAAATGTATGTGGGGGGTATAGTTGGGTGGGGTGGAACAGTCAACACTTATTTCAAGAAGATGGAACATGAGGTCAGTTTCAGTTATAATAATTCCTTCAAGAAAATAGCTTACATAAAATGTAATAGGCACATTCGCATAAAATGGGACACAGATCTTCAGGCAACTTCTACCCTTTTGAAAACAGGCTTCAAAATGTCACAATTGTGCAAAAAGTTACATGACCTCTGCTTCAAATAGAACATAAGGATGATGTGAGGAAAGAGTTACACTACAGTAAACAGGAAACTTGTTTTGACGTTTCCATGATGTATTTATTGTAGAAATGCTATAATTTAATGGTCTAGTAAGAAAATACTGCTCTGGGCCTTTTGGGAGAATTTCCAAGTCATAATATTAAAGTAGCATTTTTATGGGATTTTGTAAACCTTAGGCAAACATTTTTACCCATAAGTTCAAAGAAAATCTTCAAAATTTGTCCTGTGGTTAAAATGTGCTAACTTTACTCTAATTGATCCTTTTACCTCTGACCTAACACATAAAAGGGCTACAATGTGCAATACTTGAACTGCTTGTAAACAATCTGCAAATTGTTTCCCAGCATGAATGAACTTTAAGAAAATAGCAGAAATTGATAAAGTTTGGTTTAGTGGAAAGAATACTAGACTGAAAATAATGAGACCTACATTAAATTCCCGGCTTTGTCATATTTAGAGTTACTTAAACTTTCAGAACCTTTTTTTTTCTGCTTTATAAAGTGAGAAGAATGACCTAAAAATAAACTTTTCCCTTGACATATTTTGTTCTTATGTTGCCTATTTCCCATCCCCACTCCATATTTCTCTCTCCCTTATCTCCTCACAATACCAAAGAATATGTTTTTTTTCCTTTCCTTTTCTTTTTTTTTGGAGGCAATTGGGGTTAAGTGACTTGCCCAAGGTCACAAAGCTAGGAAGCGTTAAGTATCTGAGATCAGACTTGAACTCAGGTCCTCCTGACTTCAGAGCTAGTGCTATATCCATTATGCCACCTAGCTGCCCCCAAAGAATATGTTTTTAAAGAAAAAAGAGGAAAAGAAAAATAAGCATTAAAAATTAACTAATACATTGAAAAAAATCTGAAAATATTACATGAACTGATGCTGAGTGAAGTAGTAGAACCAGGAGAATATTTTAATAGATGATCAACTATGATAGATTTAGCTCTTCCCAAGCACTACAGTGATATGAGGCAATTCCAATAGATTTGGGATGGAAAATGCCATCCACATCCAAAGGGAGAACTCTGGAGACTGAATGTAAATTGAAGCAGAGTATTTTTACCCTTCCCTCCCCTTTTTTGTTTTCTTTACTTGTCTTTTTCTTTCTCAGTTTTTTCACCTTTTGATCTGCTTTTTCTTGAAAAACATGACAAATAAGTTAATGTGCTGAAGTACTGTACATGTATAACGTATCAGATCATTTGTTGTCTTAGGGAAGGTAGAAATAAGGGAGGGAAAAATATTTGGAACACAAAATCTTACAAAAATGAATGTTGAAAAAAGTATTTTTATATGTATTTGGAAAAATAAAATACTATTGAGGGAAAAAAAATCTGAAAATGTTTTAATATTCCACCCTTGTGGAACCTAACTTCTGCAAAGTAATTGTGTGTGTGTGTGTGTGAGTATGTGCATGCATGTAGGGGTAGGGGGATATTTTCTCAAATCTCTTCTTGTTCATGCTTGTTCTTTGTAATTTTGTAACATTCACTTTCTATTATTTTGTGATTGTTTCTTTACATTTACATTTGGCAGATATTTTCCCCTGGCTCTTTATTATATAAGTTCCTTTAAATTTTGTCATAGTTCTCATAAGCATCGTATTTGATATTTCTTATGGAATAAAGAAATATTCTATTATATCAGTGTGCCACAATTTATTTAATCTTTTCCCAATTTATAAACATCTGCTTCATTTCCAGTTCTTTGCTACCACCAAGAAATATTGATAAAAATATTTTGGAGCATATGGAGAATTTCTTCTTAACAATAACTTCCTTGGGATGCTGCCAAGCTGTGAAAGCTTTGGGTCAAAGAGTATGACTATTTTAGTTTACTTTCATACTTCCATAATGTTTTCCAAAATGGCAATACTATTTTGAAGCTCTATCAAAAATGTACTAATGTGCCTATTTCCCTTAACTCCTTCAAACATTAATTATTCTAATTTTTTTTGTCATCTTGGGCAATTTGCTAGATTTAAGGTAAGATTTTAGGGCTGTTTTGTATTTCTCTTATTATTAGTGATTTGAAGCACCCTTTCATGTAGTTGCTATTAGTTTGCAATTCATCTTTTGAGAACTATTTGTTCATGTTTTTTGACCACTTATCTATTAGGGAAGGTTGAGTGGAAAGTACTTAAACGCCTTAAAGTAATACATAAAAATGAACTGTTATTAATGATTGCTTCAGTCTCAGATGTCCTCCTTGCCAAGGTTTACAATCTCTTCATTTCTAACTTTTGTTTTCTTTTCTCAATCTTTTCTTGGAAGTCACCTAGTCTAACTCTCTAATTTTATAGATGAGGAGATTGAGATACAGAAAAACTAATTGACTTGAACCTTTAAATTCCTTCAATACCTTCTACTGCTGCTATCTGGACAATGACTCCAGAAGGGGGGTAGTGCTGAAGATTGTCTAGTGGGTAACAGAAAATCCTGGATCACAAAACTATGACTAGCCCATTGAACCCCTTAGCCAAAGCATCTCAGAACCTCGCAATGATAGTAGCTAGACACATTCCTTGATATGAGACTACAGCCAATGAAACAAAAGCATGAAGCCTGACATCTATGACTAATGCACATGGAGGCCATAGTCCCAGTTTCTTCCTACTTTCCATCAAGCTTATATCATCTTATATCATAAAGCATATATCATTAGGTTCATACCTCTTAGAGAATGGTCCTTCTTTTAGATTTTACACCAAGAAAGAGGCACAACATGTTGAAAGAAGCAGAGGGACTCAGGCTCATAATAGGAATGAAGAAGCTAGTTCAGTTAACTAGCATTTGTGGCCATTACAAGGCCATACAGTGAGAGGAGGTATAGAGAGAGAGGACTTTACTCCATAACCACCCCATTCCTATCCACTTTCTCTTTCAAAATCCCTCCTTATCCACTGGCCCTTTTCTTGTTAATAAAAAATATTGAGGATTTCCCTCATCTTTAAAACCTCCTCTTAATTCTGACACATCTTTCAAATTATTAAGATTCCCTTTTACTGATAAAAATAAACTCCTAGAAAGAACAATATGCAATCATTTTTTCAATCCCTTGCAATCTGGATTCTAATTCTAGCACTCTATTAGAAATATAATCTCAAAGATCAACAATGATCTCAACTACTAAAACCAATGGTCCTTTAATTGTCTTTATCCCTTTTGACCTTTTTGCAGTTTCTGACATTATTTATCAGGATAACCTCCCCAATAATTCTTTTTCTTTGGGTTTGTGATATATTTCTTTCCAAGATTTCCTTCCATCTAAATGACTAATCTTATTCAGGTACCCATGTTTCATTTATCATTCATTTGTCCTCTTCTATTTATGAGTACCACCCAGGGCTTTATCCTAGGTCCTGTATTCTCTACCCATTATCAACCTTAGTGATCTCATTGATACCCATTTTTTTTTTTTTTTAAATCTCTTAGTTCTTGTATTTCTACATCCAGTCCTAGATGGTACAGTAGATAGAGCACTGGGCCCGGAATAATAAAGACCTGAGTTCAAATCTTGCCACACTTACTCTATGATCCTGGGCAAGTCATTTGACTTTTATATGATTGTTTCATCAACTATAAAACAAAGAAGGATTGATAATAGCATCTACTGCACAGATTTGATGAGGCTCTAATAAGTTAAGACATGTATTTCACAAATCTTAAAAGTGCTATTGCTTTTGCTCACTTCTCAGCATCAGTTCATTTAATTCTTTCTAAGCTTTTCTGAAAATCATCCTATTCATCATTTCTTACAGAACATTCCTATACCATCACTTATTCAGCCATTCTCCAACTGATGGGTATCCACTCAATTTCCAGTTCCTTGCCACTACAAAAAGGGCTACTTCAAACATAAAATGCAAACGTCTTAATCTCACATTAAGATCCTGCCAAATCTGGTTCCAACCAATCTTCCCATCTTTAATTTGTATAACTCCTTTCCATGTATTCTATCTTTAATTAAAAGAGATTAGTAGGATCTCTGCTCTGAACCTGACAGACCATTGGTATGCATTCTCCTAAGCAAGGACCTATGAGTACACTGTACTTTTTTCATCTTAATCTATTATGATTCCTCATCTTCTTTCAAAGCTCAATTCAGATACCATCTTCTTGATGAAGTCTTCCTTTTTCCAAACTCAGCTATTAATGTTCTGACTCCATAAATTTCTACAGCATTTTATCTAGATATCGCCTTTAGTCCCCTTTATTTCCAATCTTACATGGAATTTATTTCTATGTATATTATGCTCAAAAATCTCTTCTTCCTTTAGGGAAACAGACTTTTGAATTTTTTTTTTTTTGCTAAGGCAATTGGGGTTAAGTGACTTGCTCAGGGTCACACACCTAGAACTTGTTAAGTGACTGAGACCATATTTGAACTCAGGTCCTCCTGACTTCAGGGCTGGTGCTCTATGCACTGTGCCACCTAGTTGCCCTTGAGTTTTTTTTTTTTTTAAATCTAAACAGGTACTAGATAAATTCACAGACTATATTCACTCTGAGATTAAAGATCAAGTGAGTTTCTGGCCTTCTATCCTCTCTGAACCAGCCTCAGGCCACCTGCATTACAGTTCGACAGGAATTCCAGCCCAGTCAAAGTCCCCACCTGTTGCTGTCCTAGAACATGAGAAATGAAGAATATCAAATTTAGAATCATAAGACCTAGGTTGGATCATAGAGCTACCATTTCATAGTAACCATGAGTTAGTCCTTTAACCATTCTTTTCTCCACAATTAAAATAAAACCCTGCTTTCTCCCAACACAATCCCCTCCCCCCTCACAAGTATTTTCACATATTAAAAAAACATAAGAAGAGGATTCTATATCCTATAACCTTTTCCCCCTCTTTTAAAGGAAGGTATAATAAACTCAGCATGCTACTTTCAAAACTGTGTATTTTCCTTTTTTTAGGTCATCTCTACTGCTAATTTTGTTTTCCTTCTTACCCCAAACTTTTGAAAAACGGAAAAAAAAGAATCTTGTAACCCATAGGAATAATCAAACAAAACAAATTCACACTGTAACCATGTCAAAAAAAATTGTCTCTTTATGTGCCCTGAGTTCATCATCTACATCTGAAGATATGTAACATGTTTCAACACAGTCCTCTGGAAATGAGGTTGGTAACTGCTTTGATGAGAGGTTTAAAGCTTTTCTTTGTAATATTGCTGTCCTTGTATATAAACTGTTATAGTTTTATATTTGCTGTTTCTTAGAATAATATTCCTTTGTACTTAAACTATATTTCTGGCTTCTATGATTTTTTTCTTTGACATGAAAGCACTAGCTTTTGGCTATCACATTACTGGGACTTTATTTTTTTTATGATTTCTTTTAGGATTGATAGTAGAGTCTGTTTCACTTTGTCCTTTGATTCATTTATAATTTCTTGAAATGTGTTGTTTTTCAGAGTATATGATGATTTTTAAATTATTCTTTTTAAAATTTATTTGTCAACTCAGTTATTTTTCATAGTAGATGTTTTATATTTCTATTTTTGATTATGTTCTAATATTTCTTGTCTCACTGAGTAATTGACTTGTTTGGTCTATTTTAATTTTCAGGGAAGTCTGTTACTTGGAGGTAAAAGTTTACCACATTCTATTCTAACTACTTAGACTCCTAATTTCTTTCCTTCAGGGGTCTTTATTTCATTTTTTATCTTTTGCTAAATTTCTTCTAGGTACTTATGTAATCTTTGTGAAAAATTCAATTTTCGTTATGATTATTTGTAGTTGCTATAAAGTTCTTTTATTCTAGGCTGCACTCTGGAGTATCTCTGGATCAATAATAATTCTAGTTAGTGCTTTCTATTCACTTATCTTTTTATTTCAGTCAACAAGCATTTATTAAGTACTTATTGTGTACCACGACCAGGTTCTTCCTTTTCCTGTGATTTTAGGTGTGACTAGCCCTGATAGGTCTAGACAGAGCTGGTCACTTGAGTTCCTTTGCAACCCTCCATCTTCCAGGATATATACTTATTAAAAATGCTGATGTTTTAGGTTGCCCTGCATCTTTGAAATTTAGAATGCTTAGATCTTAAAAGCTTTGTACAGATTCTCACAATAGAGAGCATGCTAGCACCTGAGACTGAGGTGTTCCACATTGAAAATCATTAGATTTAGTCTGGTTAACTGGCTTATTGATTCCATGGCTTATTATTGTCTATAGTGTGGATTTCTCACTCTCCTGGGGCTTTCTTTGTGGGAGCACTTTGTCCATGATGCCTCTGGATATAAAGGTTTGCTGACTACATCTGTTTTTGCCCATCTCTTAAGCCTAGTGGGAGTCTGGCTTGTTTATGTATGCTGGCAATAGCTTGCTGGTGGGGCCCCTTTCCTATTCTCTGAGAGGTTCTGGCTGGATGACTATGCAGTTTCAAGGTGGAAGAAATCATGGCAGATTCTCATTGGATTTCTTGATCATTATTTGGTCTGATATTAGTTTTAGGGTTTTTTTTTTAGTGAAGATATAAAGGAGGTGGATTGCTTCCCTCTGTTCTGGCAGATATCCTGAACTTCTCAAGTAGTTGTCCTCAGGTCATTAACCTTGCTGAGCCTCATTTTATCCATATACAATGGGATAGAATGATGGTACTAGGTTGTTCATGAGGTTGTTGAGAGGATGAAATGAAAAAATGTGTTCAAAAGCTCTTAATAACTGAAAAGCATTATATCAAATAGAAGTCAACCTTTCCCAAACAATTTTTACTACTGGAATTTTGGGGGCTTTAAATCATAGACATCACTGAAATCATAGTAATTGTAATTTAAGAAATGATGGGAAATTAGAGATCATCTAGTCCAAACTCTTCACTTTACACATGAGCAAAGGAGATTCAGAAAGAAGTAAGCTCTCTACAATCTATTTCCCACATATCTATTATCTATTTTATATTATTTTTCTTTCATGCTTACACATACATTCTACATTCCCATTATCCCTTACCTTCTTACTTATCTTGAGGGAGAATTTTTTTTTAAAGTTTTTTATTTTCAAAACATATACAAGGAGAATTTTTCAAAACTGAAAAACCTTGTGTTCCAATTTCCCTCTCCATCTATCCATCCCTTCCCCTAGATAGCGAGTAATCCAATATATGTTAAACATGTTAAAAATATATGTTAAATCCAATATAGGCATATATATTTATATATCTTGCTGCACAAGAAAAATCAGATCAACAAGGTAAAAAAATGAGAAAGAAAATAAAATTCAAGCAAACCATAACGAAAAAGAGTGAAAATGTTATGTTATAATCCACTCTCAGTTCCCAGAGTCTTCCCTCTGGGTGTAGATGGCTCTCTTCATCACAAGATCATTGGAATTGGCCTGAATCACCTTACTGTTAAAGAGAGCCATATCCATCAGAATTCATCATTGTATAGTTTTGTTGTTGCCATGTTTAATCATCTCCTGGTTCTGCTCATTTCACTCAGCATTAGCTCATGTAGGTCTCTCCAAGCCTCTCTGAAATCATCCTCCTGATCATTTCTTACAGAACAATAATATTCCATAACATTCATATACCACAATTTATTCAGCCATTCTCCAACTGATGGGCATCCACTCAGTTTCCAGTTTCTAGCCACTACAAAAAGGGCTGCCACAAACATTTCTGCACGTGTGGGTCCCTTTTCCTCTTTTAAGATCTCTTTGGGATATAAACCCAGTAGTAACACTGCTGGATCAAAGGGTATGCACAATTTGATAACTTTATGAGTACAGTTCCAAATTGCTCTCCAGAATGGTTGGATCCGTTCACAACTCCACCAACAATGTATCAGTGTCCCAGTTTCCCACATCCCCGTCATTATCTTTTCTGGTGATCTTAGCCAATTTGAGAGGTGTCATATAAAAAGACAATTTTAAACTCATATTTTACAGAAGCTCGAAGTAGAAATTATGCTTTCCCAAGGGACCTCTCCTCTTGGCACAGCTGCCTACCAGGACTCCTGCCTACTGTGAAGACACCTTCTTCTCAGTGATAACCTTGTTATTTCTCTGCCAGGACTTTATCACTAAGAAGTCTGGTTTCCTAGCAAAACTGGCTTCTCAGTGCCAACAAAATAAACTTCCCTTTTGCCAGTCAGACTTTTCAGGTTGGTGAATTCTTTCACATTTGACCTGCATCTACCAGAGGGAGTTCCCACAACTCTCTGCACTGCCACTAACCGCATCATTATGAGGAAGTTTTTTTTTTTTAAACAAAATACTAAACACAAACAAAAAGAAAATTTTCATACACATAGCAACCCTCACACAAAAAGGCATATAAAATTCTATATTATTTTCAAAATACTTGTTTGTGCTTCTTTTTAAATTTCTTTTAATGTTCTTCTGAGTTTTTTAAAAAGGAAAGTTATAATGGTTTTCTTTTTTAATCAATATTGCCAATCCCCCTTAACCTTTAATACTTTCCCCAAAATGAAAGAAAAAAATAAAATCTTACAAAAATAAAAGGTCAAACAAAGTATATTTATACAGTGACCATGTCCAAAAATGTAGGTTTATTTCTAGACTCTAGTCACATCACTATCTAGAGATGGGTAACATCATGTGTCCTCTGGAGATGAGGATGGTAATTGCTTTAATCTTAAGTTTCGTCTCCAATTTTTTCCTTACAATGTTACTATTTTATAAATTGCTTACTTCAATTTGTGTCGGTTATACTTCTCAGGAGTCTTTGAACAAATTGTTCAGTTACTCCCTGATAGTACATAAGTCTATTTAAGGTACTCCTTATATTTAAGTTCTTTGCTTTTCTTTCATCTCTGATAAGTGTCCCCGCTATAATCCTTTCAGGACCAAGAAGTTAATTTTACTTGTGACTATTCCTTCTCTAGCATTGTCCTACCTCTTAACATCCCTGTTATTGTGTCCCCTTTCCCCCCATCACAGTTTATTTCCCTACTAATGTATTTCTACTGTTTGGGGAAGGGGTTAAAAAAATAAAGGTTCATTTTCCTTTGTTTCAGATAAGATGAAGTTCATCTGAGCTGCATTCCCATGTAGCTTCTATGTTTAGTTTATTCCAATTTTTTTTCTCACATATTCCAATTATGAGTAACAGGAAATCTCACTCTTTCCTCCTTTATACACTAATATATTCATTAACCTTTTTCTTTCTCATTTTTAAACATTCACAATAGAAGCAATCTACCACCAGGCCATCTATGGTTCTTATTTAACCACTTCGGGATCCTGTGAAGACATCAGGTTCTGAAAAGACATATCTACCTCTATCAGACTATCAATACATTGTCATGCCTGTTGATTGTTCAAATAAATTTACCTTTTTAAGTTTCTCATGACTTTTCTGTTTACATTTTGAAGCTCCTATTCAGTGCTAGTCTTTTCATCAGAAATGATAGGATGTCCTCTATGTCATTAAGGTACATTTCTCAGTGTAAGCTTCTTTTTTGTCTTACGTAATACTGTATTCCAAGATTTTCTCTCATTTAATCCTTTGGCATCTACCTCATCATTTCACAAAAGAGATAATGGATATTCATTCATGTTAGAGATGACGTCCTTCAGGGATTCACAGTTGTTGGACAATTGTGCTACTGTAGTAGAAAACCTATATTTCAAAATAGAATATGAGTTTGAATCTTAGTTCAACCAGTTAAAGGGACAAAGGGCAGTGGAGCTGGAAGGGACCTTGGAAAAAAGTATACGAGGTCTGGAAGTGAACTCAGAATGTAGAATTTACTAGAAAAAATCTTGGAAGTAATATAGTCTAAACCTCTCCTATTACAGATAAGGAAAGTAAAGCCTACATATGTAAAGTGACAGATTCAAGAGCTAAGTTGTATGGCCAAGGATTTGAATTTAGGTTTTCTAAATCCAGGATTTTTCCACTACATCATACAACCTATACTACCTATTTGATGTTAGGAAAATCATCTCACTCTGAGCATCCTTACCCACAAAATGGAGATAACAATATTTGCATGACTTAACAAATGGGGTTGTTGGATCAAATAAGAAATTGGAATACAAGTCCTGTTTAAACAATAAAGCTACAGGAATATTAGTCACTCTTATCAATTTACTACTAAGTACTTATTAAATGCCTATTTTAGAACTTTATCTCAGGCACAGTTGCTAGGGACTGGCATACCAAGACAAACACTAAACTGATCCTGCTCTGGAGGAGGGCATTCTACATTCTACTGGACCTCCCCACAAGGACAATAAACTCAGGATATAAGTATCATGGCTAAGACCCGATGTATCGTTAAAAAGCATGTGTTTTTGTTAGCAGTTCACCTACTAATTAATCATTCTCAAAGTCAGTTATAATAAAAATCTTTGCTCACTTTTTAATATTGGCTTTGAATGTAGAATTTGTAAGTCCATAATAGTTTCTGTAATACATGTTGCCCCTCTGAAGGCTAAGAGGGCATAGAAGAAAACAACAACACAACAAAAATAAAATGCTACTTTGTGCACAACGCTGTGTTAGAACCTGAGGAGATGCAAAATTGAGTTCAGAGAAGATCTTAAGTATACTGGCAAGGAAAACAAAGATCTATTTCAGGGCCAAGGGAGGATGGTCCTTATTTACTGACAAGAGGTAGGCTTCCTAAAGGAAAAAGTGACAGCTGAGTTGGAAGCTGCAAGAGACCCTTCTTCCTTTTTGCTTTAAAAGATATAGTTAGACACACCTGTCAGATTGGCTAGAATGACAGGGAAAGATAATGCAGAATGTTGGAGAGGATGTGGGAAAACAGGGACACTGATACATTGTTGGTGGAATTGTGAACACATCCAGCCTTTCTGGAGAGCAATCTGGAATTATGCTCAAAAAGTTATCAAACTGTGCATACCCTTTGATCCAGCAGTATTGCTACTGGGCTTATACCCCAAAGAGATACTAAAGAAGGGAAAGGGACCTGTATGTGCCAAAATGTTTGTGGCAGCCCTGTTTATAGTGGCTAGAAGCTGGAAAATGAATGGATGCCCGTCAATTGGAGAATGGTTGAGTAAATTGTGGTATATGAATGTTATGGAATATTATTGTTCTGTAAGAAATGACCAGCAGGATGAATACAGAGAGGATTGGCGAGACTTACATAAACTGATGCTGAGTGAAATGAGCAGAACCAGGAGATCATTATATACCTCAACAATGATACTGTATGAGGATGTATTCTGATGGAAGTGAATTTCTTCGATAAAGAAAAGATCTAACTCAGTTTCAATTGATCAAGGATGGACAGAAGCAGCTACACCCAAAGAAAGAATACTAGGAAATGAATGTAAACTATTTGCATTTTTGTTTTTCCTCCCGGGTTATTTATATCTTCTGAATCCAATCCTCTCTGAGCAACAAGAGAACTGTTCGGTTCTGCACACATATATTGTATCTAAGATATACTGTAACCTCTTTAACATGTATAGGACTGCTTGCCATCTGGGGGAGGGGGTGGAGGGAGGGAGGGGAAAAATTGGAACAGAAGTGAATGCAAGGGATAATGTTGTAAAAAATTACCCTGGCATGGGTTCTGGCAATAAAAAGTTATCTAAAAAAAATAAATAAATAAAAGATATAGTTAGAAATTCAAAAGGTAAGGAAAGAAGAAACTATTTCAGATACAGAAAACAGTATGAGCAAAGATATAACAGCATCATTAGACAGAGTTTGACTGAGTAGTATAACATAAAAGGAAGTAACGTAACTTGTAACATGAACACGTGATAGTAGAAAATATATGAAAATTGGAGTCAAAAGACTTGAGTTTGGCTCTTGCCTCTGACACTTTACAAGTAGGGCAATCTTGGGCAAATCAATTCGTTTTCCAAGGACTCAGTTTCCTCCCCTTGTAAAAAGACAAAATTGGAGATGATTTGTAAAGTCCCTTTCATCTCCAAATCCTAAAAACTTTGTAATAAATAAACAAGCAACAACCCCATCTTCTCCCATCCTTTCCTCCCCCAACCCCCCAGGCATGCTCTAATAAGGTCATGCTAGAGTCCCCTTACATACCAAATACAATTGGTTCCCAGCGGAGAAATAGTGTATGATAAAATTAAATACAATTCCTATTACCAAAAGGAGAAAGGACCAGGCTGATACAACAAACCCAATTCTCTTGCCTAGTTAAACTGCAAAACCTTCAGGAAAGGTTTTGAAAGCTTGACCCATCAGTTCTAATTTTTAAAACTTACCCTTTCAGTCAAGGCTAGAAAAAGGCCCATTCCAACTTTTATCTTTAGCACAAAGTGCTGTTATCTCAGGCTGATGTCAGGAGCTCTATCTCTCTTTCTGCTGACAAGCAGAGACGAGAAAGATAAGATTGGAAAGGAATCTCACTTCTCTGAGTAAATAAATAATCAATACTCATCTAAATGTAAATGAGAAGGCATCCCCCTCTGATAACAGGGTTCTTATCAAAGAGCCAATTTTCTGAAGACATTTGGCTTCAACCAAATCACCATCATTCAGCCCTAGCCTAATGGCGAAAAATCGTAACTAAATTGAACCGATCACCAGAGATCAACTAAGTTCGGCCCTGGCCACTTCAGGTTCATGTGTTTGCGAATGCAATTTTGCCCCCATTAACTTTCAATAGCAATGAAGAATATACTGGTCAAGGGGGGTGAATCAGCCCAATAAACAAAGTTAAAAAAAAAAAAAAGGGAAGGGAGAGAACAGATTGAAGTCTTTAAGCAGAAATGCTCTGTCAACAAACATAACCTCAGCAATCCCTTTGAAAGGAGAATGTTTTGCAAAAGAGAAATTCCATAGTGGGAAGGAGGAAGAAACACTCATTCACATTAACAACTATGACTGACCTTTGATCTTTTTGTGGAGAAATGATAAAACTAGATTTAAACAAATATAAGTAAAAAAAAGATCGTAAGCACTCAAATCAGTTATTAGTAGAGACCAAATGATCAATGTCCTTTCCTGCATTTGTTATCAGGTTTATCTGAAACACAGCAGCTCTGTGCCTGTCTGACTACTGCAAGATGTTAAACATCAGAGAAATCCCTTAGAAATGACCTCCTCGGGATTTTTGGTTGCTTCCCTTTCACTTCCCCCCCTCTTTTTTTGTGACAATCCCCACAGATCATTTAAGAAATTACAATAATTACTAATTCACCAGTAAAAATAATTCTGTTTCAAGTCTACCATTCAGAAAATATATTTGGTCACTAAAGTAGGTAATTGAAAACTAAACCCACAAAGGCACCACAGACATTGTCTAGGGAGCACTCAGCTTTCAAAGGTAAGGGTATTCCTGGAGGTACGAAGATGTTTTTCTTTATCTTCCAATATCCACAACTAAGGAGGCATATCTTCAGATATAAAGACTTTGGACAGGTGTAATTTACGCTACACCTTTCAGATGTAAAGGACTTTGGACTTAAATTACACCCTCTTGCATATTTTTGGATTTTTCAGACACTGTTGGACACTGCACCTACCATGCCTGCTCCTAGCTTAAACTGTCTAGCAGAGACCCTTTGAGGGCAAGAGCCCCTTTGCCCCTCTGGAATGCTGTAAGCTGGTTTGCAGATAAATTCACACAAAGATGCACAATATCGAGAAGGGAACAAGAATCTACATAGTGCTTACTACATGCCAAGCACTAGAGTTAAACACAAATTAAAAAAAAATTTGGTTTCAAAAATGATTTGAGCCTCACAACAACCCTGAGTGATAGGTACTGTTATTTCCATTTTATAGCAGAGGAAACAGAGACCACAGGAGCTTAATAAATGACTTGCCCAGGGTCACACAATAAGTGTCTAAATCATGTCTTAAATGCATGTCTTCCTGATTCCAGGCCCAGCATTCTACCTACTGTATAGCCTATCTCCTAATTAGGTTGGCATCAGGGAAAGAGAGTGGAGAAAAGGATTTATAATAACCTCTGAATCTCCCTCCTAATAGTCCTTCCTCTCTCTAAATCTGAACTTCAAGCTGATACTAAATAATCTTTCTTTCTACTGTACAAGTCTAATGAGTACATATACTGTACAAGTCATGAACTTATGAACTTAAAGGCCCAGGTACTTGACACTTACTGGCTGTGTGACCCTGAGGAAGTCATGTAACCTAAATTGCTACTCACACACCCACCCACACCCACACACCCACCACAGTAATGAACTGCTCTGAAGTTCTTCCAGCAATGAAGTTGTGGGATCTGAAGTTCTGCATTTTTTCCCTTGATGCTCACAACAGTAAATGTTGTTGTCCCTATATCAGCTGGGAAGAAATGGAGCCTTTGATCCTAAAGTCACAAGCTGATAAGTGAGGCAGCAGGATATTGAGGTAGCAGAACTCATTGTTCAGGGAATCAAACTCCTACATAATTTGACTAGAATCCATCTCTCCAACCTCACTATTCTAATTTAAATACATATAGGCTATAGAGAAATTGATAAGAGAAATGCAAATTAAAATAACTCTTAAGCTTTTTACCTGAAAGCCAGCATATTAGATAAAACTGACAAAATTTGGGAATAGTCAATGCAGGAGGGACTGTGGAAAGACAGGACCACTAACATATTGTTGGTGGAATGATGAGTTGGAACTGGTCCATCTATTCTGGAAAGCATTTTAGAATTCTGTTCATAAAGTAGCTAATATGTCCATATTCTGACTCTAAGATCTCAAATCAAAGCATATACTTCCAGGATGGTTAGAGACAGAAAGAAAGGTACTCATATACTTCCAAATATTGATGATAATACTGTGGTAGCAAAAGAACTGAAAACCAAGTAGGTACTCACTGACTAGGGAATAGCTAACAAACTGTGGCATACAAATGTAATGCAGAATCACTATAATCTCAGAAATGAAGAAGAAGCAGCATTCAGAGCAGCATGAGAAAGCTATGTGAATTGATGCAGAATGAGGTAAGGAGAACCTTAAAAAAAATACATACTGACTAAAATAAGGTAAATGAAAGGAAGTAAAAACAAACAAAACTCTCCTGAAATAAAACACTGTGTAACAGCAAGTTTGACCTTGAAGAAAAAAGGAAATATGTTTCCTTCATGTTTTTGCAGAGGTAGAAAGGACTATGGATATGAAACACTGCATATGCTGACAAATTCAGTTGGTGTATTACTGTTTTGCTTAGCTACTTCTCTAAAAAAAAAAATCTTTGCTAAAAGGAACGGCTCTCTGAGGGAGAGAGATATTTTGAAAATGAAAGTGATTGGTATAAAGACAAAAGTTATAAATAAAAATTAAAACCTAATGCAGCATAGTATAATGTACACAGCTGTTGCCTGATAATCTAGAGGCCTACATTTGCCTCCTAGTTTTGCCACTAAATCTCTGCATAATCTTGTGTACATCATTTCCTATCTCTGGGCCTGAGTTTCTTCTTCTGTAAAATAAGTAGGATATATTAGATAATCTCTTAAATTTCTTTTCAGCCCTAACATTCTCAAACTTAACATTTTGGAAATGAGACTCAAACTCAAGACTATCCATTTCCAATACTCTTTCCTTTATGACATGCTGTTTCTATGGATAAAAACTGTAGTGTAGTTACCTAGGTAGCAACTATAAAAGAAGCAAAATAGTATAGTGGAAGGCTGTTGAACTTGAAGTCACAGGATTCTTATTTTAAAAATAAGGTTTAGCAACTACCTGTGATCACCTCCATGCTTCAGTTTCCTCCAAAGGAGAGAATGATCTCTAAGGTTAAATGATTTAAATATCTATGATCCTTTGAATAGAAAGATATGATGAAGTAAGCTAAGATAAAGATTAGGTAATTTTATCATACAGGAAAAAGAGGGAGAATTAAGTGAGGATTATGGGAAGGTGGAAGAGATAGGAAAGAGGGAATAGTTGAAGGATAAGTAGAAATGCCTAGCCAAAAAACTCCTACAAACCATTCATAACAAGAATCCATCTTTACATCTATATTATCTTGTTTCTAGGTTCTATATTAAATAATTTATAGTTTAGCCACTTTAATTCCTTAGTCGTCTTCTTTTTCTTCTCCTTTTTTTTTTTTTTTTTTTTTTGGCTGAGGCAATTGGGGTTAAGTGACTTGCCCAGGTTCATACAGCTAGGAAGTATTAAGTTTCTGGTCACATTTGAACTCAGGTCCTTCTAACTTCAGGGTTGACGCTCTATCCACTGCACCACCTAGCTGCCCCTCATCCTTAGTTTTCAAAGGTATGATTTCTTTAGGGTTTAAAGTATAACCATTTTTATTCTTGTTAGCACTTTTTTTTTTAAATTGCTGTAGAAAATACTAGAAATGTTACAGCTATTACTATGCCATAAAATCAAAAGAAAAATAGTTTACATATTTCTATCATTTAAAATTATCTAATTGAATATGCCCAAAGGAACAGGAAGGCCAAGGAGCTGAGGATTTACTCTTTAAGCAGAATACAATTCTTTAAACCAGATTTTTTTTGTGTAATCCAAACTATCAATAGAAGTAGGGCCAGTAGGAGAATCAACCACTTCAGAAGTGAGGAAGTTCATGAAATATAGTCTTGATAGAAATATCTAGGAACATCTAATCTAATTTCCTTATTCCACAGATTGGATTTTTTTTGTGTAATCCATACTATCAATAGAAGTAGGGCCAGTAGGAGAGGGAGATGGAGAGGGGAAGTGATTTTTCAAAGACCAAAGAGCTGAGATTCTGACAGTGGATTTAATATTCTTATCCCTGTATTTATGCACAAAGAAGAGTCACTAGTGTTGCTGAAAGTGACTCCACCATTATGTACTACAGAGTGAAAAAATGAGGAAGAAGTAGAAAGAGATCTCTGAGTCAGGATGAGGATTTTGGCCTCACTGGGCTGGTACTTCTCTATCTCTATGCCTTGTTCTGGCATTTCTCAGATTTCTTGATCCCCAGAGGTTTGATTTGTGAGCATTTCCACCTGTCTAAGTTCAACAGGGAAGGGAACAAGAATACCAAGGAGGATTTGATTAACTATGTGTGGAGTGACAACAAGCTTACTGGTTACTTACTCAGTTACCTTACTGAGGCATCACAGAAGCAGCACTGAACAAAGTGTTAAAGGACCTAGTTTCAAATTCTAGCACAGAATCTTACGGTGTATGTGAGGTCAAATTACTACTTCTCCCTAAGTCTTAGAATTATAAAATGAGGTTAAAAATCCTTGTACAAGCTCTACTTCTGGGCAGTACTGGTTATGGAAAATTTAAAGCTCCATGTAAATGTGAGTTATTGTTATTGCAGAAAGTGCCATGGTTTCCCTGTTGTCCTCCTGTTCTCTTCCTCCTTTCCTCCCCACTCCCAACCCCCACCACAGAACCTTTACAACTCCTTCCCAACAATAGCTAGACTAAACTAGGAGGGACAGGCTCATTGTCAAAGCAAAGTTAATAGTCCAAATCCTTTCACCATCCAATCATCTGGAATCTAGTTTCTCCTAGGGAAAACAATGCCTTATGTGTAAGAGAAATAAAGATTCTACTTCATCCCACCCCCCTCAAATTCAGATATCACTTGTTAAAGAGACATTTAAAGGATGGGAACTGTTAACACTGTCCATAAGCATCAGATATTCCCATCAAATTTGTTCTTTTTCACTTCAGCCCTTGTGACATTACCAAATTTTACATATCTGTCACTTGCCCCAGAAATACAGATGGTTTGGGTAGAAATAAACAGTCATTTATTTGAAACAATTGTAAAATAGTTTATGGAAACCAGTGGTGTAATGCATTCAAATGAATGCCAGAAGTGGCGGATGGAGAGTCAGGGTGTTAAATCGCACTGCTTAAGAATTCAGCTGGGGGAAACAGATAGTAAATCCAGAGTGACAGAGTTTCCAGTGATGGCAAAGGTTTCTGACATCTAGTCCAGTACTCAAAAACTACAGCAGTTCAAACCCATTTTACTTAACACTGCCTTGACAGCCACTGAAATTAGAGAATTTAGTCAAAATCCCCTAAGTATAAAAGCAACAAACCAAAAGAGATACTTCATTTGTCTGTTCCTCATTCTCCTCCTGCCCTTTCCCACTTCAGTGTATTTGTGCAGGTTGCTGCCCAGGCCTCAGATACATTTCTCTCCTCATTTCTTCTGGGTGAAATTGTTCTCTTCTTTCAAAATCTAATTCAGTGCCATCCTTTCCAAGAAGTCTTCCATGATTCCTTCTCAGGTTGAACTATTCAGTCTTGTATCAGACTTCTCTTTGTATGTTATTTGCTACACTGATATATGGTCACTGCTTTCAAAACAAGGGTTTGGTTGTTCCCGTCTTTCAACGTGCCTAGCAATTTAATATATTCAAATAGCAAGCATTTTTAGTGCTTACCAAAGGAGCTCAAGAGAGATAAAGTCAAAAACGTCTGTCTTATCAAGGAGCTCACATGGGGGAGAGGGGCGTGGCATGGAGCAGGGGTAGGATTGAGGGAGTCAACAGCGAGACTGGGTTGAGTGGATGTTACAACATGTATACAAGTATGGTAGAAAGGAAATGAAGATGGCAGAAAGCACTAACAAGGAGGCGACAGGGCAGATTAAAGAAGGTTTTTTATAGATGGGCACCCAAGTTGTACCTTGACAGAAGACAAGGTTTCTTGAGAAGTAGAAATATGGAAATATTCTAGGCAATGAAATAAATGTCAAAGGTGTAGTTTAAGGAATGATCCTACCTCTTATCATTTACTATACTAGGTATGAAAAAATGGGGATTTGATCACTGCCCTCATTGACTGTAACTATTAGGAGAAATGATAAGGTACCAATACAAGTAAACATATTGCTCAACATTAAATAATCATAGCATTAATTAGAGGTGTTACATGAGTTTTGGGGGGTAAAGCTGGTACCTTATGCATAGTAAACACTTAATAAATAGTTAATAGAATTAAATTGTTGCAGTTGAAAGGGTCCCAAACAGGAGCTCCTGAGGTTCATACTTTAGACAATAAGTTTCAATATGCCATCAACTTCAAATTGTAATAAAGGCAGGGAGAAAAGCCAAAGATAGAATACAGAACCAAATATGGGCTACCATAGAAAAATGAGATCTCTATAAAAGGAAGAAATACATAGGCATACAATTCTAAAAAATTCTGAATATAAGCCTCACTCAAGTTTAATAAAAGTCACACTGGAGATAGGCAGGTATAAAATGCTACTATGAAGAGAGAGCAGAAAATTCTCTTTATTTTTTTCTGGGCAAATTATACTTCACAAGTTTTCTTTCCTTCCATTATTTTAAGCATTGATTCATGCCCCTAACAAGTAGTTATAAAATATCTATTATGTTCTCATATTGTTCTAGGCACTAGGAAGAAATTATTTTTATTCATTAAATACTTCAATGATGTCATTTTATCAATATTGGGGTCTATCCATCACTGATGTATATTTCAAATTTAGGTTAGCAGATAGTTCCTTATCATTTACATGGCTAAAAAATTCATTCCCTGGTGGTCAATCTTTCTTGCATTAGTCTTTTTAAACTTCATTAGGTTGGTCCTTGGGTGATAGAAACACTGTCTATGATTGACGTATCTTCAAAACCTATTTTGTGGAATAGGACCTACTTGAAAGTATTTATGTTCTGTAGCCTTCAAGAAACAGGATTATCTCCACAACACAGGCATTGAAGACAGTCCTAAGGGAAAGTTTTACATTTTACTAAAAAGAACTTTGGACTATAGTTTTCTGGCCTGTTGATTTTTTTCCCTATATGTGCAGAGTGACAAAACAAGCTGATAAGGAGAGAAAAGAGAGATACATGCTCAACAGACTGGAGAGATGAGCTTTCCTTCTTAGAAAATAGTATAGAAAAAAATATGCAAGAAGTGTTGTAAAAAGACTACCAAGACACTAATACTACTAAGGGAGGGGTTGGGCAAAGAATGAGAGTAAATGGTAGCAGTAAGGATATTACCCTAGTGCTATGCTAGCACTTACCCCTTAGTACTTGGAACAGAGCCATGATCTCACCCATCCTTTCAATGGTATAGATTCCACTCTATATACATTTTCCCATACTGTAGGATTTTTCATCCATGTCATTCCATCTATCCTCCACAATCAATCTACTCAATAGAGCCTTCTAATTCTTTTCACATTTTGTAGGCATCAATGTAGCACTTAGGATGCTCATTCATTCTTTCTACTTTTGTTATTTGATATTGTCTGTGCCACTTCTGGTATGGGAGTCACAAGTGGGAACATGTTAGAGGAGGTTTATAGACACCATTCATCGCTACATTGCCCTGTCACTAGCCTTTAATTTTGATTCTACGTTGATAATGATGATACATTGATATTAAAAGGATCAGAAGAAGCACACTCCAGGGTATTGAGTGGATTATTCCATAGAAGTTCTTAACCTTTTTTTGTGTCCTTGATTCCTCTGGCAGACAAGTGAGGTTTATAGAATTCTCCTCAGAGTAATATTTTTAAATACTTTAAATAAAATTTATAGGATTCTAAAAGAAACTAATTATGTTGAAATGAAGCTACCAAAATATGAAAAAACAAAAACAGAAACAGGTTAATGGACCCAAATTAAGAACTTCTCTATGGCATATTTACAGAAAAACAAGGATGAGAACTGCATAGGATGAGTGGGCACTCATGATACCCATGATGATGGGTTTATAGTTCTAACAATATAAATAATAGATGACATGTCTATAGTGCTTTAAGCTTTATAAAGTTTTGCATTAATTTAATTAAAAATTTGAACCTTTTAAAAAAGAGATATTTTTGTTACCTTTTGTTTTCACATTACCTACATTTCCCCTTTCTCTCCTGCTTCTGGGAAACCATCCATGACAATAAATTCTTTTTTTTTTTAAATAAAATAAAAGTAAGAAATCATTAAAATCAACAAACATGTCAAAATAACCTGGTACAGAGTGCAAAGGAGCAGGAGGAGGTGTTTTCTCACTTTTTTTTTTTAAGAAGCTTATTCTTTATAATTTCCAAACATTCAGTTTCAATTGTTATGTGTTTGTTGTTCCTTCCATTTATAGTTTTGATATGTATGAATGTAATTTTTTTCTGGTCCTGCTTATTTTACTTTGCATCAGATCAGCTGAATTTTTCCATGTTTCTCTGTGGTTATTTTGTCTGACATCTCACAACAAAGTAATGTTCCATTTCATTCATATATCACAACCTGTTTAGCACTGTTTCCAGTTCTTTATTACTAGAAAATACAAATACAGGTATTTTGGGATATATGGAGACTTTCTTTTTGTCAATGACCTCTTTGGAGTATATGCTCAGCGCGAATTCAAGTAAGCTTTTAGTAACTTTATTTGTATCATTACAAATTGCTTTCTAGAATGGTTGCACCTATTTATGGTTCTACCAATGATACATTAATGTCTCTGTTTTTCACAATTTCTTCAACCCTGGCTGTTCCCATTATTACCAATTTGCAGGATGTGAAGTGAAACTTCAGAGTAGTTTTGGTTTGCATTTCTCTTATTATTAGTAATTTGAAGGATTTTTTCAAGTAGTTGTTGATAGTTTGAAATTCTCTTTTTTGAGAGCTCTTTGCTCAAATCCTTTGACCACTTCTCAGTTGAGAATAGTTTTTGAGCTTATGCATTTCTGTAAGTTGTCCACATCTTTTGGATAGCAATTCCTTATTGAAGCTATGTAGTAACAGAAATTTTTTACCCAATCCATTACTTTCTTTTTTACACTAAATGTTTTATTTGTGCTTTCCAAATTCATGTAATCAAAATTATGTATTTTACCTTTTGTAATTTCCTCTGTCCTTTCAAAGGCATATAACTCTTCTAATTTAATTTTATCATCTATTATTTAAATTATTTAACTACTTTGAATTTATTGTGGAATATGGTCTAAGTGGTTAAATCTAATTTCTACCAAACTCCTTTCCAATTTTCTCAGCAGTTCTTATCAAATAAGTACTTCTATCCCAGGTAATTTTATGTTTTCACAAATGTGACAATGGGTTGAATTCCATCATTTCTCATCATGGAATTGTCTAGTCTGTTTCATTGGCCAACTATTTTTAAACACACCAAAGAGTTTTGATAATTATCACTTTTGAGTAGTAAACAAATATTGTTTCTACTTATAGATGAGGAAACCAATACTCAGAAAAGTTAGGTGACTTGCTCAAGCCATACAGTTTAGTATATTACAGAAATAAGCTTTTTCAGAAAAAAAAGATTTCTATGAAGGCTTTACAAGGAGGAGAAAAATATTAGGCTTTTTTTTAGGGTGAGGTCAAAAGATATGGGATATATGCCAATGTGTCGTGAGGCTGCTTGGGGTGGTCTTAATTAGATGGTAATATGTAAAGAAGCAATCAGGAAAGTTTTCTGGGTATATAGATGGAATGTGATTGATTTCCTTTCAATGCAAAGAAGGCATTCATTAAAATGAATAAATAATTGTAGCAAACCTGAGGTTAAAAATCTTTTTCTGAAATGAGAGAAATATAGGCCTATAATCCAGAATAATTTCTTGGAAAAGAGACTCAATTGTGTTGTAACACAAAGAATATAAGGCTCATAGTAGGAAGAGACCTGGGTTCAATACCCTGCAAAGGTCCCTAGCACTTTTTGGGACCAGAAGCTGATCTCTTCAATTTTCCAAGTTTCAGTTTTTTCCTCTGTAGGATTAGTAACATCTAAATTATCTACCTCAATATTGTTAGGAAGGAAATATTTTATTAACTTTATAAGCCTTCAAGTACTCAAAAAAGTGTAACTCTTGTCATCACTATTATTAGTGCATATTATTACAATGCATTATTATTAGTGCATAATGTTAATACTGATAAGTACTATCCACTCATTAATTCAGCATTTAAGCTCCTATGTGCTTTTATGAAGGAATTAAGAGCAAAAATAGAATAAAGCATTTTTGATAATTTGATTAGGGAGAAAATCCTGAGCACAGGGAATGCTTCATGAATTAACCTCCTGAGTTGAGACTTGAAACAAAAGGATTCTGATAGGCAAGGATGAAGATGTGCTCTCCAAGCAAGGAGGAGGGGGGGAGGAAGGGGACTATTTGCACAAATATATTGAGGCAAGAAATAGTATACTGAGTTGAGGAACAGTAGAGTGGCTGCGACATAAGGGAAGTGCTGAGAAATGAGGCTAGAAAACTGTTCTGAAACTTGGCATTTCATCTCCTGTCACTATGCTTTTGCAAGTGTGGCCCCCTAATTCCTGGAATAACTTCCCTTCTCACCTCAGATTCTCAGAATCCTCAGTTTTCTTCAAGGCTCAACTCAGATGCCATCTTCTCAGATTTTAAGGAACAAATGAGATCAAACATATAAACCATTTTGAACAATTTAAAGTGATATGTAAACGTAACTAGAAGGATATAATTTGTATGCAGAAAAATTAATTAGGATAACCAAGGAAAGAGAGCACTAATGACCAGAAAGATGAAAAAATGCTTTGTTTAACTGATGGTAGCTGAGCTAAGCCTGGGAGGAAGCTAGGGATTCTTAGGAACAGAGGTGAGGAGGCAATAGACTCCAAGCATAGGGGGATAACCTGTGTCTATCATCTGTGTCATTATTTGGTGTTCTAAGGCTTCTTCTAGCTTTAATAGCATAGGACTCTTACACATTCAGATTGTACTACTGAGGGATTTTAGCCAATGGATAAAATGTTATATGAATATCCTGCTTTTAAAGGTGAGCTTTTTCATTCAGTAATAACATGCTCTTTTTTTCTTTTTAGACATAGTACCTTGATATAAACCACCTTAATGAGACCTATAAGTGACTATCAATGATATTTTTTAAAAGCTTTCTTTTACGGCAAGCAAACAACAAAACATAAGAAAGCCAAAGGAAACATGGCAGAAGACTACTCTGAGTTTGTTGGTCATTTTTCTTTTTAGAGTTTTTTTTTTTTTTGTTAGATATATTATCATGTGGCTAGACTGCTACGCAGGTATTCCATTTGCCTTGCTAATAACAGTAAATCCAGTAGCTTCCATTGACGCTCTTCTATCCTTAAGCTGACTCTTTGGCTGATCAGCATTTCCTCTGCTAATGCCAAAGAGGTGCACTCACAAGCTCCAAAGAGGAGACAGATATATGACAAAAGTTTCTTTCTGCTTTAACTCTTTGACAATACATATGTCCAATCTATTATGAAATGAGTTTATGCCAAACTAAGTATCTTTGCATATAGTCACATATCCCTAATTGGGGATTTTAGTCAATTCGTGATAAATAATACATAGATGAGTCACTATTGAGAAGAAAAGGGCTGTGGGGAGGGGGAAGAGAGAGAGAGAGAGACAGACAGACAAAATGACAGAGGCAGACCAAATCCTTCTAGTAACTTTTGTTCTAAATGGGGGACTTGTGCCCCAAGAAAACTTTGTAGCAGCATATATGTATATCATCTTACAAATTCAGTTTCTGATTCAACGGAACTACAGAATATTACAACTAAATAGGGATAAGGACTTACAGTATGTTGGGGAAAAAAACCAAACTTTTATAATATGCCTACAGTGTATCAGGCACTGTGCCAAGAACTTTTTATAAATATTATCTCATTTGATTCACACACAACCCTGGGAATTGGTGTTATCATTGTATTATTTTACAGTTGAGGAAACCAAGACAAAAAGAGGTTTGTTGAACCTCAAGTTCAATGACTTGTCTAGGTCATTGTGTTTGAGCAAATAAGTATCTGAGGCTGGATTTGAACTGAGGTCTTATTTTCTCTAGACCCAGTGCTCTACCCACTGTACTATCAGATATCTCTATATTAGAGCATAGAACACAATATTAGAAGTAAAAGATTTAAAATACAGACTTTGGATTCTTGACTAAACCAGCTGTGGAGCTTTGGGTAAATTATATCATATTTTTGGACCTTGGTGTTCTCATCTATAAAAAGGTTTGCAATGATAAGATCCCCTTCTATCTCCGAAATTTGACAGTGGTTTAGTAAAGAGGAGGATGGCGAAAGCATTTCAAGTCAATTGTGATCTTTTGAACTTCAGGTATTGCTATTCCCCTTCCTAACCCCCTCTCCTCCCAAACAGCTGATAAAGAGCAGAGCTGTAAGTTATGAGAACTGATTGCATTTTTGGTGAGAATTCTGAGAAGGCAATTCTTTAAATTCTTAACATAAGAAATATAAGATAAGGGGCAGAGCCAAGAAGGCGGAGAGGACACACGTATCTATCTAAGCTCTTCCTTGCCCTCAGACTACTTCTTTTGTGCAACGCCTCAGAATTATTGCTTGACTGAAAAAACCCATGAATAATGAGAGTACAACCCATTACCAATCTTCAAGATATTCTTGAAATTCACCAGAAAAGGTCTGCTTTTGCTCACGGGCAGGATGGTTAGACCAGGCAGACCTGCAGAATGCAGGCAGGCAGCAAGAGCACAGAAGGCAGCTCACACTGAGCAGACTGGAGGGCGTGGGGTGTGGTCTCAGCCAGTAGAAAATTTTCGGGGAGAACTTTACTCAGTGTGAGCTACTTTACTCTGGCAGCAAGCCAGTAGATCAGCAGAGAAACTATAAACACAAGGGATAAAGCTGATAACCCCGAAATGCTAGAGTCTTTTGGGGCCTGGTCATACACATCCAGCATCAGGAGTGACTCAGCAAGCTTTCAGAGCCTAACTGCTGTGCAGTTGCAGCACAGCCATTGCTGTCCCACTGCTGCTTCCCTGCTACTTCCTGTTGTCTATAGAGGAAGCTTGGTAATATCATACTGCCCAAAAAGCAGACCGTACTTGCTTTTGTTTGTTTGTTTTCTTTGTTTTTTTTTTTTTTTGTCAAAATGAGTAAAAAGTTAAAGCGAACTCTAACTATAAATAGCTTCTCTATGGATAAAAAGCAGACTTCAAACCCTGAGGGGACTAAAAACAGACTGTCTCTAGATGAATCCCCAAAGGGATATATGATCTGGTCCTCAACACACAAGACTCTCATAGAAGAAATTAAAAAGACTCTTACAAGAGAACTAGAAGATAAATGGGGAAAGAAAAGGGAAGCTTGGCAAGAGGGCAAGATAAGTCATTCCACTCATTTAAAGATAGAGTGGATAAAGAAATCAACTCCTTGAAAAACAGAATTACCTGGAAAAGGTAAACACCGTCAAGGAAAACAGAATTAGTGAATTGGAAAAAGAAAACAGCTCTCTAAAAAATAAAAAATAAAATTGATGAAATGGAAAAAAATTCCATAGAACAAAACAACTCATTTAAAAACTCAACTGGACAATTACAAAAAGAAATAAAAAAGCAAATAAAAAATAATTCATTAAAAATCAGAATTGAACAAATGGAAATGAATTTCTCGAAGAGACACCAAGAATCAGTCAAGCAAAACCAAAACAATGGAAAAATTGAAAAAAACGTTAAATACTTATTTGGGAAAACAACAGAACTAGAAAATAGATCCAGGAGAGATAATCTGAGGATTATTGGACTTGCTAAAAATTATGATGAAAAAAAGAGCTTAGACATTATTTTTCAAGAAATCATCAAGGAAAACGGCCTAGATATTATAGAAAAAGAGGGTAGAATAGACACTGAAAGAATTCATCGATCACCTACTAAAAGAGATCCCAAAATCAAAACTCGAAGAAATATTGGTACTAAATTCTAGAACTATCAGACCAAGGCAAAAATACTACAAGCAGCTAGCAAAAAACAACTCAAATACAGAGGAATCACAATAAGGATTACTCAGGATTTAGCAGCGTTCACATTAAAGGATCAAAGGGCCTGGAATCTGATATTCCGAAAGACTAAGGAACTTGGAATGCAGCCAAGTATGCAGGTATGCATACCTTGGTATGCAGGGAAGAAGATGGACATTCAATGAATAGGTGAATTCCATTTATTTCTGATGAAAAAACCAGAACTAAACAAAAAGTTTGATCTCCCAATATAGGACTCAAGAGAAACATAAAAAGGTAAAAAGAAATCTTGGAAACTATATTTCTGTTATGAGTATATATAAAGAATACATGTATATTTTGGTTTTACTGTCATAATAAAAAAAAGAAGCTAGAGGTGGCAAGGAAATTATACCAGAAAAAGGGTAAAGTGGGGATACTACATCTCACAAAGAGGCAAAGGAAACCTATTATATCTGAGGGAAAGAAGGGAGGAGGATGAACACAGTGAGTACCTTACTCTCATCAAAACTGGCTTAAAGAGACAAACATTAGACATATTCGATTTACAGAGAAACTTCTCCTACCTCATTGAAAAGTGGCAGAGGAAAAGTAAAATGGGAAGGAGTAAGCTAAGCAGAAGGGAATACAGAATACAGAAGTGTGAGGAAAAGGATTAAGAAAAAGGGAAGAACTCTTAAGGTGGGGGGAGGGATTTTAAAGAGGGAGGGCTGTGTGAGGCAAGTGGTACTCACAAGTTTAATACTGGGGAGGGGGGTGAGGAGGAAGGAAAGGAGAAAAGCTGGGGTTAACAAGATGTATATCTCCTGATACAAAATTAGTAATTTTAACCATAAATATGAATGGGGTAAACTCCCCCATAAAGGGAAGGTGGATAGAAGAATGGATTAAAAGCCAGAATCCTACAATATGTTGTTTACAGGAAACACACTTAAAGCAGGGCAATACATACAGAGTAAAAATCTGGAGCAGAATCTATTATGCTTCAGGTGAAGTCAAAAAAGCAGGGGTAGGTAGCCATCCTGATCTCAGATCAAGCAAAGATAAGGGGGAAAAAAGCAAAAGCGATAAGGAAGGGCACTATATCTTGCTAAAGGGTAGCATAGATAATGAAGCAATATCAATATTAAGCATATATGCACCAAGTGGTGTAGCATCTAAATTCTTAAAAGAGAAATTATGAGAGCTGCAAGAAGAAATAGACAGCAAAACTATAACAGTGGGAGATCTCAACCTTGCACTCTCAGAATTAGATAAATCAAATCACAAAACAAATAAGAAAGAAGTCAAAGAGGTAAATAGAATACTAGAAAAGTTAGGTATGATAGATCTTTAGAGAAAACTAAATGGAAACAGAAAGGAATACACTTTCTTTTTGGCAGTTCATGGAACCAAAAAAAAAAAAAAATTGATCATATATTAGGACATTAAAAACCTCAAATTCAAATGCAGAAAGGCAGAAATGGTAAATGCATCCTTTTCAGACCATGATGCAATGAAAGTTACATTCAATAAAAAGCCAGGGGAAAATAGACCAAAAAATAATTGGAAACTAAATAATCTCATCCTAAAAAATGATTGGGTGAAACAGCAAATCATAGACACAATAATTGCACCCAAGAAAATGACAATAATGAGAAAAGCAGTAATAAGGGAAAATTTTATATCCCTAGAGGCCTACTTGCAAAAAAAAAAAAAAAAAAGAGAGAGAGAAAGAGGCCAATGAATTGGGCTTGCAACTAAAAAAGCTAGAATGGGACAAATTTAAAACCCCCAGTCAAACACTAAATTTGAAATTCTAAAAATAAAAGCAGAGATTAATAAAATTGAAAGTAAAAAAAAAACTATTGAATTAATAAATAAAACTAAGAGTTGGTTCTATGAAAAAACCAACAAAATAGATAAACCCTTGGTAATTTGTTTAGAAAAAGGAAAGAGGAAAAAATTAAATTGTTAGTCTTAAAAATGAAAAGGGAGAATTTGCCAAAAGAGGAAATTAGAACAATAATTAGCAGTTACTTTGCCCAATTTTATGTCAATAAATTCGATAACTTAAATGAAATGGATGAATACCTTCAAAAATAAAGCTTGCCCAAATTAACAGAGGAAGAAGTAAACTGGTTAAACAGTCCCGTTTTAGAAAAAGAAATAGAACAAGTTATTAATCAACTTACTGAGAAAAAATCCCCAGGACCAGATGGATTTACATGTGAATTCTATCAACATTTAAAGAACAATTAACTCCAATGCTTTATAAACTATTTGAAAAAATAGGGATTGAAGGAGTGCTACCAAATTCTTTTTATGACACAGACATGGTACTGATACCTAAACCAGGTAGGTTGAAAACAGAGAAAGAAAATTATAGACCAATCTCCCTAATGCATATTGACTCTAAAATCTTAAATAAAATATTAGCAAAAAGATTACAGAAAATCATCCCCAGGATAATATACTATGACCAAGTAGGATTTATACCAGGAATGCAGGGCTGGCTGAATATTAGGAAAAGTATTAGCATAATTGACTATATCAATAAGCAAATTAACAAAAACCATATGATCATCTCAAAAGATGCAGAAAAAGCATTTGATAAAATCCAACATCCATTCCTAATAAAAACACTTGAGAGTATAGGAATAAATGGACTTGTCCTTAAAATAGTCAGGAGCATATAGTTAACACAGTCAGTAAGCATCATATGTAATGGGGATAAACTGGAACCATTCCCAGTAAAATCAGGAAAGAAACAAGGTTGCCCATGATCACCATCATTATTCAATATTGATGAATATTACTAGCCTCAGCAATAAGAGTTGAGAAAGAGATTAAAGGAATTAGAGTAGGTAATGAGGAAACCAAATTATCACTCTTTGCAGATGATATGATGGTATACTTAGAGAACCCCAGAGATTCTACTAAAAAGATATTAGAAATAATTCACAACTTTAGCAGAGTTGCAGGATACAAAATAAATCCACATAAACGCTCAGCATTTTTATACATCACCAACAAAATTCAACAGTAAGAGATACAAAGAGAAATTCCATTCAAAATAACTGTCGATAGCATAAAATATTTGGGAATCTATCTACCAAAGGAAAGTCAGGAATTATATAAGCAAAATTACAAAACACTTTACACACAAATAAAGTCACATTTAAATAATTGGAAAAATATTAAGTGCTCTTGAATAGGCCAAGCGAATATAATAAAGATGACAATACTCCCTTAATTAATCTATTTATTTAGTGCTATACCAATCAGACTCCAAGAAACTATTTTAATGACCTAGAAAAAATAACAACAAAATTCATATAGAAGAACAATAGGTCAAGAATTTTAAGGGAATTAATGGAAAAAAAAAATTAACTGAAGGTGGCCTAGCTGTACCTGATCTAAAACTATACTACAAAGCAGTGGTCACCAAAACCATTTGGTATTGGCTAAGAAATAGATTAGTTGATCAGTGGAATAGGTTAGGTACACAGGACAAAATAGTCAATAACTATAGCAATCTAGTGTTTGACAAACCGAAAGATCCCAACTTTTGGTATAAGAATTCATTATTTGACAAAAACTGCTGGGAAAACTGGAAATTAGTATGGCATAAATTAGGCGTAGACCCACACTTAACACCGTAAACCAAGATAAGATCAAAATGGGTCCATAATCTAGGCATAAAGAATGAGATTATAAATAAATTAGAAGAACATAGGATAGTTTACCTCTCAGACTTGTGGAAGAAGGAATTTGTGACCAAAGAAGATCTAGAGATCATTACTGATCACAAAATAGAAAATTTTGATTCTATCAAATTAAAAAGCTTTTGTACAAGCAAAACTAATGCAGACAAGATTAGAAGGGAAGCAACAAACTGGGAAAACATTTTTACAGTTAAAGGTTCTGATAAAGGTCTCATTTCCAAACTATATAGATGTGTGGAAAGGTGAAGAACTTACAGATTAAGCACATATTGATCAGAGACTGTTAACTAAAGTAGCTCAGGCCTATAGGCCCCAGTCACATGATTTTAGATGAGACCTGGATTGCATTCCATTGTCCAAAGAAGGAATTAAGTGGCCATAGCTGTATATCACCTTTTTCACTTCATTTCACTGACCAAAAAGGGAGATAAAGGTTTATGTAACCAATCACAACCTATAGAGGGTGGGATTTTGGGGGTTCTTTGTCTGAAATGTATAAAAGTTGTAAGCATCTTCAAGTGAATGACTCTCCTCCTGTGGGTATCTTTGCTGTCCTTTTGGGCCCACAGGCCAGGATGGTCCGCTTCTCGAGATACTAATAAATTCTTTCTGTACATCATCTGGAGTGACTCCTGAGTAGTCAGGTTGGGTAGGTGCAATTGCCCCAAACATAGAGAATTGATTCCAATTTATAAGAAATCAAGCCATTCTCCAACAACTGATAAATGGTCAAAGGATATGAAGACAATTTTCAGATGATGAAATTGATACTATTTTTACTCATATGAAAGTATTCCAAATCACTATTGATCAGAGAAATGCAAATTAAGACAACTCTGAGATACCACTACACACCTGTCAGATTGGCTAAGATGACAAGAAAAAATAATGATGAATGTTGGAGGGGATGCGGGAAAACTGGGACACTGATGCATTCATTGTTGGTGGAATTGTGAACGAATCCAACCATTCTGGAGTGCAATCTGGAATTATGCTCAAAAAGTTATCAAACTGTGCATACTCTTTGATCCAGCAGTGTTGCTACTGGGCTTATATCCCAAAGAGATACTAAAGAAGGGCAAGGGACCTGAATGTGCCAAAATGTTTGTGGCAGGCCTTTTTGTAGAGGTTAGAAACTGGAAAGTGAATGGATGCCCATCAATTGGAGAATGGTTGGGTAAATTGTGGTATATGAATGTTAGGGAATATTATTCTGTAAGAAATGACCAGCAGGATGAATAAAGAAAGGCTTGGAAAGACTTATATGAACTGATGCTGAGTGAAATGAGCAGAACCAGGAGATCATCAACAACAATATTGTATGAGGATGTATTCTGATGGAAGTAGTCATCTTCAACAAAGAGAAGATCTAATTCAGTTTCAATTGCTCTGTGATGGACAGAATCAGCTACACCCAGAGAAGGAGCACTGGGAAATGAGTGTGAACTGTTTGCATTTTTCCCCCCCAGGTTATTTTTACCTTCTGAATCCAATTTTTCTTATGCAACAAGAGAACTGTACGATTCTGCACACATATATTGTATCTAGCATATACTATAACATATTTAACATGTATAAGACTGCCTGCCATCTAGGGAGGGGGGTGGACGGAGGGAAGGGAAAAGTCGGAACAGAAGTGAGTGCAAGGGATAATGTTGTAAAAAATTATCCATGCATATGTTCTGTCAATAAAAAAGTTATAATAATTAAAAGAACAGAAAAGAAATGACCAACAGGATGATTTCAGAGAGGCCTGGAGAGACTTACATGAACTGAGGCTAAGTGAAATGAGCAGAACCAGGAGTCCATTATACACTTCAACAACAATACTATGCGAGGATATATTCGGATTGAAGTGGATATCTTCCACAATGAGAAGATCCAATTTAGTTCCAATTGATCAATGATGGACAGAAAGAACCCAGAGAAAACCACTGGGAAATGAATGTGAACTACTTGCATTTTTGTTTTTCTTCCCAGGTTATTTTTTACCTTTCTGAATCCGATTTTTCTTATGCAACAAGAGAACTGTACGGATATATTGTGTATATATATATATATATATATATATATATATATATATATACACACACATATATTGCATTTAAGATAAACTTTAACATGTAGGGGAGGGGGTGGAGGAAGGGAAGGGAAAAATTGGAACAGAAGTGAGTGCAAGGGACAATGTTGAAAAATTACCCATGCATATGTTCTATCAATAAAAAGCTATAAAAAAAAAAAAAAGAAATATGAGATAAAAGAATCAGAGAAAGGCGGTAGAACACAAAAAAGGCCTTAGAAAGAGGCTTTGATTTGGCAGCTTCAACTGGAGGCAGAACCTGAGTTTGAATCTCTGTCACTGACTTGCTTGAGTATGAGCAAATCACCCCAACTTTCTGGTTCATCACTCCAATTTCTTGGTTCTTAGCTTCATCTTTAAAAGGAGAGCAAAACAGCTACTGAGGTCTTTCCTAGCTCTAAATCTGGGATCAACTACTCTACATCGTTTTATTTAACAGATGAGAAAAATGAGGCTGAATAAAATAATGTTTCTAAAATCTCAGGAAATTAGGTACAGAGCTATTGAAGGTATTATGATAATGAATTGGGAAACCTGGGTTCAGTTCAAGTCCTGAGCTCAAAAACAATTTGATTCTTAGCTTAAGTTTTATGTTCTGAAAAAAGAAGACAAAATTTGTATTCCCTACATATTAGGGCTAGTTTGAAATAAATGCTTTGTAGACCTTAAAGTATCATAGAACTACTCTAATCAGTGTTATTTTACATATAAGAGAAAAAGTGTATAGCTAACATCTTTCTAGTTCTTCAGATTTCTTAATGATTCTTAGGAAAAAAAGGGGGGAAATATGCAATTAGGCTTACATTTTAAACAAAATTCAAATGCTATTGAGAGATTATATGCTAGGTCAGTGGACTCTTCTTATCTTTTCACCAGCTAACTTGAAAAAATGGACCTGCCTAGATTAAATTATCTTGTGGACTATTTAAATTACAAAATTTAGATCTAAAAGGAACCTTAGTGATCATCAAATTCAATATCCTCATTTTCTAGATAAGGAAACTGAGGGAGGGAAAGTAATTTGTCTCAAGCAATACTACTAATAATTAGTAGAGCTGAGATTTGAACACATATTCTCTGATTCCAATTCCAATGCTCTTTCCACTAAACTTATGGTTACTTTACATAATCCTAAAAGAAAAATATACATTAAAAAGCAATACTTGACAGCTGTTTGGGGTTGTAATGTGGGGAAGCAGCTGTTTTTATTTAAACTGAGGATATTAGTCATTCTCAGAATGGTACAGGATATGTTGCTAATAATTCTTAATGCAACTTACAGAAAATACAGATCACATTCATGAAATGCTGGAAAAGATATTTGTTTATAACAATCATGCTAGTAAAATATTTTATTCTTAAATGGATTATTAGTGCTTTGGGGATGTTTATAATTTGGAACCAATCTTTCATGATGATTGGCAGCATATTTCCCACAAAGATCCTATACTTCAAGCTCAATTAAATGGCACTTTTTAGGGGAATGGAAAGTTCAAAATAGAGTATGTGGCAGGAGAGTGGCACTTTAAAAATTCTAGAAACTTTTATAGTAGGTGAATATTGCTTAACTGATGCCTAGCAAATAAAGAAAGGAAAAAAATAACCAAAAAAACTCCCTCCTTAGACTGGCATTCAAAGTCTATGACAATAATATTTTCAAATTACCTTTTTAGCTTTATTCCCCACATGTGCTCTAGAATCACAGATTTGAATCAGAAAATCAGTTTTAATTAGAGGACATTTGGCCCATTATCTACAGGCTTCAGAGAAATTAAGTGACTGGCCCAAGAGAACATATGTAGTAAAGAACATACTGAAGCTAGATCTCCTGATTCCAAATAAAGCATGCTATCCTCATGTACCATGAAAACTAGATTATTCTTCATCATCCCATACATTCCAAACTTTCTGATCTGCATATCTTTGAATTGTTTTCTATTTTTACAATGTTGTCTCACCATCCAACTCTACTAGTTGAAATCCTACCCATCTCAGATACAACTGGTTCTCTAAAGCCTTCCTAATCCTCCAAACTGGAAATTGTCTTTCTGTCACTTAATTTTATAGCATTTCATTTTCCTCTTATGCAATTATATTCCTTTATTATCTGGGCACCACCACATAAACTCCCCTAATAAGCCATTATAATGGGTAGTAATCCTGGATTTGTGAATGCTATTCTGGTGGAGTGTAAGCTTTGACAGATCCTACATGATGACAAAAAGATTCTGAGTACAAGTTTTGCATGAGCCATTTATGTAAGGCTCACTTACATAAATTCAGAGAGGCTTATCACCAGAGTTTTGATCAAGAAGGAAATATATATATATATATATATATATATATTTTTATTTTTATTTATTTATTTTTTTGCGGGGGTGGAGGGAAGGGAGAAAAATGGTTTGTAGCAACTTGTTAAGATCATCCATCATGGCATGGAATGAATATTGCCTTTCAAAACAAATATCTTTTATTTGAGGGTATCTCATGTCCTGAAGGTATATTCCTTCTTTCACTAAAAAATCCTAAGCCTCAATTTCCTCGTCTGTAAAATTATACCTGCATTATTTACCTTTAACAGTTATTGTGAGGGCTCGAATGAGTCAATAAGGGCATAGTATTTTGCAATACTTTAATGTACTACATAAATTTTCAGCTATTATTATTATTAATGCTGGCATCATTATAAATATTATCCCTCATCCTCCAAATACCCATTTCTAGGTCAGAAAGTATTCAATAAGTTTTTCTTTCTTTTTTATTTTTTCCCCTTGAGGTAAGTGGGGTTAAGTGACTTGCCCAGGGTCGCACAGCCAATTCATGTTAAGTGTCTGAGTCCAGATTTGAATTCAAGTCCTACTGACTTCAGGGCTGGTGTTCTATCCACTGCACCAACTATTCAATAATTGGTGCCCCTATTCAATAAGTTTTAAGACAGGTCAAAATCAAGTACAGTACATTAATAACTCTGCCTTTCAATATTATCCCAAAAGTCCATTAAAAAAAATTTACTTTGGAAATTATATTGTCATTTGGAGTTGGGAAGGCAATCATATTTGTAAGAAAAACAATCTATTTCCCTGTCTTTTTTTCTCTCTTCCTGCATTTGCCTCTATTAAGCAAATACCCGAAATAAAGATGTGTTATAATTAATCTGGAGAAAAAGAATTATGTGCTTTCAAAGAACTGCTTTTCAATGGCATTTGTAACTTTCTGAAAGTGCAGGAGCAATTCATAGAGAGCTCCAGGTTAATTCCTGTCAGGCTTGGGAGGGACTGGGGGAACCTTGGTCTGGGAATCAGCCGTGTGACCTTGGCAAAGCAGTTCTAACTTTTAGGCTGCAGTTTCCTCTATTCTCAGATGAAGTGGCTGCACTATGTATTTTTAAAGTTTATTTCAGTTCTTACATTCTATGTTCTATGAACAGTATTCTAACGTATTGTCTAGTGCTAACATTTGATGTTCTATGAGCCATTCTAGCACTAACATTTAATTTTCTAAGATCTTTTCCAGGTCTAATATCTATGACTATATACCTACTTTAAACTATAATGGAATTTCATAAAATACTTACAATAATGTATGATAATGTTACCATTTTAAAATCTGGATATCATTATCCTTAAAAAAGGTTTTTTGGGGGGTTTTGTTCTCATTTTTGGCAAACATTAAAAAAAGGATTTCTTGTTGCTGATGAAAGGACAAACCACTACTCAAGTATGGCAGCATTATGGACAACAATTCTAGCAAGGACAGCAGTGGGGGGTTAATGGGAATACTGTATCATTCTTTGCCACATGCCCAACGATGAAACTAAGAGAAGTTTCTGGAAATGTTAGCGAGTTGAAGAAAAGGTTGAAGACAACAATCAGTGTCACAAAGTAGTGAAGATAAATATGTAGGGGAAATTATTGAGACAGGTGTTTAATTAGCTAAAGTCAGGCTGGATAAATTGGGACTGCACAGCCTATACAGAGATAGTTTCCCCCTCCCCCCCTTCTCGCCTTTAATGGTCTTATTGTCCTCAAAGTTTTTCTTTCCCTTTATTGGAAACTAAAGTCAAATAAAGACAGCAGCTCACATTTGCACAGTTCTTTACTACTTAGAAAGCAGTAGCCTCAAAGTGATTTGTAATCTAGGCAGTGAAAGTACTGGTATTCCCATTCTCCATGTGAGGAAACACAAACTCAGAGAAACTAGAGGGTTACAGAGTTTGAAAGTGCTTTTACGAATCATATCTCATTTGATCCTCATAACAATCTTACAAGGTAGGTGCTATTATCACCATTTGAAAGTTGAGAAAACTAAGGCTGAGTAAGGTTAAGAGAGACTTGTTCAGAGTCTCTGAATGTGTATCTGAAGTTAGGTTTGAATTAGTCTGCCTAATTACAGGCCTAGCAGCCTAATTAAATTAAATTAATTAATTAATTTTTACTAACTTTTTATTGACAGAGCCCATGCCTGAGTAGTCTTTTTTTACAACATTATCCCTTGCACTCACTTCTGTTCCGACTTCTCCTCCCTCCCCCAGATGGCAAGCAGTCCTATACATGTTAAATAGGTTACAGTATATCTTAGATACAATATATGTGTGCAGAACCGAACAGTTCTCTTGTTGCATAGGGAGAATTGGATTCAGAAGGTAAAAATAACCTGGGAAGAAAGACAAAAATGCAAACAGTTTACATTCATTTCCCCATGTTCTTTCTTTGAGTGTAGCTGCTTCTGTCCATCCTTGATCAATTGAAACTGAGTTAGATCTTCTCTTTGTCAAAGAAATCCACTTCCATCAGAATACATCCTCATATAGTATCGTTGTTGATCTCCTGATTCTGCTCATTTCACTTAGCATCAGTTCACGTAAGTCTCGCCAATCCTCTCTGTATTCATCCTGCTGGTCATTTCTTACAGAACAATAATATTCCATAACATTCATATACCACAATTTACCCAACCATTCTCCAATTGACGGGCATCCATTCATTTTCCAACTTCTAGCCACTACAAACAGGGCTGCCACAAACATTTTGGCACATACAGGTCCCTTTCCCTTCTTTAGTATCTCTTTGGGGTATAAGCCCAGTAGAAACACTGCTGGATCAAAAGGTATGCACAGTTTGATAACTTTTTGAGCATAGTTCCAAATTGCTCTCCAGAATAGCTGGATGTGTTCACAATTCCACCAACAATGTTTCAGTGTCCCTGTTTTCCCACATCCCCTCCAACATTGCTCATTATCTTTCCCTGTCATTCTAGCCAATCTGGCAGGTGTATAGTGGTATCTCAGAGTTGTCTTAATTTGCATTTCTCTGATTAATAACGATTTGTATCATCTTTTCATATGGCTAGAAATAGTTTCAATTTCTTCATCTGAGAATTGTCTGTTCATATCCTTTGACCATTTATCAATTGGAGAATGGCTTGATTTCTTATAAATTAGGGTCAATTCTCTCTATATTTTGGAAATGAGGTCTTTATCAGAACCTTTGATTGTAAAAATGTTTTCCCAGTTTATTTTTTTCCCTTCTAATCTTGTCTGCATTAGTTTTATTTGTACAAAAACTTTTCAATTTGATATAACCAAAATTTTCTATTTTGTAGTCAATAGTGCTCTCTAGGTCTTCTTTGGTCATAAATTCCTTCCTCTTCCACAGGTCTGAAAGGTAAACTATCCTATGCTCTTCCAATTTATTTATAATCTCATTCTTCATGCCTAGGTCATGAACCCATTTTGACCTTATCTTGGTGTATGTACAATGCTAAGTGTGGGTCAATGCCTAGTTTCTGCCATACTAATTTCCAATTTTCCCAGCAGTTTTTGTCAAATAATGCGTTCTTATCCCAAAAACTGGGGTCTTTGGGTTTGTTAAACACTAGATTATTAAAGTTATTGGCTGTTTTGTCCTTTGAACCTAATCTATTCCATTGATCAACTAGTCTATTTCTTAGCCAATACCAGATAGTTTTAGTAACTGCTGCTTTATAATATAATTTTAGATCTGGTATAGCTAGGCCACCTTCATTTGATTTTTTTTCATTAATTTCCTTGAAATTCTTGACCTTTTGTTTTTCCATATGAACTTTGTTGTTATTTTTTCTAGGTCATCAAAATAGTTTTTTGGGAGTCTGGTATAGTGCTAAATAAATAGATTAGTTTAGGTAGTACTGTTATCTTTATTATATTTCGCTCGCCCAATCCAAGAGCATTTAATATTTTTCCAATTGGTTAGATCAGACTTAATTTGTGTGGAAAGTGTTTTGTAGTTTTGCTCATAAAGTTTCTGATTTTCCCTTGGCAGATAGATTCCTAAATATTTTATACAATCAGTAGTTACTTTAAATGGAATTTCTCTTTGTAACTCTAACTGTTGGGTTTTGTTAGTGATATATAAAAATGCTGATGACTTCTGTGGGTTTATTTTGTATCCTGCAACTTTGTTAAAGGTGTGGATTGTTTCTAATAACTTTTTAGTAGAATCTCTGGAGCAGCCTTATTTTATAAAGAAACTAAGTCACAGAGAGGACGTTATTTACTTGTCTGAAGTCATGTGACAATTTATTTTGACAGAAAATTGTTATCTTATATTTGATTCTGAGATCAAGATGAAAATAAAAAAGTTATAAAGCCATTAGATGCAAGAAATTTAAGCTTGAGTTTCCTCAACTGTAAATTTGAGATAATTATTTCCCTCACTGAGCTGTTGCTAACTAAATTATAAAATACTATAACAATGTGGACTATGGTTAAAAGACTTATCAACACTTCAAGTATATATGAAATTTGAAGGTAGTATAATTTTTATCAGCTCAAACTCAAAACAAGTGTATTAAAAAATTGCTTCCTAAGGAAAGAAGGAAGAGAATCAGGTTGAAAACAAGAACAACAAAAAGATCTAAGAGAACAAATATAAAGATAGGCCTTTCCTGACAACACATCAAGAAAGTAGGTAGCAATATTTTCACTTTATGACTGAGAAACACAAAGTTTACTGTTTAGGAGTAAATTAAGTAAATCTTTTCAGAGTCTTCAAAGTGTATCATGTTAGTGGCTCCTCTTGTGACAGCGCCTAGAACAGGTTTAACATATGGTCTAAGATATCTTGTCCTGCACAGGCTAAACTGCTGACTAGTGCTCCTCAAAGAAGACAGTATCACACCAAGTTTGCTTACAACTTTGAAGCTAGTTGAAGTTATTAAGCCTAGAGTGGTTTGGGAGGGCAGGGCTCTAAACTTACAAACTGGTGATACAGAAACTTCCTTCACAATGCAGAATTGTGGCTTCTTCCCAACTCAGTTTTGGAACACTGCTGATAATAATAAATAGTTAAATGATTTGCCCATAGTTCTATAGTCAGTAGATGTCCATGGCAGAACTTGAAACAGGTCTGTCAGAAGTCCAGGCACGGCTACAAGTCATAGGGTCATGCTACCTTCTCTGCAGTTTCTTAAGTGTCACATATAGCATGGCTTTGCAGGGCTTAGCGCTAAAAGCTATTTTACACTTTACTGAACAAAATTATTTTACAGAAGGAAACTGAGGCCCAGAGATGCTCTATGGCATATCCAAGGCAATTTCAGGGTATTAACGCCACCTGGATTCAAGCCAGCTGACTCTAAGTCCAGCATTTTCCCACCTTACTGTCTTGTGTCATCAATGGAGGTGATAATCCTATTGTGTCCTGCCATCACCAAGCTACACCTGGAGTTTCACATTCAAAGCTGGTGAATGTTTCAGAAAGGACACTAACAGGCAAGAGTTCATTCAGAAAGTGGTGTGGCTGGTGAGAGAACTTGAGACTATCACATGAGCAGTGAGTGAAGACATTGGACCAAAACTTTAGGACGGACAAGACTCCTTTCTTTAAATAACCAGAAGACTCTTAGGTAGCAGAAAGATTAGACTTGTTCTATTTGGTCCCAGATAACAGAACAAAGACCCGTGGGTGCAAGTTATAGGCATCCAGATTTTGGCTGCATAGAAGGATCTCAGTTATTCTCTGAGATGTCTTCTGACTCTGTGATTGTAGAAGGGGCTGGACTAGAAGGCTCCGAAAAGACTGTTAGCTCTATATCATAGCAATCTCTGAGTATATTCATCTTTTTTCTTGATAACCTTTCATTAGGAGTGAAAGGTCTCAGAGTAGTCATGTAGTTCCAATGCATTCATTTTCCAGAGGTAGAAAGAGAGTCCCAGAGAGGATAGAGAACTTGGACAGAGTCACCTAGGTAATAAGCAGCAGAGTTCAGATATGTACTCAGGTCTTTTACTTCCAATCTCAGTACCTTTTCCATTCTATCATATTGTTCTTCATTTGGTTCTTTTGGCAGTTTGATCCATGCTTGTATCTGTCATAGACCCAGTAAATAAGTAGGGAATGTGAAGCAGCAGAAATTCAGGAATGACCAACAACAGCAAGAAAGACTAAATGCTACGTAGTCAAAGGCACTTTTGGCAAATGATAGATTTCATGTATTCCTGAACATGGCAGTAACCGAAGCTCTTAACACCCTTTGAAAATAACTGGCTCTTGAAAACAGTTCTACAAGATTTTGGCTCAAAATAAATTCTCTAAATTTCCTGGCTTTCTGATAAAATAGTTGGCTGAGATGCCATCTTTAACGTGCTCCATTTTATACTTGTGAAGATCCATCAGGGGCTTCTGAACAGTCCGACAAGAGACTTAGATGAGATGAAATAATAAGACAAAGAGAACAAGATCTCTCTTTGTGAAGCACAGAATTTAACTCTTCACTTCTTGCTTGGTATCTGGTACATACTCAATGAAAAAAATTTTTAAAAAGTATAAATATAATTATTAGATTGTACTTAATAGGATTGTTTGGAATCTTATTGACAGGGAAGAAAAGGCATAGTCTGAAAAATAATGATTAAATGCTACCATAAAATAAAGGATATAACCCCAGTCCCAAAATGTATTGATATAGATTGAAAAAAAAAAAAAAGAGCTACCATTCAAGTTGTAAGCAGACTATAGTAAAAGGAAAATCACAATCTATTTTTTTTTATCTATATGGTTTGCTGCATAATAATAACAACAATATTAATAACAATATTTGTTATTTGTGTAGGACTGAAGAGCTTTAAATTATTATATCATTTAATCCTCCCAACAATACCAAGAAAGGGAAACAGGCATTATTCTCCCATTTCAAAGATCAGGAACCTGAAGCTGAAAGAAATTAAGTTATTTGTTCAGGAATCAGGAATAACTGCTACGTGTCTGAGGTATAGTTTGAATCTAAGTCTTCCCGATTTTAGGTTCAGTACTTTATCAAAATACACCGTTTCATCTATGTTATGGATATAGATTTCTTGGTATCCATTAAAATAATACCTATTTATATGGACTTGAATTTTTATCAAGTGTTTTATTACAAATAATCCTCTGATAAATATGACAAAGTTTACTATTTCCACTTTACAAATAAAAAAATAAAGGCTTAGAGAGAATCAGTGACAAATAAAAGAATATAATCTGAATGCAGATCACGTAAATATATGTAGGATGTCATGTGTCCTTTTATTTTCTTCCCATTTTATTAAATGATAAACAATAACCATGAGTTAATAAAGTGTCATTTTCCTGTATAGGTCATTATCTCCAGCTCACAGAAGAAGCTGATATTTAGAATGGAGAAGTGACTTGGCTAAACAGTAAAGATTTACATAGGCCTCCTTTGTACCAGGCACTGCACTAGGGGCTAGAGATGCAATATAAAGAATAAAACAATCCCTACTCTTAAAAAGCTTCCATTTGAACTGAGAAGATCCATTCATTAAATACTTCTACCAATATATACAAAGTAATAAAATATAAGGAAGTTGAAAAGAGAGGGCATTTAGAAGTTGGGGGAGATCAGGAAAGATTTTATTCATAAGATGATGATTGAATTCTATCTTAAAGGAAGAGTGGGACTCTAAGAGGAAATATGGGGTAGGTGAGGACAAAGAGAATACATTTCAGATATGTGGCAATACCAGGCCAAAGGCACAGAGTAGAATACCGTGTATAAAGAATAAAAAGGTCAGTTTGGTTTAGATCACAGAGTAGGAAGAGGAATAATGTCCAATGAAGAGAGGAAAAAATAAGGTGAGGCTAAATTACGTAGGGTTTAAAAGCTGACAAGAATGGTTTATAGTTGATCCCAAAAGCAACAGAAAATCACTAGAGTTGATGAAGGAGGGGAGTGACTGGGGCAGCTAGGTAGTGCAGTGGATTGAGCACCAGCCCTAAAAGTCAGGACCTGAATTAAAATCTGGCCTCAGATACTTAATGCTTCTTAGCGGTGAGAACCTGGGAAAATCACTCCAATTGCTGTCAGCAAAAAAAAAAAAAAAAAAAAAAAAAAAAAAAAAAAAAAAGGTGGGGGTGGGGGTGGGAATTAAGCTTCAAACATAGCTGAATGGTTCTTTTATATCCAACATAATTTACTAAAGTACAATTTATTTTGTTTTAACTTCAATGGCCTGTGAGCAGAGAATTCTTTCTTTTTTTTTTTAAATTAAGCCTTAAATTTGAATGCTGTCAGCATTATTAATTTCTTTAAGCAAACTCACTCATTGGGAAGCAACGCAATCCTGTTTTAGAAATGTCTTTCAGCAAAGAAAGAGTCTGAGGAGTCCAGTTTTCTTTCCATTCAAAATGTTTATGATTCAGAATAACTAGATTAACTGAGGCTTTTTCCAACTTTAAGATTCTATGACCTAGTATACAGCCTCTTAAGAGTAGAAAGGTCAATGGGCTTAGAGTCAGAAAATGTGAATTTGAATTTCAGGTCTGACTTTTAACTAAATGTTTCACTTTAGTTTAAAGTTACCTTCTCTGACACTCAGTTTCCTAATCTACACATTATGGATAGCAAATTTTGCAACACCCACCTTAAAGTCCTTTTCTGACAAAAGTGTTTTGTAAGTCTTTATAGATTTTAGAATAAATGTCATCACCATCATACTTAAAAAGGCAAAAGAAAATAATGGTTCACATTATTAGGCTGTAAAACATTTTATTAAAGCACTTTCTTCACAACCCTGATGAGGTAAAGATTATTATCTTGATTTCATAGATGAGAAAATATACTAAAGGAAAGAAAATTACTTGCCAATAATGGCCAGACAGTTAACAAATGCCAAAGAAAGAAAGCAAATCCAGGTTTTCCGATTTGGTCTGGTGCTCTTTCCACTACACCATGTCACCTCTTAGCCTTAAATTTTCAAATGGCTTTTTTTTTTTTGGAAAGAAACATCTCAATACTGATAGACACTTCATTTACATCCAGAGTTTGTATATCTATTACTCTCAAGCAGTATCCAGATGATTGATTATTCCATCTTAAGAATCAATTTAGGTCCAGGAGAATATTAAAAATGATTAGCCAATTGAAATGAATGGGCAAGTGTTGCAAAAAGATAATTTAGTAGACTAGGTACACCCTTAGGAGTATACATATAAATAAATGTGGGTATGTATTAGGGACTTTTCTTCTGAGAATTGCCATGTATGCCATGTCAGCTGGTAGGGTGGACCCAGGAGGTGGAAAAGAGCTTGACCTCTGAGGCAGGAGGCTGTGAATTACAGGTGTTTCCTTGAGAAGGTGAGGGGTGTGTCCTCTTGCTAGATCTTTTCTTAGGACGCAGCACTAACTCCAGGTGTCTCCCTTCTGCAGATCCACCTAAGCAGTGCTGAGTGGGTTAGGCACGGGGTAATCCCAGAGAAGAGTAAATATAAACGGCCAGCTTTTAGTCCATAGGCGAAGAGAAGGATGTGGCGAAAAGTAGAGAGAGGCACAGAGACATATATGCACTTGCTCTTGCTTCCTGCTAACCCCTGCTGAGAACACCAATAAAGAAAGGCTGTTTGGCACTCAATTCCATGCCTTTCAGGAGAAGATTGGTAATGTATGGCCCTGGCAATCAGTAGCCTTGGTGTGACGTTACAGGTATGCATACATATACCTGCACACATACAGACATATAACCACCAAGATACAAATATGCAAAATTGTAGGACAAAAAATAAACAAGGATACTTGATATTACATATTCAGAATGTCACAGCAGGAAGGAACTATAAGGATTAAGTCCTATGAAGAATGCTAACTACCTTTTATCAGAGAGATGATAGCTCAAGACATGGCCATTGTGAGAAATCATTTTGATAGACTGCATATTTATTATTAGGGTTTTATGTTTTTAATTTTTCAATGTGGGGAGGAGAATAGGAGGAAGAGAAAATAAATTCTTCTCAATTTAAAAAGAATACTATTTACTTATTTTTAAGTAAAGAAACTTAGGTCTGAAGATGAGAAATGACTTGCCTAGAGTCACCCAGCTAGTAAGGATTCAAAAGGCAGAAACAAAATTCAAAGACAAGTTTTATTAATCAAAGTTCAATATTATTTCCACTAAATCAAACCATGCTACTTCTTATATAAGGCATTTTGAGTTCTCTGTAACATGTGCAGCATATCAACTCTATCTGCATATAGTTTACCCTGAAATACACATTCAACCCTTAATCTGAAAGCTCTTTAAAAGAAAAAAATGGAAAAGCCTACACTAAAAAATAGCATAAATTATATGCCACACTTGGGTTTTATATCAGACAAACCATAAAGGAAAGTGTGATCTATATTTGGACTAAGATGGTAAATTCTAAATATTAAAAGGTGTCTGTACTCCTGTTTTAACGTAATATTCACAACAAACATTTTTATAGTGCTTTATGCTTCATAATGTGTTTTCCTTATAACATTCCTATGATATTAGGAAATATTTCTATTTAATAGATGAGGAAACTGAGGTTCACCAAGAAGTGTTTTTCCAAGATTTTAATATGAGTGTCAAAGAGAGGATTTAAATGAAGACTTTCTGATTCCAGACCTAAGCACTCATCTTACTACACTATGTTCCCTCTCTTGATTTTATGTAAATTATTAAACTTTTACCGAGAAATATTGGTATTAGATATACACCTCAAAGAGCTCAAATAAAGGGGGAAAAACCCATATGTGCAAAAAATATTTATAGCAACTCTCTGTTGTAGCAAAGGACTGGAAATATAGAGGAATGCCCATCCACTGAGGAATGGCTAAACAAATCAGGGCATATTAATGTCAGCTGAGTAGCATTTATTACCTACCTCCATAATGTTCCAGGCATTATGCTAAGTGATAGGAAAATAGAGAAAAATGCAACAATGTCCCTTCTCTCAAAGAGTTCTGTCTAAAAAAATTACGAAGAAAAGTTATGTACAGGATAAACTGGGGATAATCTTAGTGCCTTTCCTGTGAGACTAAAAGGCTTTTTGCAAAAGGTAGGATTTTAGCTGTGGCTTGTAAGCAGCTAAGGAAACCAAGAGATAGTGTTCAAAGCATTGTGGACATCCAATAAAAAATACTCAGAAGATAGGAGGCTGTACCTGAGGGAAAAGCAAGCAGGCCAATGTCACTGGAATCCAAAGTATATGGGGGGAATAGGGTTTAAGAAGACTAGAAAAAAGTCAGGGCCAGGTGATGAATAACTTTTAACATCAAATAGAAGGTTTTATATTTAATCTTAGAGGTAACAGGGAGTCACTTTAATGAATAGCTCTGTGTGTGTGTGTATATGTGTGTGCGCGTGCATTGCACTCACACATGAGGGAGAGACAGAAAGAAAGAGATATGGTCAGAGATGTTTTAGGAAGAACATTTTGATAGCCAAGTGGAGAGGGGAAAAGATTTAAGGCTCAATCAGCAAGCTACTACAATAGTCCACATGTGAGGTAATGAAAAACGACACAAAGGAGGTAGTGTTACAAGAGAAAAGGAGAATAGGAGGGATGTTATGAAAATAGAAATGATAGAACTTTACCACTGATTGGGGTATAGGAGATACAAAAGAATGAGGAGTCCTGGATGACACCAAATTTGAGAGTCTGGCTAATAGGATGATGGTGGTACCCACAACAATGACAGGAATGTTAGGAAGAGGGGAAGATTTAAAGATAAAGGTAAGGACTTCAGTTTTTGACAAGGCGAATTTAAGATATACATGAGACATTCAGTACAATATATGACTAGGTAGTTGGAGAGAAGTTGGGAGGTTGAAGCTTGAAAAGCAAATCTGAGAATTGCGTGTATGGAAATAATAAATGAAGCCATGGGAGCTGATATGATCATCAAGTGAAATAATACAGAGTGAGAAGAGAGCACAGAACTGAGCCTTGGGGGGGGGGGGGGGGAGGGAGGAACCGTACAGTTATGGAATATTACTGCACCATAAGAAATGACAAAAGGGATCGTTTCAGAGAAACCACAGAAGGATGTGGAGTGAAGAGAAACACAAACCAGTGATTTAGTAACAACACTGTAAAGAAAAATAACTTTTAAAGTTACAAGAACTCCGATGAATGTAATGACCAATCATAACTCCAGAGGGCTAATGATGAAGTATGTTATCCACAACCTGACAGGTCTGATCTTTTGGATAAAGCAAATGTGCCAATTTGTTTTTGCTAGATTATACTAATTAATAAGCATCATGTTTTTCTTTGTATTGGTGGAGAAAAGATTTGAGTGAGAGGAGAAAAGAGCTAGTGATAATACTACATAAAAAAAGAGGATCAATAATACACTTAAAAATGAACACAAGGGAGAAGGAAGTTCTGAAGGAAAGAGGACAGCTTTGAAAGCAATATGTTGAACTATTATTATATGCTTAAAAAAACTCTCAAAGCTATATGAGAGATTTCATAATTCTATTTTTTTTTTACATAGAAATACAAATTATCTGTATTTGATATATTAATATGAAAATGTGTGTGTGTATATAGGTATATTTACACACTTTTGTGTATACATGTGTATGTATATTTCCACACACACACACACACACACCCTGAACTTTATTTAATTGAAATAAAATCTTCTATTTGTTATCAGATCTCCTGTTATTCCTAACACATGACAAGGGTGGGTGATACTACTTTTCCTTTTAAAATCTTAGGTTACTAATTATTAAAGATAGCTCTGATAGGGGAAAGTATGATTAACTAGATAATAGGTTAGTTTATTTTGTTAGGCAGAAACTTGAACAGAGCAATTTCCATGATTGTTAAAAATCAGCTAGGTTCAATTCTGTTAAGATGAGCTTATCTAGTTCTCTTTTTTCTTGAACCCTGGGAACTCTGCTAGGATGTTTTAAAATGTCAAGTAGGGCAGGAATAAATTGAAAATTGAGAGAACTTAAAAAAAATTTTTTTTCACTTTGGGAAAAGAACATGGATTTAATAAAATACAAAAGCTATTATTAAAAAAAAATGAAAGTCAGATATTTAGATAGCTTACAGATTTTTTCAGTTTTGGGGTTCCTATTTCAATAAGAATATCACTAAGCTAAAGCATTCAGAAGAGAGGAAGTGGTCTGAAGAGAAGCCCAAAGACCTTCTGATATAACAGGATAAGTGACAGAGAGGACTGTGTGATGTTCCAATGCTGCCACTTGCTACTTGTGTGACCTTGGGTGGCCCCACTTAATGTCTCTGGATCTCAATTCCTTCATCTATAAAATGAGGAGGGTGAACCAGATGATTTACAAGGTCCTTTCCTATTCTATATCTATGATCCCACACAAAGACTGACCGGAGGAAGTAGAGATACATAAGCTAAAGAGAAGAAAATTGATAGGGAGACCACTGAGCTGCTTTTTTTTAAGTATCTGAAAGAACGACATATGAAAGGATTAGACTTATTCTACTTGATCCAAGGGGCAAAACTGGAAGCAGAAGCTGGAAACTGTTAAAAGGAAAATCTTAGCTCAAGTTGGGAGAACATTTCCTAATAATGAGAACAATTTTTTTTAAAAATTAACAACCAAAAAAACAAAAACTAAATTTGAGCAGGAAAAAAATAACTGCAAACAGTAAAGGAAACTTATACTATACAATTTGTTTGTGATTAACTCTTATTAGAAACTTATTCTATACAATTTGTGATTAACACTGTACAAAGTTGGAACCTCACTTCAATGTGGCCCAAGCTGTTTAATTCCAATTGGCTTTTCCCTTCTATATATACAGCCCATAGAATCATAAAAACTTAAAAGCTGAATGGAACTCCTGGTCTTTTGGTTGACCTTCTTGCCTGACGCTCAAATTTATTTTACAATATCCTACAAATAGTTACAAATCTTCCATTGGAACATCTATCTGAAAGGGAACTCATTCTCTATAAAGAAGCCTATTCTATTCTCAAGACTATAATTCTGGAGAGATCTTTCTTTCTTGAGTTAAAATTTTTCTCTCTACAGCTTTCAGCTACTATAATTAAGTTTTAAACTTGAAACAAAAAAAAATCAAGTTTTAATCTCTTTCCCTCTCTAATAGCTATTCTAGTACTTCAGGACAGGGCTCTTCAGGGTAAACTGAGGTTCAGAAAAGTGAACACACTTACCTAAGGATAGATAGCAAGTAAGCAATCGTCCTGGATTCAAACCTAGATCTCTTGACTCCAAATACGGTGATATTTCAATCGTGGCAAACTATAATGTCTCCTTGACTGGCTACTGTTGCCAATCAACTCCAGAATGTGATCTGACCAGTCGAGAAGACAGCAGACTTCCTTTGTCCTAGTACCATGGAAGGAAGCACCATGACTTCCTTTGTCCTAGACTACAGATTTCTGTTGTAAGTGACATGTGATGAGGCTCTTAGGATTTAAAGCTAGAAAAAGCCTCTGAGATCATCAAGAGATCTAACTTCTTCATTTCATAGATGGAGACTGAGGCCCATTTGCAAAAATGGAAGTGTTTTACTCACATCATTTGAGTGAAGTTCCCAGAAGGTGAATCCCTTTCTAAATGTCTGAGGGATTCAGTTCAGTGCTGTTTTATATTGCAGCCTCCACTAAACTCTAGGATAAGAAGGATAAGCCTATAAACAGGTTCTCTTGATTGGCATCTTGGCAAATACTGAAATCAAATGTACGTGTCAGCCAATTCTTTTTCTTCCATCAATTCAAATTGATGGAAGAGTATACAGTAGTAATCCTTGACTGTTCAAGTGAACACACCAGCTGATCTCTTTCAGAAGTAGAAGACTTATTTCTTCTCTCAAAGGCAACCAAGGGAGGTTTTTTTTTTTTAAATTGTCTCATTAGTTTCCCTCTGAAACATGCAATTGTTCAATGCTCAAAATCGCTGATTTTGTTAACACCTTAACATTAAAGAAAGATATGTTAGTCTTTAAAATACCATTTATCAAATTTTTACAAGTTGATCCTACATAATTCAATTTACTTCACAAAACAGTTATTAAATGCCTACTGTGTGCAAGATTCTCTATTTGAGACTTAGGTAGGAATCTGGAAATAGAATATAATGTATACACACAATATATATCCTTTAAGAGAGGACAAGGTAGTTATAAAGGATCGGAAGTACTAGATATAGTCCTAAGAAAATGAGGGAGAAAGAAAGATACTGAATGATCCTAAGGACTTTGATAACATGAATGCTAGCAGTTTTTATAAAGTAGGAAAGATCCTAGGGCTGGCTGATCCTGGCAACAGACAGCATGCTTTTCACCCAAGCACCAATGTAGCTAAAAAGTAGAAAGACTCAATGCCAGAAGGGTGGCAATCACAAAATAAGTTCCCTCCCTCTTCCCCCCAGGAAAAAGAAGTTCATAAAGAAATATCTACTAAGTATAGAAGGGCTATGATCTACATTGATTAAGGGGGTACTTAACTTGATAAAAAAAATCAAAGGATGGATTAGAGAGCCTGTAGGTGGAAGGATCAGTTAGGAGTCTACTGCAATAGTTCATTAAAAAGGGTAATAAAGAACTGATATTGGTAGCAATGAAAATGAAGAGGAACATGAGAAATACCATGGAGGGAGATGGCAATTGACTGGATTGGGGTTGAAAGAAATGGAGTCTAACATTAATTCACTGATAACAAGGTTATACAAAGTGCTTTCCATGCTAATCAGCTATTTGGATTAAAAAAAAAATATGTGCCAGTGTGTAATGTTACAGTAGAAAGTATGCTCCTTTAGGATGGGGATAATTGTTTCATCATTGTATTTCTAGCACCTAACACAATACTCTACTAGTAGTAGGGACTTATTAATGCTTGCTGGGTAAAATAAATGACAATAAAAATTCAGCAAAGTTTTAAAAGGAAAATTTTAAACATTATTTCTAGTTCTGTTAGTTGAATGGAAAAGATAATCAGAAGCATGGCAATGCTAACTCCAGTTCTAACACTTAATGACTCTAGGGCAGAGGTCCTCAAACTAAGGCCCATGGGCCAGATGCCCCCTCAACCAGGGCTATGAAGTTTCTTTATTTAAAGGCCCACAAAACAAAGTTTTTGTTTTTACTATAGTCCAGCCCTCCAACCGTCTGAGGGACAGTGAACTGGCCCCCTATTTTAAAATTTTGAGGACCCCTGCTCTAGGGTGACCTTGGACAAATCTTTACTTTGTGTGAACTTAAGCTTGACACAAAGACAAAATGAAAATTATATTTGCACTTCTTAACTCAGAGATGACAACTAGCTGGTGCAGAAGTCAGAAAACTCAGCTTTTTGAGCTCAAATCTGCCTCAGACACTTAACTAGCACTAGCTGTGCAATGCTAGTTATGTCACTTAACCCTGATGGTCTCAATTCCTCATCTGTAAAATAAGCTGGAGAAGAAAATGGTAAACAATTCCAATATCTTCACCAAGAAAACTCCGAATTGGGTCACAAAGAATTGGATACAATTGAAATGAATGAACAAAAACTCAAAGATATTGTGTTAATATTATAAGATAATTACTGATAAGATAATAGATGGAACTGCAAAACAGCATATAAATATGCATTTTCTATTATGTTTTTTCTTTCTCCTTCCCTAATTGATGACTAGGAAATAGAAGATAAAGATTAGGGTACCAAAAGTAAGAAAGGATATTGCAAATGTTTATATGTATCTACATCCTGAACTTAGCTGGGGCAGTGGACAGATAGAATAAAAAAGAAGGAAAAGAGAGAGAGCTCTGTGGGAGAAAGAACAATGGATATAGGTTTAAGTTATTGATGTACACTCTTGGCAAAATCACTTCTCTACTTTAAGCTTTAGTTTCTTTACCCATAAAGTGGGGATAATTATATATTGCACTCACTGTCTCACAAGGATATGTAGTGGATGCACAATAACCATACACATACTTTGTAAATTTGCAAGTGTCATACAAATACCAGTTATTAGTATCCTTAATAATTTTTATTTCATGGACCAAAAGAAGGTTGAGAAAATAATAAATTTCACCACCCAGGGGTGTTAAAAAAATGCTCTCATAAAAATTTTGTTATCATTCCCTTTATACCAACTTCAAAATAGTACTCCTTATTCTGGTGTTAGCAGTGACAACATCCAAATGGCTTCTCTTCCCAGAGCCTCAGTTTTCCAATCTACAAAGAAAGTTTAATATTTGCCACCTACGTACCAACTGGGGGAACTAGGTGGCATAGCAGATAAGAGCACTGAGCCTGGAATCAGAAAGATTCCTCTTTCTGAGTTCAAATCTGGCCTCAGTCACTTATTAGATGTATAACCTTGGGCAAATCACTTAATTCTGTTTGCCTCAGTTTCCTCTTTGGCAAAATGAGCTAGAGAAGAAAATGGCCTAGAAAACCCTAATGGAGTCATGAAGAGTCAGACATGACCAAATCAATTGAACAACTCTTGTGACCATATAGGATTATTTTCTAAGGAGTTAAGTGTAAAGTGCTAAAGAAATGTAAAGCATCAATAAAAGCTTTTTGTAAAACTCAGTAAGAGCCAGCCACACAAAACTGTTTTGAAATCCAAAAACTAAGAATAAAATACATCAGTATTAGTCACCAAATCTTTTCAGTGTCTGTCTGTCTCTCTCTCTCTCTCTCTCTCACACACACACACACACACACATACACACACACACTCTTTTTAGTGGCATATTTAATAAGAGCCCTGATTTATACTGTGCTTCAATATTACTATTACTACTATCTCTAAAAAAAAATTATGACAATGAGAATGATATAAAAACATTGGATTTATTTTGAAATCCTAATTATTCCACTTTGTAGCTGTGAACTAGTCATTTCAAGCTTATGTACCTCAGTTTCCTCAACTACAAAATGAGGATAATATGTACAGATAAATTTCATATATAAAAACATACATGCTATAGTATATAATTATAATATTGTATATAACATGTCATATATAAAGTGTGTTATCTATATATGATTAATAACGATACTATTTTATGTTGATTTCAAATCCGATGCTTTCAAGAAATTTAGAAATAACTATTACAATGGTATTTATAGGCGCCTCTCTTTAACAATTACTATTTACTGCTATTATTAGTAAGGTAAACAGTAAATAGAAGTTACGTTAAAAACTTAGGCATAAAAAAATGCACACAGAACAGGACTAGACTGTCTTTAAGGGAATTAAGAGCCTGTTAAATGCCTTTGGCTAGCTATTTAAGTTGCCTGAAAGCAGGTTTTAAATCAATATAAAGAACGCTATCTGATGGACTGAATGATTCCATTTTACCCTTGAAGTTGCTACCCCGTTAGCTACTCCTCCCCCAAAAGGAGACAAAATTGACCCCCAGGAAATAGATAGAAGTCACCCCAAAAAGTGAACAAAAGAGGTGTTTGGAAAGCGGACCACCATTCATCGCAGCTAACGACGTGTTCATTATGAGTGATGATGGATAAAGACTTCTCATGCTGGGATGAAATCAAGATTTATATGCATTGTTTCCTCTCCCAACTTGTGGGAAGATCATCATCATTTAATTCTATCTCTGCGGCCAGTGATGGGCATCCAGAGAGCTGGTTATCAAACGGCGCAGTCAGCTGGCAAAAGCCGAAACGTGCAGTTGGCACATCTGGACCGAGCTGCCACAGCCGAGGGTGAACAATGACTCCTGGCATGCAGCCAAATTGCTTGCAGACGCTAGCAGGTCTCATCTACAACCACCCCTACCAGCATCTTTCTCTCTCTCTCTCTTTTATGAGAATCAGAATTTCACTGCTTCATTCGATTGCTCTCTTCTGCCATTTTTTACAGCTCTTATCATTCCCCTCGAATATAGCCTTGAGACAGCTCATCCGTGTCCTTCACTGTGTTATCTCTTCTAACTTTTATTAAAACTTCAGCTTTCATCTGAAGATAGCTAATTAAATCTGGAACAAATTATATGCCCTCTTAAAAATAGCACTAAACTATTTTCTCCAACCAGAGAACTACTTATTTTCTCTTCGTTTAAATGAAACGAAGGATGTGGAAGAAGGCCTCATGCATTTCTAAAAGCAAGAAATTTGACACTTTATATATAGGTGGATGGATATTAAAGTTGCCTACAGCATGACAAATATTAGATTTGCTCATAATAATTATTTCTCAATACTGACAAGATTTTGTTTTGTATCTATTGAACATACTACCGATGTGACTAAGTACTTATTCTCTCTCTCTACTCTCCTCTGAACTCAGTTACTATAAAATGGGGATCTCACGTGTTTAATCTGATTTTTTTTTAAAGTATGCTTACATATTAAGACTTTTAAAGTGCTTTACATATATTCTCATCTCATGTCTCCCACCCCCATGCAGGGTTGGGTAATAAAGATATTATATAACATTTGCCTCCATTTTGTGCATTAGCCTAACCAATTTTTAGGTTAGTGACATGAAAGACAACTTTAATACAATGGGGAAAAGACCATATTATAATTAAAGAGAATTATATATAAGTTTTAGCAACACAAATAAGTGGCTGGGTGAGCTTAGCAAAGTTGCTACCTCATTTTAAGTCTCTATCTTCCCAAAAAGAAAATAAATCTTTCTTAACTGACTCGAATTCATTTTAACAAGTATTTACTAATTTACTAAACATCTACTATACACAAAGTAGCAAGGTGGCACAGAAGCTAGAGTGTTAGGCCTAAAGTGAGGAAAACTTATCTTCCTGAGTTCAAATATGGTCTCAGATAAGAACTAGTTGTATGACCCTAGGCAAGTCACTTAAATCTATTTGCCTCAGTTTACTCATCTATAAAATGAGCTGGAGAAGGAAATGGTAAACCATTTCATTATCTCTGTCAGGAAAATCCCAAAATGAGGTCACAGAGAATCAAACACAACTGAAAATAAAAACATACAAAAGTATTTGAGTTACAAAAATTGAATTACAAAAACTCTTAGGAGGTAGGTCCTTCAAATATCATCTTCAGTTCACAGATGAGCAAATTGAAATTTGGGGTTGAATTCTGTCCTAATTCCTACTCCACTGCTCTATTATAAAACTGACCTCAAGTTGCTCCCAAGCATATACATGCTTGGGTTAAATGCAAAGGCAAAGATCTGAGCAAAGTTCTTTGAAATTGAAGGGGGTGAATGGGTCCTCTGAGGGTGAGGTGCAAAGACTTCTAATCTTTGTAGCATTTCACAGTGGAAGCATCAGAGCTGAAACCGGAAAGAAAGGTGCTATTACAATGGAGGGTGGCAGCTTGACCTTGGAGATAGGAGAGGAAAAATTGTGAAGTGCCTAAGGACTATTTCTACAAAATGAAAAGTAAATTGCCATTGTTTTCTGCCTCACATATACTAAGACATCCTAGGGTGTTCATTTTTTAGAGAAAGTTTTTATGTGCTTCCATTCCATCAAAGTTTTCTTGGGAAGTAATGTGATAACCATGGGGGGCTCAATATCAAAGGCAGCAGAGCACCAGCCTTAACAGACTCTGACAAGCTGGAAGGGCTGTGTGGATGAGCCTGATGATGAACGGTGTGCCTGCTGCCTAGAGATGACCCTAGCTGCACTGGAGGGTGGGGAAAGACCACCTATGAGGTTTTAAAGAGATCTATGTGGGTAGAGGATTCATTCACAGGGGTCAAAGAATAGCTTTGAAGAAATGAAGTGTTTTCTTAGACTAATATATGTCAAAACACATAATGAATGTTGCATATTAGTCTCTATCTGTGCTGTTTTTAAGGTTCCTGGCTCAGTTTCCACAAACTAATTCATAGCACTTGTGGTTTTATTTACCCAGCAAAGACACCTCTACTTCTTCATTGCAGATACTTTCTGTGCTGATATATGCCAATTAACTGCTCTGCTCTTTCCACGAGGGGAGCATGGGAATAAGAATTTCTATAAGGTCTACTAGTGCCAGGCACTATGCTCAGCACTTTATAAATACTATCTTATTTGAAATCATCTGAGGATCCAGGGCTTTATGTCATATTGCAATTCCATAACCCAATGAAGAGTAAGGGCATAATGTTTTCTTGAGAGGGAGGTATGGCCTAGTGGAGAAAACGATTTCTGTGGAGGTCAGAATCTGAGTGCTGCTATTTAGTTGGTCTATAATCATGGCGGTAAGTCACAGAACACTAGAAGATAAGTATTTTGAATATTATTATCATTTACAGATGAAGAAACTTGAGACTTTGGTCTTCTTTGTATCCTGTCTTGAGTTTAAGAACAGTGCTCCATCCATGACAAGTTACTGACTTTCTACTTCATCATCTCTGAGGCTCAGAGGACCAAAGTAATTTACTCAAGGAACCATCACTCAAAGGAAAGGAGCTGGTGTTCTAACAGAAATCTCCTACCTCCAGCTTCATAACTTTCCATTAAATCATTTCTCTCTGAGCCTCAGTTTCCTCAGCTGTAAAATGAGAACAATTATCCTTGAACCAACCTACCTTTCAAAATTTCAAACACTCTGTAAACTTTAAAAAATTTTATAGCAACATATCATGATTGTTATTACTTTAATACTTCTCTAATCAACAAAACTTCAAAACAGTATCCTTAAGACATTATATTATAGTCAGCTGTCACTATGACACTAGGAAACTACACAGTGCTATTATGTAATACATAATGTATGTAGTATTTCTAGGACGTGAATGTCCTCTTCATTAGAGGATAAATTATTTATTGTCAGGAATAATTTTTAGTCTCATGGTCTGTTTTTGCAGAACCAGTTCAAAGCATGACAAGAGTTGAGAGTGGGGGGGAGGGGAATCAGTGAACATCTTATTTAGAGAATATTAATCTTATTTATGTCATGGAGCATTTGGCAATCTAGTGAAGTCTGAGAAGAATACAGTGAAGTTCTCAGAATAATATTTATAAATGCATAAAACAGAATACACAGGATAGCAAAGGAAAGCAGTGATATTGAAATATATTATCAAAATGTAAAGGTAGCAGATTTAGTCCAACCCTGTCATTTTGCAGATGAGAAAACCAAGGCTCATCAAAGGCAAATAAGTTGCCCAACATCACACAGGGAAGGAATGGCAAATCTAGGATGTAAACCTATCTTGAAAGGTTGAGTACCACAGGTGCTATCTGGGGATTTATCTTGAAGGTAACCGAAAATGAGGAACAGCAGCCCACTTCAACCCCAAAAAAGGTCTTTAAAAATTCGGCCTAAGACTTCTGGCTTCAGAGAAAATACTAACTGTCCCACCTGAACCCCTCTGAGAGCCCTTCCTCCGTTTCAGTGCCTTCTGTAAGATGTCCTTCATGGTGACCTTCGTACTGTCCACCTGAATAAGGGAGAATCCATGAGCAGCATTTCTGAAAAAGAAAAGACAGATATTAAATGATCGCCCAAAGAAATTTTATTGCCTTCTTCATTGTGGTTTAAGAGAATTTTAAGAAAAAATCCATGCTTGAAGGGCCAATAAACTAGAAATTGAGCAAGTTGATTACTAAGAGCAGAAAGGAAAAAATGTCATTATTGTACTTGTTGTTGACCATGGAAGAAGGGTCAAGAAACAGGCCTAATTTGTCTCAAATTAAGCCTCACTAGAGCGCTGATTGCCAGTGGACATAGGCTCCTGGTGCTGGTTCACAGGAGAAATTCTACTGCTGGGGACTGATAAAAGATGAGTTCTGTTTGTGTCGGTAGATGTCACTGCAGACAGTTACTGCCATCATATTAAGGATCATGGGGCCCCTGAGGAAAGAGGTTGAGCAATGCAGGAAAAAAAAAATTATTCTCCAAAGCAATGTAGATACTCAGGGAGGGAAGATTCTTTTTAATGGGGTGTTCAATATTTTTAAAAAGATATTAGCAGTGTTTAAACTCCACAGCAGAAAGTTTCTTTGACTTTTTATTCTTTTGCAACATACACATAAATTTCACCTATGCAACATCTCTCTACCTTCACTACCATCACTTAATATAGTTCCTTAATACTACCTGCCTGGTGAAATGGAAAGAACAATAAATTCAAGGACATGAGTTCACATTTTGACCTCAGCACTGTGGCACGACAATGCTGGTCTAGGTTTAGGCGTTACAATTTTCCACATAATTCACCCTAAATTCAAACAAAACTTTGTTAGCAGTTGGTAGTGTGACAGAGTTCTGGGCCTAGAGTCAGGAAGAGTTCAAATAAAGTCATAGATATTTACTAGTTATGTGACTCTAGGCAAGCAAACCTCTGTTTATATAATTTTCTTCACATGTAAAATAGAGATCACAATAGCACCAAACTGTCAGGGGTATCGTGAGTAACCACTGGGAATATATGTGCCTGGCACATAGTAGGCACTTAAAACCTATTCATACCTTACACTTGCTAGTTTTCTTAGTCCATTCTTCTGCCTATTAAATTCTTACTTCCTTTTAAGCCCAATTAAAATGCTACCTAGTCCACGAAACTTTCTCTCATCTGCCCAGTTGTTAATGGTCTATCTTCATTGCATCCCATAATATTTTGCCTGTATATCTCTAGCATTAAACATGTATTATTTTGTACTAGTTATCTATGTGTCATATCTCCCATTAGATTATAAGCTCCTTGAAGGTTGAGAGTCCCCCCAGTGCACAATATTTTAAAGATATAAAGAAATATAAATATATATATATATATATATATATGTAGACACATAAGATGCATAGACTAGAATCTAGAAGAAATCAAAATAATTAAAGGATACTGAAGCAGCTTTTAGGCTAAATCTTAGTTTCATATCTTCAACTAAGTAGGAGGAAAAAAAGTATTTAATAATAGGAGGAAAAAAACTAGGCCTGAGATTTCATCAATATAATGAATTCCCCATACTAATAGACATCAACACCTTTTCTGAAACTTAAGTTTTTGAGAGTTGTTTGGGGCATTGAGAAAATAAGTGACTTGCACACATCAGAAGAGTATGTGTCAAAAGCAAGACTTAAAAAAAGTCTTGCAGGTTCCAAGATCAGCTCTATATGTAGTAGTGTCTCTTAAGAATTAACTAACTACTGCAAAAATAAGACCTTGTCTCCAGAGGGAATTATAGACCACAACCCCACAAATCAGGAAGAAAGTGACCCTATGACATAATTTTTTTTTTAAAAACAGGTAATAGAGATGGAGAATGAAACTTAGAACCTAGAATACACACATACACACAACAAATGAAGCTTGTAATCAAGGGGATCTCAGAATGTAAAACTTTGGTGGTAGAAGAGAACCCTGATATATTCTAGAAGGTTAGAAAGTAGAATGTTCTAGCATAGAATGTTGGGAACTTGAGTATACTAGATAGACAGACAGATACTGTATAAAACTTTAGGAATATAGTATGTTGAGTTGGTGTGGATCTTGGAGATGTTCTAGCGCAACAACTTAATTTATGTATGGAGAAACTGAGATCTACAGATGTAATCAATTCTTCACATGACCAAGAAATTAGAGATCTAGGTCAAGAACCTGTCTGGGTTAAGTGTGTGTATTCCTAGTCTAATGATGTTTTCATTACACCATGCTTCTTCCTATTCCATTACATCCTAGTACTGAAGTGTCAAATAGAACAGAATTGAATGATCTGTTAAGAGGTTAAAGTTTTCACCAAAGAAACATTGGAATGACTGTGAATGTTCAGACACTTAAAAAATCTGGTAAGAACTCCACTTCTCTATGAGAATCCTGAAAGATAAAATGACCATAGCTTATATTTCTAACACATTTTAATGAAGGAAGGAATTCTGAATTTTTTCAATCCATCAATGGGTTGAAACTTTGTTACCACCTCTAACTTCTTCCAGCCTTGTCACCCTCTTCTAATATGGCCAGAAGTTTTTCTTCTAGAAAAAACGAGTTTTTCCAGTTACATTAGATTGAATCAGGGTGTTCATAATCTTGAACCAAGCTGAGCAGCTCAACACTGACTACCCAATTTGTTTTACCAGTATCGAGACATATCATCCCTTCCCCTCTAAAGGACTCCTATTTACTATGTGATATTTCATTTGTTCAAAGACAAAAGCTGGGGTTTGATCTGGCAGGCATTTTTATCCATTTTAACTTGGTCAACTTCTTCCTATTAAACAGCTGGTTTAAGAGCTGTCAAGCTCATTTTACTGAATGTTCTGTTACTAGATCAGGTCTGAGTCACAGCCATTCTTTACCTCAGAAGCTGGAGCCCATCCCAGAACAATCTTTAAAAGTTTATTTTACTGATCAAAGCAAAATGAGGAAAAGCATTTCATTTTCCTATATTTAGTGAGCATTTCAGTAAGTGATACTTTGGCAAGAGGACTGAAATGTAAAGTGCCCTCCACATTTATAAACCGGTAGATATTTGCTTTGGAATAGAGCCAGGACATGTTTGGGAGTGAATGCCAATCATCTGAGTTTCAACTTTACTAGACTATCATTGCTTGGTTTTGTTTTTATAAGTTAGCAAGTTTCCCATCTGTAACAATATGGTTGGGGATGTGTTCTGAATGCACAAGCAGATGGACGCCAATGATCTGAAGCATTCTAGGGACAGTTCTGTGGACCACATACCATGAATGGAAGGCTAGTGTCCAGACTAAGTAAGGGGAGAGCAATTGTGCTATCCTTTGAATAGAAGACATGATCTGGAATGTCCTGTTCTGGATGCCATGTTTTAGGAAGGCAAGATGAAGCATATCAAGAATTTGACTAGCATAGTAAAGGAACTCAAAATCATGCTATGAAGATCAGATGAAGAAATGGCCAATATTTATACTGGAGAAGAGAAGTTTTGGCAGTGAGGCTTCTGAATATCTTTAAGGCTGTAAGGTAGAAATGGGACTAGATTTATTCTATATGATCTTTGAAGGCAGCAGTGGGAGAAATCAGAGATAGTTATAAGGAGGTCAAGTTTCAATTAATATAAGGATCCTCTGTGTCTTGAAAATAGAACAGTGAGCTTCCATTCTCTACAGGTAATAGAGCAGAGTCAGGATAGCACTTTGGCAGAAAGCAAGTCATACTTCAGATGAGATTCTAATTCTAGGAATTAAAATTCTACATATCCTCATTGAAACTGGACAAGATGCTAGCTTTAATTCAGATAATTCTGTATAAGTATATGTAACTGGATTAAAGGTTCTGATAAAGGCCTCATTTCCAAAATATAGAGAGAATTGACTCTAATTTATAAGAAATCAAGCCATTCTCCAATTGATAAATGGTCAAAGGATATGAACAGATTATTCTCAGATGAAGAAATTGAAACTATTTCTAGCCATATGAAAAGATGCTCCAAGTCATTATTAACCAGAGAAATGCAAATTAAGACAACTCTGAGATACCACTACACACCTATCAGATTGGCTAGAATGACAGGGAAAGATAATGTGGAATGTTGGAGGGGATGTGGGAAAACAGGGACACTAATACACTGTTGGTGTAACTGTGAATACATCCAGCCATTCTGGAGAGCAATTTGGAACTATGCTCAAAAAGTTATCAAACTGTGCATACCCTTTGATCCAGCAGTGTTTCTACTGGGCTTATTCCCCAAAGAGATACTAAAGAAGGGAAAGGGACCAATATGTGCCAAAATGTTTGTGGCAGCCCTTTTCATAGTGGCAAGAAACTGGAAACTCAGTGGATGCCCATCAGTTGGAGAATGGCTGAATAAATTGTGGTATATGAATGTTATGGAATATTATTATTCTGTAAGAAATGACCAGCAGGATGAATACAGAGAGGCTTGGAGAGACTTACATAAACTGATGCTAAATGAAATGAGCAGAACCAGGAGATCATTATATACCTCAACAACGATACTATATGAGGATGTATTCTGATGGAAGTGGATTTCTCGACAAAGAGATCTAACTCAGTTTCAGTTGATCAAGGATGGACAGAAGCAGCTACACCCAAAGAAAGAACACTGGGAAACGAATGTAAACTGTCTGTATTTTTGTTTTTCTTCCCAGGTTATTTTTACCTTCTGAATCCAATTCTCCTTGTGCAACAAGAGAACTGTTCGGTTCTGCACACATATGTTGTATCTAGGATATACTGTGATATATTTAACATGCATAGGACTGCTTGCCATCTGGGGGAGGGGAAAAGTCAGAACAGAAATAAGTGCAAGGGATAATGCTGTAAAAAATTACCCAGGCATGGGTTCTGTCAATAAAAAGTTGTAATTATGAAAAAATAAAAAATAAAAAAAAGTATATGTAACTGGAAAAGGAGATATTGACAGTTCATGTAGGAAGGACGACACACAATAGACAAACTGAGATATGACCTTTATTACCTCAAGTAGGAAGATAGTATGGCAGAGTAGTTTACTGGAAAGAATGGAATTTGCAGTCAGCAAACATAAGTTTGCATCCTAGCTGTGTGACTTCTGTTGTCAATTTGCCATCTTTGGTCCTAACTTTCCTTATTGGTAAAATGAGGGGGAACAGATTAAATGATCTCTAAGGATTTTTCAGCTCTAAATCCTATGAGGCACAGTATATAAATTATGAACACCTTAGCCTTAGCTGCATTTGCAAAATCCACATTATTTAAGAGATAATACCTTTATACTTATTTGTAGAAACTCTAAAAAGAATACCTTCTGTTTAGTTCAAATTCCCACAAATTAAAAAGGTCCTCTAAAAGGAGCTTTTAAATAGAAAAAATAGAGATCAGCACTCTTCTTCTGTCATTTTACCAAAACCTACCTAGGTGACAAGGTTAAAGAAAGCCCCGGAAATGCTGGGCACTTATCATCCACAGGCATTCCTGATAAATTGTGCAGTGGAGGAATAAAGGATCACCTTCTGTATTTTTTCATTACACTTTTCTTTTGTTACAGAATACATAAATCCATTGTGGCACAATGTAATATGTATCATCGTGCTACACCTGCGGACGCTTCCGAGCGGCTGCCATGTCTGTATAGTCAGGAATGATAAGTGAACCGCCCGTGAATGTTAATGATAGTGATCATTCTGAGGTAACTTGGCTTTCCATCTTCCTTTACAGCCTCTGCGCTGAAGCCAGGGGAGCAAGGTTCATGAAAGGAGAACAAAAACCCACCATAAAGGTAAAAGGCTTAGCACTCAGAATACTGTTGTGGAAGTGAGTACTATCTTACTCTGGGGCTCAATTTTGGGAGAAACATGAACATTTCAAAGAGAGAGGAAAGTTCCATCCTGAACACAGAATGCTGTACCAGATATAAGTTTTCCCAGGTCAATTCTGGACCTGGCAAATGGAGGGATAAAAACCTGGTGACTGGGCATAGATTGCTATACTCTGAGGAGGTATAGTCCATCCTGCTCCCAACACTAGACTTTGCTTAAAGAAATGATACAAGAATTAATACTAATTTTACTAATACTAATACTGATAAGAACACAGATCTGTAATGTTTTGAGAATAGGTATCCCCTTTGCTGACTTTATAATATAATAGGCAGCTTTCACAAATTTCTGTAACTAAAAATTGAGTACTCTTCCTATTGGGTGGTGAATCTTTCCCAAACTAGCCAGGCTGATCCTTAAATAATAATACAGTGTCTGTCCTCCTGCCCGGACTAATAGCCTATATGAAGGCTTTCTGGAGCTTAGCTGTGCTAGTGTACCCTTGAGAACCAATGATATTTCCTATATCACGAGTATATCATGGAGATATATAGGGGGAATAACAACATCATTCACATCCAAAAAATACTTTAAGATTTAGAAATTATTTTCTTCATTTCCAGAGCTGCTGGGCCTTTTCTTCTTGACTTTTTCTCCCTGATTTTCTGGACTTTAAACCATGCCCCCCCCCCTCTTCTGTTGGTTCATCCTAGAATTCTTCTTGTTCCCTATGAACGACCTGTTTCTCTCCTACTGGAGAGTTCCTCCTGAAACCTTCAAGTTATGGAGGGATCAGAGTCAGATGTCTTCTTTCCCTGTCTGGCCCTGTTCTTCTTCTTCAGTTCCCTTCAGGGTACTGTCTTTCCTCTTAAGGACAAGGACTGCCTTTCTTTTTGTTTGTATTTACCATTATATCTGGAACAGAAAGCTTAACAAATCTTGTTTCCTTCATTTTTTCTCACAAATTTGAGAAGAAAGTAATATAAAAATTATTTATTCCCATTGCACAGATGAAAAAAGAGGCTTACTGGGATTCAGAGTTTAACTAGAACTCACAGATTATATAGTCTTAGGGTTCTTAGTTGAGGTAGAGCCCACTGGCAATTATGTGAAGCTTGTGAATCTCTGCTCAGAATGTTTTTAAATGCATAAAATAAAATCAGTGGCATTGCAAAACCCAATGTTGCTGAAATAGTTACTAAAATATTTTCTCACATACAAGTTCCTGGACCTCCTGAAATATGTTCAGACTCCATACTGGGCTATGGAACATAGGTTAAGAACTTCTGAGTTACTCTTATGCCCTCTTTATACAGATGAGAAAATGTGGCTAAGGGAGATAGACTTAACTTATCAAGATCAGTGCTAGTGAGGGGCAGAGCCCAAATGTGACAATGGTCCTCTCACACAAAATCAAATACTTCTTACACTGTACAGTAGGGATGAATATGATCTGCCACAGATCACAAATGTACTTATAGTTACTGACATTCAGGATTTGTCTTGGTTGTTCCAGTGAAAGCACAAGTAGAATCAATGACCCTGGACTCCTCATATCTATCTCTACCAAAGAGTAGTAGGAGTACAATTCATAATCATAGGTTTTTTAATATATAGGACATCCTTCTCCCCACACTACAGATAAAATAAATCAAGTTCAAAAAACTAAAGGAACATGTCCAAAGCCAGTGACAGAACCAGTTATCTGAGCTTGAGTCTTCAGTCCTAAGTCTCCTGTGCCATTTTTATCGTACCATTATGGTCACACAGAAAACTAGGAAACTGAATGAAATCATGGGTTTGTGTTACATATATCCTCCCCAGGTGGCAAGGGTTTCTTGTTTTAGGATTACCAAGCATTACCAGGATTTGAGTGAAGAACATGATATTTTCATATCATATAGTATAAAAAGCATGAAACAAAAACAAAAACAACAACAACCAAAAAAACCCAACACCAATAAAAAAAACCATTAGCCCTTCAGCTGGTCAATAACAGGTATAGAGGGTGAGCACAATGTAATGCAGGACCTGTATTGGAGATATACACTTGCTAATACATTTCTATATGATCTTGTACAAGTTGCTTCCTTCACTGTGCCTTGGTTTGACAGAAAGAATCACAGATAATGAAAGATAAGACAAAATGTTAGGAAATGTCAGTCTTGGCTAACCCCATCATTTTACAACTACAGAAACAGAAGCCTGAGAGAAGTGAAACCTTTCACTCAAGGTCCCAAGGGTGAGTGATACAGCTCAGATGTGGGTTTTGATTTCCAGACTCCCAAGTTTAGAATTCTTGATATTGTGTTGCTGCTGTTTCCATGATCATGAGTCTTAGGTCAATATCTACATCCTCCCAAGTTCAGCCATTATTCTGAACCTTCACTGATTACTATGACATTCTATATACTGTCCCTTAGTCACAAAGTGAAAATATCTAAGGAGAGAAAGAGAGAAAATTACACATAATAATTACAGCCTATGGTTGTTTAAAGAAAGCCTTCTGGGAATAACTCCACAGGCAAAAAGAGTTTATACTTGTGTGAATACCACATTTTGTTTAACTTGACCTGACAAGTTTTAAAAATAGATCAAAGTTCATTGTCTTCACAAGCAATGTTTGACATTGGATAAAGCACGCCCTTTCACAATGGACATTTTCCAAAAGCAGAACTTGCCAAACTAATGGGCAGAGAGAAGCCAAAATGACTGCCCTCCGTCTTCTCCTTGTGTAACTTCGCCAGAGTCCTTGAAACTTGCCAAATTCGGTCATGCCTGCTTAGCCCACGCGACTGATTGTGCCAGAAAAGAAAATAAGACACAGATGTATTTGAGCTCTTTGAGTTGCCAGTAAGAGAGACAGCTAATGGCTTCATTTCGACCCTCCCCTTCCAGCTGGGCACAGGTGGGGGATAATGAGGTCCCTCTCCCTAATCAAACTCAATTATTTACTACTCTATAGAACTGCAAAGACATTCACATTCAGTTCAGAATATAAAACACACCATAGGCTACTTCCAACCACTGCCACTGGGTATTTATAACAAACTCAAGTGGCTAACAGTTTGCCTTGGCAGGAGTTAAAGTGTGTAAAGTTTTGCAAACTGTTTCTGCTCAAATATGTCCTGCTGAAATGGGGTCCCCAGGCGGGGTTTCCATAACTGTCAGATCAGTGAACTGAATAACATCTGAGAATATATTCAACATACAGTGTAGGCAGGATCTTGAAATCAAACGCCACATTTTATCACAAGCTTCTGAAAAACATCACTTTTTTTTTTTCCAACAGCAAGAGTGACACTGTATTAATAAACATTACAAGTCACAAGCCTGACACATACAGAGCGGCAACTGAGAGACTTCAGCTGAGAAAAGGGAGGTAGAGAGGAAGGTATGAACACAGGAAAACAAAATGAAATGTATTCAATAAAAATGTGACCAATGGGTACACAAACCCCAAATAAATACATTTTAAATATATACTATAACAAATGTATTTTAACATAATAAAAGTTCACAAAACCACAGAATATCTGAAAGAAACTGAAAGGACATTAGAACATAAAACAACAGAACAAGGGAACAAAGAATGTTAGACTGAAAGAGGTTTCTGCCACAAAGAATATATGTTTTATGATGTTAGGCATTCCATAATACAAGGTTTTTTCCTTGTAACATTCTAAGTTTTAATATTCTGTGTTCCAAAGTTCCTTCCAGTTCTTATATTCCATGTTCTAAGATCACTACCAATTTTAACATTTAATATTTATAGGTACCTTCCAGTGTTCCTATGATTTCATGACAATAATGCACAAATCTGATAAGTACATTTTTAGTTTAAGGCTAAAAAAGCATGAGTTCCCAGAGACCAGTGGGGCTGAAAGTTTTGCTGTGTCAAACACAATGGTCTCCAGAGGGAGAAAAGTTCATTTGCATGACTCACCTCTCAGATTTGCTGTTGTATGAAAAGAAAGCAAATCTAATTTTCACAGCCTTTTCCTTGTTTACCTGAGTGTAACTGTGATTATTCAATCCAATTTAATTTAACTCAGAAAACAATGATTGTCTATTACATATAGAACTCTGTGCTCAGAACAGGGGCCTAACCAAAGTTTACATATGATATTTTGGACTCATGGAGTTCACAGGCTAGAAGGAGGCTAAGGTACTAATATAATAACAATAGTCAGCATGTTTTGCAAAGCACTCTCCATATGTTAAACTACTTGACTCTCACAACAACCTGAAGTAGCTACTATTCTTATATCTATTTTACAGATAGAGACAGTGGGACAAAGGATGTTAAATAACTTGCCCAAAGTTACACTAGTAACTGTGTTTGAGGCAGGATTTGAACTCAGTCTTTCCTGAATCCAGGCACAGTGTATTAGCCACCATGTCAGCTAAGTGCCTCCATGATAATGCGATAATTATTATATATATACTAATAAATTACTGTTAAAAAATTTCTCTGTGTGTGTGTGTGTGTGTGTGTGTGTATGTGTGTGTGATTACTGACTAGGAAATCATTCTTAATGGAAGAGGTACTTAAATTAGGCTTTAAAGAATGAGTAAAAATTAAATTGATTTTTATCTTACTACTAATTACTGAAGGCTTTTTTTTTTGAGGGGAGAAAAGAGGCCAGTTACATTTTGCATTTTGTTTGCCAGACTTAATTTTTATTCTTACATGTTTATTTCCAGATTTGTAGATCCTAGATTATGAGGATTTTCAATGATGTCTGAGATTCTTTTCAGCTCTAAATTCTAAAAAATGTAGGAAAAACTAAATTAGATCTAAGTGGGTCTAGTCTAAGTAGGTTAAAAAATCATGGCTTTCTGATTGGCCTAAATCTGGTAAGTATAATGAATAAGTTCTACTCTTATCTGGTTTTATATATTGAGTGCTTTGAAAACACCTTGATAAGAAGAAATAGCCAATAATCAAATATAATCAAGCTCAGACTATCAATGTGGGTCTAAATTAACGGAGTATTTCTTATTTGCTTGTGTCTCAGAGAACCAACTGTGTGTTGTTCTTTTTCATTCTGTTATATTAACAAACATTTCCACTGTCCAGATTGTCCTCATTCATAGAAAAGGAACATATGCAGTCTGGATGATTGAATGTTTGGGAATCTAACTTGATTTCCGTTTTGGCAGTTGTTGCTGTCTAGAGAGAAGAAAGGACTTTTCTTTGTGTCTATTTAAAGTGACAGACATACTGAAGTAAATAATAAAGAAGGAAAGCATTAATTATGTTGCTTCAAAAATTGGAAAGGTCAGACTAACTAAACACATGTGTTTTGCCCTCTGGAATGTCTGTCTCTTGAAACAGGGCCAGAGTAAGATCTGTGCCTTCAAGGAAAAGCAGAGAATACAGATTGCAGTCTTAACTTCATTTTGTTTATTTACAGTAATACCAAATAGCAGCTTGGAAGCAGAGCTGTGTAGCCATGAAACTGTTTCACAACATGTAAGTTCTACCACAGCTGTGTAATAACAGCAAAAGGCTTGGACTAAAATCAGGGGTGATGAGTTTTAGTTTTGTGATCTACACTATGTGATCTTATACAAATAATTTCTACTCCTTAGACATTTCCTTATCTCTAAAATGAGGGGGCTGGATTAATAACCTCTAAGGTCTTTTTAAATTTTAAAGATCAATCTGCCTTAGAGGAAATAAAACTAGAATAGCATATAAATAACTATAGGCCTCCCTGGCTCAAAAGAAAAAAAAATTCCTCTCATTCTCCCAACAAATTCATTTGGATTAAATATTTTTAAATTGTAAATAGCCTGTGAGGGTAAACATATCATTCATGTTTCATTCTATGATTACAGGAACAATTCCTATTTGAATATCTCTTGGAGTCAAGGGATAGAAGTTTGGATTGTGATACTGAAGCAGAAGGAATTTTGGAGTGGACTTTAAGGGAATGAAGGTCTGTGACAAGCTGGTGGTCAGCAAAAAAGGTAATGAGTACCCACAAGCACTGGAGAAAAGGTATAGGCTGAGAGAAAGATTCAGAAAGAGGATTGGTGGGTACAAAGAAAAATTTCCCTATTTGAAAAACTTTTACCTAGGGCCTAGCAGTAATCTATGTGATACTTAATATTAATTCATTCATTAATTAAACAAATATTCAAACACTTACTCTGTGCAACTCAGATGTTCTGGGAAGTAAGAAATGTATGCTTTTTGCTCTCAAGGAACATATAAACCTGTAGCTATACTTTAAAAAAAAATTGTAGAATGGAAGAAAATAATTTTTACAATTGCAGTTACAGAGAGAATTCCAAACTAGGTAACAGATGCAGAGGTAATCACAGAAGATAAAATATACAATCATAATTATATAAAATCAAAGTGTTTTATACCAACAAAATCAATGCATCAGGATAAGAAAAATCTTTGCACAAAAAAACTCTGATGAGGACTTGATATGTAAGACAAACAGAGAAAGACACAAACATAAAAGGTTTAGAGTCAAGAAAAGAAATACAAACTATCAGCAATCATATAAAAATTCTCCAAAAGAGAAAAACCAAACCACAACAAACTAGCCAAAATGGAAAAAGACCAAATTATTAAATGTTGGAAGGGTTCTAGGAAGGCAGGCACATTAATATACAACTGGTAGGTTCTGGAAAATAATTTGGAACTATATGAGAAAATTAATCTGACTCTTTATACCCTCTGACTCGGTGATTTTTCTACTAGATATATATACAGGAGGTCAAAGGAAGAAAAATCAAAGATCATAGTAGCACTTCTGTGGTGTTAAAAAACTAGAAACAAAGAAAGCATCCATCAATGAGGTACAGATAAACTAATTGAGGTATGTGAATCCATCAACAGAACATAAGAAATGATGCTTTTTATCTTTCTTGTCTACTCCCATTATAAGATGGAATGGATAAGAGACATCAGCCTCGGCTGGAGAGGCTAGGCTGGACTAGATAGTCTATGTAAGTTGTTCTGGATATATATATATATATATATTTTTTTTTTTTGGGGGGGGGCTGAGGTATTTGGGGTTAAGTGACTTGCCCAGGGTCTCACAGCTAGAAGTGACCAAATTGGAACTCAAGTCCTCCTGACTTCAGGGCTGGTGCTCTGTCCACTGCGCCACCTAGCTGCCCCTGGATAAAATATATTTTGCTTAATGTTCAACTCTTAGTGATGTTCTTAATTTTTTAAGATTACTACACAGAATGTTTGACCTGGGAGGACCCTTACAGATCACTGAGTTTATACCCCTTACTTTCTGAATGAGGAAACAATGATCCAGAGAGAAGTGACTTGCCTAATGTTACAGAGCAAGTGAATAACAGTCATCAGAGCCCATGTCTCTTAGTTTCTAGTTTAGTGTTCTTCTCCATTATGTAGCCTAATAAGTATTAGCAATTAATGGCAAGGTTGATGTCTCTTATCCATTCCACCTTACGATGGGAGCAAATAAGAAAGATAAAAAGCAAAGGAGAATCATAAGATCACTGGTTTAGAGTTCAATGTGACCTTAAAATAACTAGTTTAATTACTTCATTTTACAAATAAAGTAATTAAACTAGTCTTTTGGATCCTCAAATTATTCATTTTACAAATAAGGAATTTGAGGATCCAAAAAGTCAAATAACTTCCACACAGGTGGGAAATAGCCACCATGATTTTAAGGCAGGTCCTCTGACTCTAAATCCAATGCTTCTTCCTCAGAACCACAAATGCATTTCCTTTCTTCTCTTGAATTTAAAAATCTTGACTTCTATGTGACAGACCTTTACAACACACATGCCAGAAGTAAATATAAAGGATCTGATGCATTTTGACTTCTACTCTTCCTCTGAGTTACTGGGTAGTGCAATGGTTAGCATGTTGGGTCTGAAATCAAGAAGACTTACCTTCCTGTGTTCAAATCCAACCCCAGATGGCCTCTATATGACCCTAGGCAAGTCATGTACTCTTGTTTACCTCAGTTTCCTAATCTGTAAACTGAGCTAAAGAAGGTAATTAGCCACTCCAGTATCTCTGCCAAGAAAATCTCAAAATCACAAAGGGTCTGATATGACTGAAATGATTGAAAACAAGTTTTCCTTTGAAGCCCACCTCAAATGCCTCCTTCTGAATGAAGCTTTCTCTGCCTATTTGTTCTTCTCTAAATTCAGTATCCCATCTTCTACCCTCCTATCAAAGCACTCATATTCTAATCTGGGGCAGAAGGAATAACAGAGAAAGTTTAGCTGTAGGAATAAGCTTTAAGGGTCCTCCCGCCCTCCTATGAAAAGTCCTTTTAAAGTCCCCTCTATCCTCAAATTCTCATATATATATTCTTTGTGATTTATATGTTATATCCTCCTAATAAACTGTTAAATTTCTTGACAGTAAAAACTTTTTTTTTCAGTTTGTCTTTGTATCCTTAACATCTAACATGCAATAAAATGCTAATAAATGCTTAATAAATTAATAAATCATTTATTAATAAGTTAATAAATAAATAATTAATAAAAAATGAATTGCTAGAGATGAAAATATTGTAAATTTCGAAATTCACAATAATTTACACTGCTCATACAGAGTTATCACATTTGAAGTTTTATTTATCTGCATATATGTCTTATGTCCCCATTAGATTATAGATTCCTGAAGATAGGGGGCTATAGTTTAACTCATTTCTTTAGTACGTTTAAGCTTTTTGAAGTAACTTCCCTCAATTCTATAAGATACTAAGTATAAATATTATCCCCATTTTACAGATGAGACAACAAAGGCTCTCAAAGGTTAAGTGATTTGTATATGGTTAATTTAGTATCAGTAATTTAGAATTAGACTGGGATTCAAATCCAGAGATTCCCTAACTTCCATGACCAAAGCTGTATGTGTGACATATATAATTTTTGTCTTTCATTCAGACTCTTGAATAGTAAATATGAGCTGAATGAATGAATTTGAATAGGAACTTTTAAGTGTTATCTAGATTTTGGTTGGACTGAAGAAGAGGATAGTAACCAGTTATAAAGACTTTAAAATTGAGAACACAGACAGGAAGGGAACTGCTGAGTCTGAATAACATATGTGGAAATAAGCCTGTACTGTATTTATATTTGTGTGAACGTGTTTGTATATAGACAACTGTGTGTGAATTCACAAATATGCATACATATTCTATGTATATGTATATATGAGATGTATATCACCTCCAGGATCAAATATAAAAGCCTCTGTTTCTTTGTATCACTGCTGTTTAGCACAATGTCTGCCATACAATAAGAGCTTCATACTAAATGACTTGTTCTGTTTAGAACTGTATGTACTTAGTTATTTTCATGTCTCCTCATTTGACAGTCAGTTCCTTGAAGGCATGAGTTGTTTTTGCTTTCTTTGCATCCCCAGCATATACAATGTGTAAAATAGTATATAGTCTATAAATGCTTATTGATGGGAAATTATTTTTTCTTAAACCTGGAGGGACTTACACGAACTGACTCTGAGTAAAGTAAGCAGAAGCAGAAGAAGGTTGTATACTCTAAACAGCAATACTGTAAGATGAACAATTTTGATAGATTTATCTCTTCTCAATAATGCAATGATAAAAGACAATTCCAAAACCCCATGATAGAAAATGCTGTGCATTTCCAGAGAAAGAAATATGGAGTCTGAATACAGATCAAAGCATAAAATTTTCACAATATTTCATTTGTTTTTTCTTTCTCATGATTTTCCCCTTTTGTTTTTGTTTTTTGGCTGAGGCAACTGGAGTTTAAGTGACTTGCCCAGGGTAACCCAGCTAGGAATCCCCTTTTGTTCTGATTCTACTTTCACAATATAACTAATATGGAAATATGTTTAATATGATTGTACATTTATAACTTACCAGGTTGCTTGCCATTTTGGGGAGGAAGGAGTGGAAGAAGGGAGGAAAAAATACGTAACTCAAAATCTTATAAAACTGAATAACTGAATAAAAACTGAATATAAAACTGAAAACTATTTTTACATGTAATTGGGGGAAAAAATACAATGCTATTAAAAAAAAAAAAAGATGATGTCTTTTTGTAGCAAAGGGTAGGTTCCCCTTCTACAGTGATGGAGAAAAAGTTTAAGGACTCTTGAAATTTGTTTTCTTTATCTATTAAAGCAAAACTGGCTACATCAAAAAGTGTAATGGGCTATTGCAGAAGGTAAATTTGATTACTTATCAGGTATGTATACTATAAAAAGGTTTTTTTGTCAGGCAAAGGTTGAAGTAGCTGGCCTTCCAACACTGAAATTTTAGGACTTTCTAAAAACATGCAGGATGTAATAGATGTTCTCTTACATGTTCTATATTCTACATGCTAACAATCAATGATTCTAGGGCTAGAGATATTTTCTAAGAATTCCATGAATTACTTCAGAGGACCCCAAACAATCACATAATGGAATTCAATATATGAGAGTGATTTTAATGAATATCTTAAACACAGTTAATATTTTCAGAGTAAAAAAAATTTTTTAAAAAAAAGAACAAATCTGTAGTCTCACTAATTCATGACTGAACATCACTGGTTACTAACAGTAGGGGGCAGCAAAAGGACCCCAACTGTTCCCATGGGCATATTCTTCAAGAATGAAGACTAAGAAATGGATTAGTTACAAAACTAAGAATAATGATTGGGAATTTATAGACTATTCGTTAACAGGAGACAACTAATAGGAATAAAAAAAATTTAGATCTAACTAGATTTTTAGAAAAAATTCAAACTAACAAGAAAGAAATGACTAAAAAATACAGAATGGACTAAACTTAAAAAGAAGGAAACAGAATTCTCACTTCACAGAATTTCAACAGAGTAAGTTTAGCCAAATACTGCCAACTGGTTCAGATCCAAAATTCCAGTTTACTAATACAAACATTCCATTTTTGTCTTAGGAAAAAAGAAAGCACTCTGGATTGGGTATGGGAACTTGGCTTTTGAAATCAGTTCTGTAACTAACTAGCTCTGTGACCTTAAAAGTTAGTTTACTTTTGACAAATAATTCTGCATTTGCAAAATGAGACTAAATGATTTCTAAGATCCTCTTTCAGATCTATGTGTTAAAGACTCCGTTCTTAAACTATATGTTCTATGGTTCCTTCCAGCTTTGGTACTTTATGAGTCTTGTTATAGGACATGGAACATTACTTAAATAGTTTATTTCTAACTGTGATCACTTATGTTTGGAGTTTTAATTATCAGTCAAATAACAGGTATCTGCAAACAGTCATTCTATAAGATATGGTTAAAATTCGAATAGGTTAGCAGAAAATACAGGGAGGAGGGCACAATGCTAAAATTCAAATCTGGATAAATACTCACATTCGCACAAAGAGTGACTGTTTGGCTGCGAGACCAGGAGATGAATACTTCTCAACCAAGGCCAAAGTGCTAAAGCCAAATTTATGAATGGGCTCATTGGAATCCAGGGGAGGGAAGTCTGTGTCAACCTCACCGTCGTCCTCAGCAATATGGAGACAATAAGCATTGACGTTGTCACTGGAAGGGAACAAATAAACATTAAATAAACTAGGGAATGCAAATGAAAGCCTGAAAAACCTAGAAACCTGAAAAATCAGACTTAAAGAAGAGATAAAAGACGTATTTTTCTTCAGTAAAAACTGATTATTTGCCACAAATTCCACTTTAATTGGGAAGTTTTAACAAATTAAGAAATCTTTATATTTCTTAAAAAATTTTAGACATTTGTTTCTTAAAGTTTTGAGTTTCATATTCTTTTCCTTTCTTCCTTGAGAAGACAAGCAATTTGATTTAAATTATAAATGAAGTAAAGCAAAGTATTAATTCCACATTAGCCAAATTGCAAAAGAAAATACAGACCAAAACAATATGAAGTAGGAAAAGCAAGCTTAGATTTACATTCAGACTTCATCAGTTCTTTCTATGGAAATGGACAACATTTTTCAATATAGGTCCTTCAGAATTGTCTTGGATCATTGTATCACTCAGAATCACTCACAGTAGGTTATAGTATTTTATTCAGCTACTGAATAAATGACTGAGCACCTACTATGTGAGAATACTTCATGATGGATACAAAAATATATAGAACACAGCCCCTGCTTACAAGAGAGAAGACAAATTCATGAACAAATTCAATAACTAACAAGTGTCAAATGAGTAGGAAAGATAGGAGCTATCAGTAGTGTTACTATTTCTACAGCATTTAACAATTTACAAAGTACTTTACTCAGGATAACCTATGAGAGTATTACATATACATTTCACAAATGAGATCAAGATTGAAAAGTTAACTGATTGCCCAAAGTCATTATTGATGAGGACGTCTAGTTTTTGGGGTTCCCGGTCAGAGAACCAAAAATATGATGAGGTTTAGGTTTTAGGGTTCCTTTTCTAGATTTAGGGAACCAAAATGAGATTAGAGTTTCTGGTGGTCAGGGAGTTAAATGATATGATTTAGTGGCAGGTTCAGGGAACCAAATGGAGAGGTATGGCTCCCCTATCCCCCCCTTTGGGATTCAGCACAAGGGTAGAGAGTTTTGGGGAACCCCCTTTCTGGCGGCGCAGGGATTCTCTGTAAAGGAATTTACAAACCCGAAAACCTAGATTGATAAAAGAAGTTTATTATAGGGATTGGGAAGTAAGGTTAGAAATCCTGACAGAGAGCCATAAAAGTCTCATTAGGGAAATACGTGAGGGTAAAGAGAGGGTAGCACTGTAAAGAATATTATCTAGTGGGCAGAGGCCTCTTTGGCATAGCAAGCATAGCATAGCATGGCATGTTTAGAACCTCTACAAAAAGAGGATTTTAGATTGGCTCTTTTATAATAGAAGTTTTGAGCTGAATTCAGCTTTTAATTAAGGACTGAACCTAGATAACAGAAGAAAGTTATTTATCTTGTTTCCCTCAGGTGGAGTCCCTTACTGAGGCACAGTCGAAGGAGAATCTCCCCTTCAAGGAGTTTTAGAGTTTCGGGGTCCCTCCTTCAATATGGCTAGAAAATGGAAAACTACTCTAATCTGGACCCTCAAAATCTCAAGTCTGTGCTATTTCATCTTACTAACAGTCACCCTTCTATAGTGCACAACACTTCTGGACAACATCCCAGGAATATAAGTTGTTGGCTATTCATTTCAGTTGTGATCAACTCTTTGTGACCCTATGTGGTGTTATCTTGGCAAGGATGCTTAAGTAGTTTGCCATTTCCTTCTCTAACTCATTTTACAAATGAGGAAACTGAGGAAAACAAGGTGAAGTGACTTGTTTTAGGTCACACATCTAATAAGTGCCTGAAACCAGATTTGAATTCAGGTTTTCCTGACACCATCCATCCACTGAACCACCTCCATACCCTATCTCTATCTTAGAGAAAAGAAAATTGAGGCTCAGAGATAAAAAACAGATTGCTCTTGGGTCACACTTGGCAGGTCAGAGCCAAAGTCAAGTTCAAGTTTATTTTTTTCTGATTTTGAATCAAGGGTCCTTTGAATCAAAGGTGCTGAACATCTTCAATATTCTTTCTATTACACTATTTTGCTTCAATGTCTAGCCTTGTGCTTGGTTAAAAACAAAGTTTAGATGATTTCCATTCCCTATCCTAATAGAGCTTATAATATAATGGTAGCAATAATTAAAACTATTTTATTTTTACCCCAATTACATATGAAAATAAAATTTTTTTTTCAAATTTTGAGTCCCAAATTCTCTCCTTTCCTACCTTCCTTTCACCCTAATTGAGAGGGGAAGAGGTTTCATATAGGTGATACTATGTGTAGTCATATAAAATGTACTTCCCTATAATTCATGTTGTAAAAGAAAACAAGAAACAATTTTTTTTAAAAAATATAGAGTAAGTATGCTTTAATATGCATGCAAACTGCACTAGTACTTTTTCTGGAAATGGATAGTATTTTTCATCCTACATCCATAAGAATTTTCTTGAGTCATTGTATTACTAAAAACAGCTAAGTTATGCACAGTTGATCAAATATTCTCCTGGTTCTGCTCATTTTACTTTGCATAAATTCATGTAAGTCTTACCAGGTTTTTTCTGAGAGCATCCGGATAGTCATTTCTTTTAGCAAATTACTGTCAATAAGCATGCAATAAATTGTTCAGTCATTCCACAATAGATGGACATGCCCTCAATTTCCTAATTCTTTGCCACCACTAAACCAACTGCTACAGATAAATTTTTGTATCTCTAGGTTCTTATCCTTTTTGCTTTTAATCGTTGGGATAAAGAATTAGCAAGTAATATTGTTTGTCAAAGGGTATGTATGATTTTATAGCTCTTTGGGCAGTTTCAAATTGTTCTACAAAATGTTTGAATCAGTATATGATTTCACCAACAATGCTTTAGTGTTTCAATTTTCCCACATTACAACATTTGTTGAAAATTTTCCTTTTCTTTCATATTAGACAATGTTATAGGTATGAGGATGGTAGTTCTTAGTTGGTTTTATTTGCTTTTCTCTAATCTACAGTGACTTAAGAGCATTTTTATATGACTACTGATAGTTTTGATTACTTCATCTGAAAACTCTGTTTGATCATTTATCAATTGAGAAATGGCTCTTATCTATAAATTTGACTCAGCTCTCAATATATTTGAGAAATGAAGTTATTTTTTTGAAAAATTAAATTATTTATCAGAGAAACTTGGTATAATTTTTTTCATAATTACAATTACTATGTTTTTCCCTTCATTCTCCTCTCCTTTCCACCTTTCATCCAATCCATTTTCAAAAGTGTTTTGCTTCTGGCTTTTACCCACTCTCATCCAACATTTCTTCTATCAGCTCCCCTTCCCCACCCTTTCTCTTAACCCCTTCCCTTCCTACTTTTCTGTGTGATAAGAGATTTCTACACCCAAATAAATGTGTATGTTATTTTCTCTTGGAAGCAATTCTGCTGAGAGTATGATTTGTGCTCTCCCCATCATTATTCCTTCACTTCCCCCATCTTCCCCTCCACTGTAAAAGCTCTTCTGTGACTCTTTTATGTCAAATAATTTTCTTCCTTCTATCATTTCTTTTCCACTTCTCCTGGTGCATTCTTTTTCACCCCTTGATTTTATTTTTGTTTTAGATATATTTAACTCATATCCATTCCCTCTGAGTACCCTAATAATGAGAAAGTTTTTTTTCTCACATAGCAATGTAAACAATTTTAATCTTATTGAAATTTACTGATTTCTCTTTCCTGTTTACCTTTTTATGCTTCTCTGGAGCCTTTTATTCGAAAGTCAAATTTTCTATTCAGCTTTAATCTTTGCATCAGGAATGTTTGAAAGTCTTATTTCACCAAGTGTTTATTATTTTCTCCCTGAAAGATAACACTAAGTTTTGCTGGGTGAGTGACTCTTGGTTGTAATATTATAAGCTTTTTTGCCCTCTGGCATATCATATTCTAAGCCCTCTGATGCTTTAACATAGAAACTGCTAAATCTTGTGTAATCCTGACTGGAGCTCTACAGTAGTTGAATTGTTTCTTTTTAGATACAATATTTTCCCCTTGACTTGAAAGCTTTGAAATTTGGCTATAATATTCCTGGGAATTTTCATTTTGGAATCTCTTTCAGGAAGAAGTCAATAGTTTTTTTCAGCTTCTATTTTACCCTTTGGTTCTAGAATGTCAGGACAGTTTTCCTTGATAATTTCTTAAGAAATGAGTGATTTGAGGTTCTTTTTTTTTTTTTTTTAATAGTTCAATAATTCTTAAATTATTTCTCCTGTTTCTATTTTCTAGGTCAGTTTTTTTTCCCCCCACTATGAAACATTTCACATTTTCTTGTATTTTTTTCCCCACTCTTTTGGTTTTGTTTTATTGTTTCTTGATGTCTCATTAGCTTCCATTTGTCCAATTCTAATTTTCAAGGAATTTTTTTTTCTTCAAAGAGCTTTTATATTTCTTTATCTGTTGGTTAATTCTACTTTTTAAGGCACTCAATTCTTCAGTGAATTTCTGTATCTCTTTTTTCATTTGGCCAAATTCTACTTTTCAAGGAGTTCCTCTCTTCAGTAAATTTTTGTAAAACTTTTTTCCAGGTAGCCAATCCTGCTTTTGAAGGCATTCTTCTCTTCATTGGATTTTTGACTCTTACCATTTGACCTATTCTTATTTTTAAGGAGTTATTTTCTTTAGGATTTTTTGTGCTTCCTTTATCAAGTTATTGACTCTTCATGACTTTCTTGAATCCTTTTTCTTCCCAATTTTTCCTCTACCTTTTCTATTTAATTTTAAAAATCCTTTTTGAGTTTTTCACAGCCTGAGGCCAATTTCTCTTTTACTTTGAGGCTTTGGAAGTTGCAGTTTTGATTTTGTTGTCTTCTTGAGTTCGTGGTTTGATCTTCGTAGTCAACATAACTTCCTATGGTTAGGATCCTTTCCTGCTATTTATTTGCTTATTCTCCTAGTCTTTTGTTTCTACTTTTAATGTTATCTTAACGTAGGGTTCTGCTTCTGAGTAGAACTGGCATCATCCCAAGCTGCTGCTGTTGCTGTTGCTACTGCTTCTTTTTTGTTGTGCAGCTTCTTTTCGAGGTAAATTTGGGGATCTCTTAAATGTTTTGTTCTTCCAAAGTGTTATGATCTAAGGAAACATGTGTTTCCTACTTTCTTAGTCTGTGCTCTATCTGGACTGTGAACAATTGCAAGCACTTTTTTCCACACTGGAACTGTAACCAGGATTTTCATTCCACTGTGGAGTGGTATGCTAGTGCTCTTCCTCATATTGCAACTGAGACCCAGGACTGCAATCCAAGTTTAAGTATAAACAATGCAACACAGTCCTGTCTCTGGTGACAGAAAAGGGATATATATCAGTAATCTCCTTCTCTCACCAGTTGTCTGACTCGCTCACCATCTGTGGGCTAAGAGGTCCAGAAACTGCCACTGCCAGAAGTGATTTAGTTGCCCCCCTTCCCCAGGCCTACTGCTGGTTTGCTGGGCATGGCCTGTATTCCTCTTTCATCTTGGTGCAACAGACCTTTCCTGCCACTTAGCAGACATTTTCCTCCTAACTTGCCAAGCTGTCTTAGCCTGGAAAATTGCTTTTCCCCATACTTTTTTGGGTTCTGCTGCTTCAGAATTTGTTGGGGAGGGGCTTTATATAAAGTTGTCTGAAGGGGCTTAAGGGCAGATCTCAGAATATCATCTTTTTCCTATCATTTTGGCTCCAACGTCTGATCACGGAAATATTTGAAGGGCATCTTAAGGAATTCAGACTTTATTCCACTGGAGAGCTGTGCAAGATTTCTTCAATTCCCACTGATGTTATAGAAAATGAATCCATTAGTAATATGCGTATAGGAAAAAGTAGGGTAAAAGAAGACAAATAAGGAAGACAACTAAAGCCAATTGTGAAATATGAAATAAGTTAGCAGTGGCAGGTATGGATAGGGATGGGTGGGACTAACCAATACAATTTAAAAAAATATTTCAGAATGACTATCATGTCTCCTTATTTCTCAGCTGGTTATACCACTTTAGGATCTCTCAAACTGACCTCTGCACAACCCATGGTTCCCTTTAAGGAACCTTTCCCTCCTCTCCCTCTGCCTTTTCAGTTTCCTTTTGGTTTTGTATACTCAGGGTTTGGCAAAGGACTAAGTACATAGTAAGTACTTAATAAATGTATATTGACTTGTTTTATTGCTTTCTTAGGCAATAAGATGAAAAACCAAGATACTTTCTGGCCTCAAGCAGTTTACAATCTATTGGGAAAAATAAGACATGTATAAGTAAGTATAATGCATGAAGCCAAGTATGGTAAGGGGAAAGGAATGGTCTCTAGACAAAATGTCATAAAAAATTTGAGAAGGAAATGATCATGTTAATAAACTAAATCGAGAATGTTTCATGAAACAGATCAACAGTCTTGAAAGAAAAAGATTCTAATAGGTGGAACTATGGTGGGGATTTTTTTTCCCATGCCATAGAAACATTAAGGTATATACAAGAAGGTATCATGAAATCAACAAACTAAGAGTGGTTCAATTTTGGAACAGAGTACATGAAGGGGAGGAACACAAGATAAAGATAGAGAAATAGGCTGAAGTTTGACTGTGAAGAACTTTATCTTCCAACAAAAGGAAGCCAATGAAGATTTTTTTTTTTTTAGTCTCTTACATTTGGAAGATTATTTTGGCAACTTGTGTGAAGGATAGATCAAAGAGAAAAAACAAAAGGAGTTTATTCATTACCATGGAGGAAAACTCATTAGGGCTTAGTGACCGGATGTTGTAATTAAGATAATAAAGCTAAACAGGAATAGAGGAATAGTATTTATAAATCTAGCAATTATAAATCTAGAAAACACCTGGCAGGTATGTTTTTATACCAAAATGATAAAGGTTTTTCCCCCTTTTGTAAAGAACTGAGAATATTTCAAATATAAAGGCTTATAAATAAATAATTCCTATTTGTAACCACATATATAGGTACATACATATTTACATGGACATTTTGTCTTTGTATGTATATATGTATATTTTCTTTCATTTGCAGCTTTGTGGCAGGAAGATAATCAGAGTCTCTTGAAGAGACCCAACAGAGGTCTTTAAGCAAAAGCTAGATGACCACTTGTTGGGTATGTTGTAAACTAGATTCTTATTCTAGTATGGTAAAACTAAATGACCCCTGAGGTCTTTTCTAATACATTTTCTGTGGCTCAGACTGCATGTAGTCTTATACCCAAGATAGAAAACCTTTAAGTAATGACCCAGTAAAAGAACTTTGTATCAAATCTTATCACTAGATTTGGCAACCAATTTTTGGCCCTGGCAACTCACGAAAAAGGAAGATAAAATCGCCAAAATTGATTAAATATTTAAAACTGATAAAATCATAAATCTTCTTAGGTATTAAAGTAACAAATGGACTACAACTCTAAGTTTGAAAAAGACAGCTACTCAATCAAAGTAACATGGATGCTGACAGACCACATGGAGCTGTTAGAAAAAGCTTACATATCTAACATGAAATACAATAATGTCATGATTTACAGTTACTAAATGAAGTGAATTGCAAAAATATTTTGAGGTTTGAATGTCCACAAAGACACTTATGAGTTTTGTGACCTTGAACAATTACCTATTTAGAGCTTTTTAGTTCTCTCAATAATAAATGGTAGGGTGGAGGAGCTGAACAAGATAAAACTTTAAGGTCCCTTCCAGTGCTAACAGTCTCCTGACATTCCATCTGCAGTTAATATGGAATGGATCAAGTCCTGCTGGGTGACCTGTACAGTGGGACCTTGTAAGAGAAGCACACAAACATTCTTAAAACTGGGCTATCATCTGCCATGTTCTGTGCTCTACAGTAGGTTCAAGATGATGGCAGAAGGAGAAGAGAGGGACAGTAAGAAGGGAAGAGTTGTGGATGAGAAGAAACCAAAATGAGATGAAGCAAGAAAAAGGAAAAGAGGGGGAAAAAATCAAGCGATCATTTTTTTAATGTGTTTTAAGGTTTATGAAATGTTTCTGATACATGGTCTCATTTGATGGTTATGATGACTTTCTAAGGTAAACAATATCATTATAATCCCTCTTTTATAGAAAACATAGGTCTAGGGCTCAGCATTTCACCATTATTAAGTAGCGGGGGTTAGGAATTGAACATAAGCAAATCTCCTGATTTTTTAATCCAGTGCACAAAATCCAAAAAATATCATGACTCTTATATTTCTCTAGGTCAGGTCTGTAAGTAGCCTGATGACATGATTTCTAGAGGCTATGCAACCTTAGAAGACTGATCTACACAAGCCCTTATATTTTACCACAGAGGCTACACATTACAAACCTACGGAAATTAATATCTTTCTAAAACTACCATCCTCACAGGAATCAAATGATTCCTTTGGCAGAATTTATTCCAAAGTATGAGATTTCCAACCAGTGGCTGACATGTTCTTCAAGACCAACTAAAATGACTGAGGACTTGAAGCCAATGCACATCTTCTCCCTTAGCTTTCAGGGAGGGATATTGATAAAATACTTCCCAGCTGATCTCCCAACTATCAAATATTTTCTTTTCATTTTATACAATTTTTATTATTAATAGTATGAAATTAAAACAAATTGGGAGAAGAGACTCCAGAATGGATTCCTGTGAGAGACCTATGGTTAGAGAGTGCTGTCTGGATGAGGATCCAGAAAAGAAGAATGAGAGAGAATGGTCAAATAGGCAAGAGGAGAACAAGGAAAAGGCTGTTTTGTTATAATATTGTTTGTCATGGCAAATCTGTTAGCATTCAATCTAGCTTCCAAAGCATGAAGTATATTCTAAATATCTGAAAGACAGTATGTTTCTAAACTATGCAGTTTAAATTTGTAGTTTTAATTACATGATTGATGCTTAAATTAATTAATTGCAAAGTGTATGCTAATTGTTTAATTGGTTGCTTGATCTATATAGATCATTTTTTGAATTAAATGAGTTGATTTACAAAGTTTATTGATTGGATGTGACAATGAATTATTTCACTGACTACCTGATTTGCAATTTTCCCAATTAATTTGCAAACCTTTTAGTTACAACTGTGCTTATTGAAAGAACCTACTTCAGGTGATCTATACTAATACTGCCATGGTGAAGAAATATTTATTATATAAAACAAGTAATAATAACATATTAATATTAATGTAAACTATAAATTTGCTAAATGTTTAGCTAACAAGTAAGTAATCCAGCTGTATGTCATTGTAAATTTTAGAGATTCTGCACTGCTGCAGGGGAGTTTTAAGGTTTTTCTAAATGATATTTAAATATGGAGGTGTTTAGCAACAATATAAGATCCTGCGTCTATCCTCTTTCAGTAACTTACTAAGAAAAAGCAGTAATCTTGGGTTCTCAAAAGCAAAAGCTAAGTTCTGTTAAGTCCTATTCCTGGAAAATCTTAAAAGAAATGCTTATTAATGATCTAGATCTGTTGTGAAAGAACTAGTCCATAGTTCAGTTAAGAGCAAAGAGGGTCATCAACAGTGCTTCAAAAATGGATAAAAACCACTGGCAGTATCAATTTTTTTTAAAATAACTTTTTATTGACAGAACATATGCCTGGGTAATTTTTTACAACATTATCCTTGCACTCACTTCTGTTCTGACTTTTCCCCTCCTTCTCTCTACCCCCTCCCCCATATGGCAAGCAGTCCTATACATGTTAAATATGTCACAGTATATCCTAGATACAATATATGTGTGCAGAACCAAACAGTTCTCTTGTTGCACAGGGAGAATTGGATTCAGAAGGTAAAAATAGCTTAGGAAGAAAAACAAAAATGCAAGCAGTTTACATTCATTTCCCAGTGTTCCTTCTCTGGGTGTAGCTGTTTCTGTCCATCATTGATCAATTGAAACTGAATTAGGTCTCTTTGTCAAAGAAATCCACTTCCATCAAAATACATCCTCATACAGTTATCATTGTTGAGGTATATAATGATCTCCTGGTTCTGCTCATTTCACTTAGCATCAGTTCATGTAAGTTTCTCCAAGTCTCTCTGTATTCATCCTGCTGGTCATTTCTTATAGAAAAATAATATTCCATAACATTCATATACCACCATTTACCCAACCATTCTCCAATTGATGGGCATCCATTCAATTTCTAGTTTCTAGCCACTACAAACAGAGCTGCCATAAACATTTTGGCACATACTGGTCCCTTTCCCTTCTTTAGTATCTCTTTGGGATATAAGCCTAGTAGTAACACTGCTGAATCAAAGGGTATGCACAGTTATCAAACTGTGCATAATTCCAGATTGCTCTCCAGAATTGTTGAATTCGTTCACAACTCCACCAACAATGAATGCATCAGTATCCCAGTTTTCCCACATCTCCTCCAACATTCATCATTATTTTTTCCTGTTATCTTAGTCAATCTGACAGGTGTGTAATGGTATCTCAGAGTTCTCTTAGTTTGCATTTCTCTGATCAATAGTGAATTGGAACACTCTTTCATATGAGTGGAAATAGTTTCAATTTCATCACCTAAAAACTGTCTGTTCATATCCTTTGACCATTTATCAATTGGAGAATGGTTTGATTTCTTATAAATTAGAATCAATTCTCTATATATTTTGGAAATGAGGCCTTTATCAGAACCTTTATTCCCAGTTTATTGCTTCCCTTCTAATTTTGTTTACGTTAGTTTTGTTTGTATAAAGGCTTTTTAATTTGATGAAACAAAATTTTCTATTTTGTGATCAATAATGATCTCTAGTTCTTCTGTGTTCACACATTCCTTCCTCCTCCACAAGTCTGAGAGGTAAATGATCCTATGTTCCTCTAATTTATTTATGATCTCGTTCTTTATGCCTAAATCATGGACCCATTTTGACCTTATCTTGGTATATGGTGTTAAGTGTGGGTCCATGGCAGTATCAATTGAAGAAGACTGTTTACATGAAAGTATGGAGGCATTGTCATCTGCATTGGTACAGTAATGAAAGATGGCAGAACTTTTGAAATGTCATCACTGTATAGCAATGTGCATATTTCATATGCCTTTGTACTGCTTTATAGCTTTCCTATTAAATAATAATGCTCATTCCAATTTTGGACAGATTTTAACTGTTATAAATTTTTCCCTTAAATCAAGACTATCCTTGTCTCTGCAACTTCTACTAATTGTTTGCTCTTCTCCTTCCTAGCCTCAAAAGCCTTTAAAAGTTTGAAGAGATTATCATATCAAGTCTTTATCTTCTCTTTACCAGGACTTCCACTCATGACCCCTTTTTGTCCAAGAAATTTTTAGGTGACACCAGGTATGCAGGTAAATAAAACAGGTACACAGCTAAACATTTACTGATAATAAATGATACTTGCCCAATCCCCACATTCAGTTACAAAACCCTATATGGGATTGTCAACCAAAGTTGAACAATCAGCTCTAAACTAAACACCTCCATTTCCTTCAACTGATCTTCACATGATCTTCCATTTTGTTCTTATTTCTCTGGCTGTCCTTTCTAAAATGGGTTACTTAGAACTGAACATAACATTCCCTTTCAGTCAAGCATAATATATACCTCATTCTAGATACTATACTTCACTTGCAGTCCAATGAAACTCTCAGAACTTTGTCAGATCACCTGCTGTCTGGTCATATTCGCTTTACCTCCTCATATTTGTGAAGCTGATTTTTTAATCCAAATCCAAGAATTTATGTCTCTCCCAAGGTCAAATGTTGTATCCTGATTAAAACTTTTTCCATCTTGATTCTAATATCTAGAATATTAGTTTCTCTCCTACATTAAATAATCTGCATACCTGATTAGCAAGCTACCTCCCCCTTCATCAAAGTCATTGATTTTTTAAAAGTGAGAATTAGTCTAGAACCAAGGAAAGATCCATGAAGCATTACACTAAAAACTAATTGCCAAGTTAATAGCTATTCTTAGGGTCAGGTTAATCAATTCAGGAAACATATTTTAAAAAATATTGTTATATGTATCTTTTTTTAAACAATTACTGTCATTAATGAATATATTTTGCCCTGCCCATACCCAAACAAATATTTTCTTGTAACAAAACTTTTTTTTTTTTAAAGGGAAAAAAGTCAACAAAACCCACCAATATATCAAAGGAGTCTGACAGTACAATTGTTTTTCTTTAGAGTAGATGCCTAGCAATAATATCTTGGGGTTAAATGTTCTATCCTAGACCTTCTTCTTGTACATACTTCTCTTGATAAATTCAAAAAGAGAGTTCTTCCCTCATACTTTATAGTTTTCAGATTTATCAAACATTGCATTTATTGAGTTGATTTGTCCAGATCCTTTTTTATTCTAATCCTGATCCTATTTTTCTCTTTAACCAATGTTGAATAATGTTGAAGATTTTTAAAACATCACACATATACTCTGATGTTCCCTCATATATCATGTCATTTTACTTCCTCAATCTTTTTACCTCCTATCATCTACTCTTTTATATCACAAGCACACATATTACTGTTCCTGATCTCACTATTATCTTCAAATTTCCTACATTTCCATGATCAGCAACTCAGAAATTCCTTTATCTAATCATAACCACTAATTATATCCTCTTACGATATCTCACTGTTCCTAAATCTATTCTCTGTCCTCACTGTGACCACTACTCTCTTCTAAGTTGGATCCAAGCCAACTTAGGTCACCACTGTGACCCTTAGTTCTCAACCTTAGGTCAACTCTGCTTTGAATGTACTTTCCTCCATTCTCAATTTTGTCTCTATAGCTAACCAATTCAATTTTATAAACTCTTTTTGAAACCCTGGCCCTCTAATTACCAATCAGCTTAAAACAACAACAACAACAACAACAACAAAAAACCTAACAACTGTAGATTAGTCCCTAGGATAGGTAGGTGGTGCAGTGGATAGAACTCTGAACCTGGAGTCAGAAGACCCAAATCTGGCCTCAGACACTTAATAGCTGTGTGACATTAAACAAGTCATTTACCCCATTTGACTCAGTTTCCTCATCTGTTACATGATGTAAAGAAGGAAATGGCAAATCACTCCTGTGTTTTTGCCAAAAAACAAAAACAAAAAACCCTCCATAAAACCCAAATGGAGTCACAAAGAGTCAGACACAATCCAAAGTGACTAAACCACATGATTATTCCCATCATCTGCCTCCTCTGCTCCTATTCATGCAATAAAATAATCAGTAATACCAGAGGAAGTTTATTCAACTATGCTGGATAAATTCATTAAAAAGTGATGTTATCTAATTTCAACTAAACCTTCATGGAGGTAAGCCAATCCTTTTATTCCTTCCCTCTTGAGTAAACCAAAACAAACCCCACAAACTTTGTGGTTATTTTCTGAGAATAGCTTAACTTGGCAGCAAAGTAGAGGGTATCAGGGATCTGGAAATAAAAATTACAGGAGAAGGCATCCAGGGAAAATGACCTCACTTTTTCTCAGTTCAATATGTGGTAAGGACCTCTGCTGAGAGGATAAGAGTGCATGAGAGTAATGTGGAAGGCTTGAGAAGAGAATTTTTGAAGCAGCTATTGTGGGGAATAGAAAAAAAAAAGGCTTGATAAAATTTGCCAGAGTTCAAGGTGAAGAAGGTTGTGGTCCCTTTAAGAAACTGTATTTCCTATTGATTGTGATCCCTTTCAGATTACTCCCAGCCCCTCCTGGTTGATACATTATTAGTCCAGGAAGCTAGAGTCTTTGATTCACAAATCCTGGTCAAAAGCACCCCTTTGAATTCCAAGAGGAGATTCGGGCTTGTCCCAGCCCCCACTGGATCCAAGCCAATTTAGGACTCCACCCACAGGCCCCCTTTAGCTAAATCTCTCATTATAAAAAAAGCCAAACTAAAATACTCTCTTCGCAGAAGTTCCAAACATGCCATGCTATGTGATGCTTGGCACACCAAGGGCCTCTGCCCACTGGAATACTGTTTCCAGTGCTATCTGCTCTTTACCCTCACCTATTTCCTTTATTAGACTTTAGCCTTACTTCCAATCCCCATAACAAACCTCTTTTATCAATCTAGGTTTTCAAGTCTGTAAATTCCTTTACAGAGAATCTCTGCACTGCCAGAAGGGAATCCCCAGAACTCCCTACACCCTTGCACCACCACTAGACCACCAGAAACCCTAATTTCATTTGGGTTCGCCAAATCTAAACCTGGTTTCCCTGCTTCCAGGACTGATAATGTGTCAGCCAGGAGGGGTTGGGAATCTGAAAGGAATCACAAATCAATAGGAAATACAATTTCTTAAAAGGACGACAACCCACTTCATTGGTCTATTGAGAAGCATATCATAGCAGACAGAGCATGGTCCTGAGAATAGCTGAGTTCAACTCTTTTCTAAGAAACATAACAGCTGAGTTACTTGGGAAAAGTCACTCAATCAGTGCCCCAGCCAACTCTCTAAGACTACTATCTTCAGAACTGCTGATTTCTATTGGTATAAGGATCTTTTTCACTAAGAGCTCTTATATTAATAGAATCATAATTCCGGTTTCCCTACCCCCAAAAAAAGAAAATAAAAAGAAACCAAAGACCAGCCCTTGCATACAATCTATGTTGCAATGAAGAAGCAAAAGAAGAGTTAGAAAAATTCATATAAATTCAACTTACTAAATGTCAGTAGCTACTAAGGAAATTACTCTAAATCCCACATGACTATAAGCAATCAAGCTTCATGGTGACAGAAAACATTTTTTTCGCTCTCCCTTAGCACCAAGTATAATGCTTATTGTACAGTGTAAGGGCCTAATATCTGACTGATAAAGAATAAATAAGTGAATAGTAAATTCCAGGAAAATTAAACAGATGATTACATTGATGACATTTGCAAATCTACAATTATACTAATTTATGGGAAAGAAAATTGCAGTAAATGCTTAAAGTAGGAAATCTAGACTCAAACTGTACAACACTATCTATAGTACTCTATATAACAAAGACAATATAGTGAAGACTAGTAGTTTTAAGAGGAACGTAGATATAACTGATGGGAGTCACCTACTGAAGGCACAATTACTTATTACTATATAAATCAACATAAGGGAAGCCTATGATTCCCATGTGTCACTGAGGTTTCTAGGGCTAATGATGCATGGCAAGAAGCAGGCATGAAATCAAATGTTTCTATTTCAACAGGCATTCTGTTTTGTTTTAAGATGAAAATTCCAAACCAAAAAAACTCTACAAAAGGTCTGGGAACTAAAAGCTAATTACTTAATTCTATTATCCATTCAAATCTAAAATGTAAATATATACAAATTCACCCCATAAGAAAGCCTTAAAGAACTACAAAGAACCATTATAACTGCAACTTAAATTTTTATAGTGCTTTATAAGGTCTCCTTTTTACAAAAAACCTTTGAAGAAGTTTGTCACATAGCCTAAGATTCCCCTGACTTTTTGTGTAGGTGGTAAAATAGCCATCTAATTCTAAATCTCTAAGAGAATGTTGGCTGAAAATAGTAAAATGTGCATTGATTATTTGAGGAATCACTAAGGAAGAAAATGACAAAATGTCCATACTATTCTGATTTGGAAAAATGCTATTGTGTGTAAAAAAGTGATAATGTGCATATTAAAAGACAGTTTTATCACAATGCATCACACAGCTACTTTAGGTTCCTCAAGAATCTTATTTCATTGACGTTCTCTGAATTAAAACATTAAAACTTCTCCAAGCCTTAGGAGATAGTATCTGTGAGTTGTTGGGGGCCAAAGAAGTGCATTCCTTATTGGTCTTTTTTAGGTGACACTTAGAAGGACCCTCAGAAAGTGATTATAGTCTGCTGCTATATTCACTCAAAACCTTCCCAGATTGGTGTATACTCTTATAGAGGTTGGTAATATAGTCTTTGAGAAGCCAGTCTTTTCCAGATAAGAATCAAGGAACACAGTATAAAATGAGCTACACTTACTCTACTTAACAGAAAAACAAACCAAAAAAATCATCCCGAGGGTATGGAAAAGATAGAATGTGGAGTGTAAATGTGAATGAGATTGTAATGCTGGAGAAACTGAGCAAGAAAGAGATTACAGAGTATTTAATAATTTATTAAATGGTAGAGATTTACTGGGACCAAATGGATCCATGGTTTGGTCCCAGGACTGAATGAGACTATCATCTTCAAGAATCCAGCAGTGAATATCAGATACAAGTTTCTTTTATAGGGTTACAAGAACAATGACATAATGGGGGAAGTACCTGGATGAGGATGACCTAATAGAGGCAGGCACCTAGGATGACATAATGGAGGGAGGTACTGGAGAGGCTCCTGATATTCTAATGATGTCTAAAATGCATAAAGACCTTTATCCCATCAAACATTAAGAGGGAATGATTATAGCCTAAGGTCTAAGATATAAGACCTTTATCCTAACATTAAGAGGGAATGGTTATAACCTGAGGCAGAGTAACTGAATAGGACAATTAGGGAAACTGGGTCACCACATTAATAGGGAACTGTGGCACAACAAGATCATAGAATAATGAAAGATAGAAGATAAAATAGAATCCTACAAGTGAAAAAGAGCTTAAAGAATCCTCTCCTCATTTTATAAATTTGAAAACAAATCTCAAGAAGGGAATTGATTTGCCCATGTTCAGAAAAAGAATCAACAGTACAGTTAGAAATATAATCCTGATCCTTCAATTCTAAGGCCAGTGTTTCTTTCACTCTAGCAGGTGGTCAATGATTGCTAAATTACATTTTATAATCAAAAGCTACCATGGCTGTTCTAAATTGACAGAAATCTCAGATAATATGCACGTTGTAAAGTGAGCTAATGTAAATCTATGTATGGAAATTCAAATACATGAAGAGAAACTCCCTAGATTTCTACCAAATGGGATCTGACATGTTCAATTCACATGCTGATGACAATGAACACTTACCAGGAAGAAAAAGAAAATCACTTAAACATAATGACCATCAGAAGGTCTGATTTATTATTGTTTCATTCTAAATTAAAAATAAAAGAACTAATGGTCTGCAATGTTTGGGCCCCCAGTTATATGGCATCTGCTCATCAGTGTTCACTCTGAAACTAGAATCAGTACTCAAGGTTTACAAGTCACTAGTTAGTAACCAAAAGGTCCAATGGGTTATGGCTCCAGTGGGTTCATATCAAAGAGGCCATAAACAGGGCTAGATAAAACTGTCAAGATTTCCTTTTTGCAAGAACAAAAAACCTTCAACAAAGTGGAAAGCTAAAATGGATATAATTTGCATAATCAGCACTGTCAACCCCCAGCTAAATCATTTGGGAATGGGCAGTCTATTCTTTACAATAAAGAACCTGCAGGAAGATGATAAAACATTCACATTCTTTTAATGATAAGGACTACTAAGCTGTGTTCTTTTGTGTTAGGAGCACACTTCACTGAAAGTCAAGATGACCAGAGTCTAACTTCTGGCTTTGTTATTCACTAGCTCCATAAAGATGGACAAATAAAAGTAACTTCCCTTTTCTTATATCCTTTTCCTTATCTGTAAAAGAATATATTAATATCTGCAACAATGACTCCAAAGTACACCTCTGACACTTCTCTCAGACTTCTTAAAGACTATGCCAGGGGAGCAGAAGCTCTGATAAATTCTACTTGTGTAAAAAAGTTTTTTAGTATAAACCTTGTGCTAGTTTTTGTGTCTCTGGAATGAGGACTAGTCCAAGTACAGAGATGCATATAACCAGAATATTGGTCATCAAAGGACACATTGTCTGCGCCACAGCAACTCGATAACAATTTACTAAAGGGCTTTGGGAGTATGGAGGGAATATTCACACTGATGAAATAGTAGAAATTTTGAAATGTTAAAAAGTTACTCTCTAAGACTTTACAGAATGGCTATGAGAAGCATAGTTAGTAAACTATGAAGTGTTGTAAGAAATGGGAACCATTATTTAAAATGATTAGAATTTTATGAGTATATGGCCTTCTTCTATTGGTACACATCATATAATTGGCTCCACCCATCCACTAAAAGTCCCATGCATGCTTTCCTATAAATCTTCCATAAAAGTAGACCTGGGTTCAGATCCTAATTCTGCTGTTGACTATTTCAAAAAATCAACAAACACACACAAAAAACAACACTGCATAATTGTTTCAAAAACAACTGTAATTGTTTCAAAAACACTGTTTCAAAAACAACACTGGATAATTTCTACTCAATACAATCAATACAAATCTGTTTTAGATGAAGCCCAAGCTGAGGGAACTGATGAAATATCACACATTCACTCTATAGACCAGCTGCCTAAAACTTTAAGGATTCCAAATAACCTTTCTGTCCCTTGTTCTACCAATAGCTAGGACTTCCCGATTACCTTATAGCTAAATTCTCACAACTGGTTAATGTTGATAACTATGGACTTTTTATAAAGCTTGGCATTATATGGTTTCAGAAATAACTTTTATCAACACAATCATCTGTTAGTGAAGTAATAGAACATCAGACAGGGAACACAACAATGACACAGCTAACTTCTTGATTGTTGTTACGTGATATGACATTATAAGAGAAGAAAGAACACCAGATTCTCATCCTGGTTCTACCTCAAACTCTTAAGACATTTAGTTTCCTGTAAAATGAAGGACCTCAAGAGTAGAGAAATTCTAAGATGACCAGTCTTAAATGTTAAAAATGTTAATCTAATATAGCGGATTAGAGTATCCTAAGACTTACACCAAGAGGAAACTTTGGAGGGCACTGAGTCCAAACGTCTCTTTTAAGAGATAAGTAAACCAAGGTCTAGAAAAGTCAAGTGACTACCAACTGGGGACCAAGCCTCTCATAGGGAAAGACTTTTATATAATAATAGCTTGACTTAATCAAGGTCACCTGCATTTTCAGGTCCTGTATTTCTTCTCTCTCTCCCTCAACCTCACTCTCCACAACCCCCCTTCATGTGTGCACACATGCACACTGCTTCTCTTCTTCTGGGGATACTGCTCTTCACACTTCTGGTTTGCATTCTTCCAGGCTCTGAGTTTCTAAGAGCTACTTTGTGGAGGCAATGGATGGCAGAGGAATATAAAGTTTAAAAAAAAAAAAAGTTAGGTGCTGTCAAATGAGATGCTGAATGTAAAGTACTTTGCAAAATATAAAATGCTATATAAATATAAACTCCTATCCATCATCATCATCACTGTCATTATCATAATTATTACTAATCTATCTATAGCTAAGAATCATACTCTAATTCATTTTCTCCCTGATATTATCCTTTCCCAGAGGGTATAGAGTGCTTTTATTTATGATTATTTCCAATGGAAGAATATGTATTAAGGTAAGACATTTTGATTGCTTTCCCAAAAAACTGGTATCAGATTAAAAAGAAAATCTAGCTACAATCAAAATCTTAGACCCTACCCTAAATATGTAGTTCTTTAAACATAGGGATCATACATGCAATCTTAGTTGCCCATAATCTTAAATGATTCAAAAAAATAGTTTTTGCTGAGACACTGACTCTATGAGTTTATATGTTTTAAGAGTGACATAAAAAAAAACAGTGGATGGGGGTACTGAGTTTTGGCTAATCTACAAATTAGCTACATGACCTTGGGTAGGTTGCTTCCCTTCTCTAAAGTTCCTTACAGTTAAACATTTTATCTCCTAATATACTGTGTCTTAATGTACCTTCTAGGAAGAAATAAGAAGAGAAGAAGGGAGGGAGAAATTTATTAAGTACCTACCCTGTGCCACATAATGTGCTAGAAGCTTTACAAATAACATCTCATTTGATCTTTACAACAACTCTGTATGGTAAGTGCTATTATTATCCCCAATTCACATTTGAGGAAACTGAGATAGAGATTAAGTGACTTGTCTAGGTTTATACATCCAGGAGTCCAAGACTGGATTTAAACTCAGGTTTTTTGAACAACAGGACTAGCATTCTATTTCTTACAGCACCTAATTATTGTTTGACTAAGCAATTTTCTTGACACTGTACTAAAATATTATAGGGAACACTCCCTAAATCAATTAGCAATCTGGCCATTCTGAATGTGTCATCTCCAAATCTAAAGGGTTGGAAAGCACCATATAAGGAAAAAATTCCAAGAGAATTAACCCCAAATACATTGTCAAAGGTGATCTGCAAAACTATATTACAGGAGGGAGTCCCTCTCAAGAGTATTATGTTACTTTAGGCAATTAAGTGCTCATAAGAATGTGCTGAACACTACTAAGTGCTGAACACTACTAAGTGCTAAAAGTCAAAAGATAGTGCTTATTCTCAAGAACAATGGGTGGAAATTACAAAAAGGCAAATTTATGTTCAAGGATTAGGACTAGTCAACAATTAGGGTTATCCAAAAGAGGAGTAGGTTATCTAGAGAAATAATAGATTGGCCCCTTTCCTTGGAAGTATTCATGAAGAGGAGTGAGTGGATAAACATTTGCCAGGTATGTTACTATGGGGCTTCCTTCCATTTAAGTTTTAGTCTAGATGGATGTTGAGGTCCCTTTCATCTTTCAAATTCTGTGATTCTGTGAAAGGAGAAATTAAAACAAGTCTTTGGTCTCAAGAAGCTTAAATTCTAAAAAATGGGAGGAGGGAACTAGATGCTCATGCAGAAGCATGAAAAGGAGACTGCATTAGCATTCTTTTGGTCTGGTTTCTGGCGAGATAAAGCAAAAAAGCTCACCTATGAGAACCTGAGGAATCCAGAGATGGAAATGGTCATAGAATAGAAGAGAGGATTCACAGATGGGAGACTCCAGGAAATGATGTGGTAGTGCTTAACTAGGTAAACAAAAAGACTACTGAAAGAGTATCAAAGGTTTAAAATGTAAAGAGTGAGAGGGGGGGAAAGGGGAATAATGTACTCAGAACTGCTCTTCAGGCAAATCACTTTGTTAGCTGTTCAGAGGACAAGTTACAATATGAAGAGACAACGCAAAAAGCCAAATAGAAATCTGCTGCAGAAGTCCAAGGGAAAGATGAGAACCTAAATTATGGTGGCAGCTGATTGTGTTGGGAATGGAATGTAAATGACCAATACTGTGGAGATAGAAACAACATCCGTAACTGGTTGGCTATATGGGGTAAATGAAAATAAGGAGTAAAGGATGACATCAAGATTATAAACTTGGGTGACTGGAAGGATGATAGTGTCAACACTAAGAAGTCTAAAAAAATTAAAAATTTTAAGGGAAAGATGAAGTCTGTTTTGGATGCGATAAGTTTGAGATGCCTAAAGCCCATGCAGTTTAAATAATCAATAAGCTTTTGATAACATGGGACTAGAGTCCAGGAAAAAGACTATGGCTAAATATATAGATATAGTAATCATTTTTAAAGAAATGATTGAACCATACAATAACTGAAAATTAGGGGACAGGATCAGGAAGAGATTTAGAGGGATATGGGGAAGAAAGGGGCTTTTGGAGGATTATAAGTTTGAAATTGGAGAGGGAAGGATAGTAGATGGAGAGATGAAGTGGGGGTTGGCATAAATAAGGAGAAGATAAATTAACAGGAATAGAGTAAAAAAAGAGAATGAGAGAAAATATTGAGTAAAAATAAGATGAGGTAAATTCACAAATACTAATTAAAACTTTGAATGTGAATGGGATATTTCTAACATCTCTCTTTGTGGTGGCAAATTGGAAATTGCAGGGATATTCTCCCACAACTAAGAATGGTTGAACAAGATGTGGCATATAGTTATGATGGAATACTACTGTGCTATAAAAAATGATGAACTTATTAATCTTAGAAAGGCATGGAAAGATCTGCACGAAACGATAAAGAGCAAAGTAAGCAGAACCAAAAGAACATTGTACATACACAATATCATTTTTTTCATATATTATTTTAAGAATAACTTTGAGTTATTAAGTCATTTTGACTATTATAAATCTAAAAATTAAAAATTGAGAAAATAGAGACACTATCTGCATCCAGAAAAAGAACTGATAAATATAAGCATGTATGGAACAATTTTACATATATGCATGTATAGAATAATTTTAGACATACACATAACACACACACCCCTATTTGTATCCAATGATATCTATCTATAGGGAGGGGAGGAGGGGAAGAAAGGAAGGAAAAAAAAGAAATTTACATTCTAACTTTGTTGTATACATGGAGAGAATAGTAAGTTGTATATGATAGGTTTACAGTTTCATGTGTAATCATCTTTTTTACTGTATGGTACATGGTATGGAAATACTCGTTTTGTTCCCTTAATTGGAAGTCAATGATGTCACTCAGTGAAGGTATAGAGAAAAATGAAAAGAGGGTCCAGGCTGAAGCCTTGGAATATATCCTTAGACTCATGCCCAAATTAGGTGGTGTGATATGGATGATGAACTATCAAAAGAGAACGAGAAAAAATTATAGGTAGCAAGATAACTAGGAAAGACATGTCCAGAAAAACAGAGAAGAAAGTATAACCAGGAAAAGAGGGTGGTCAACAGTGCAAATGCAATCAGTAAGAGGATTAGGGGGGAAAAGCAATTTGACTTAGTGGTAAAGAAGTGTTGGCTATTACCTTTAGAAGAATAATTTCAGTTATGAAGTAGAAAGTGAGATTGTAAATGACTGAGAATATAATAAGAAAGTAAGTTAAGGTAAAAAGTAAAGAATATTTTTTGAAGGAGTGTGACTAAGAAAGGTAAGAGAAATGTAGGCTTCTGGTGAGGATGATAGGATGTAATGAAGATTTTTTGAGGATGAAAGCAGAAATGAGTTTATTTTACCAATGTACTTTTTGAAGCTAGTTATTTTCAGATTACTCAGAAGGACAAATATTGAGTCTGAAGCTTAAATATTTGAGTCACACAATGAGAAGACTGGAAAAGACTCTGATGTTGGGACAGATTGAAAGAAAAAAAGGAGGGGAAGCAGAGGATAATATGGATGCATAGTGGCTTGAAAGCAATGAACATGAGCTTAGATAGATTTCAGGAGATAAGAGGACAGAAAGGCCTGGTTTGCTATCGTACACAGGAGTAACAAAGAGTTTGATATAACTAAATGAATGAACAACAAAAATACTCTCATTTTTTAGGTCTTCTTTTTAAATTCATGTCCAGATAACTAATAGAGATCCAGTTTATTGGACAGGTAATAATTAGTGCAAAGTTGGCTAGACGTCAGGAGATCTGGATTCAAATCTCAACTTCCATAAATTCCTGTGATCTTGGGCAAATCACTGAATTCATCTGAGGCCTAATTATCTTCTCTGTAGAAGGGCATAATCTTCATAATATTTTCTCAGCAATAATAATAATAATAAAAATAAATGATGATAACACCTAGCACATACATAGCACATTAAAGTTTGAAAAGCACTCTACAAGTGTTATCTCATTTGATTCTCACAACAGTCCAGTGAGAGATGCTATTATTTTCTACATTTTAGAGACAAGGAAACTAAGACTGAGAAAGGTTAAGATACTTTTTTGGGGTCACATAGCAAGTAAGTGTCTGAGGATTCAAACTCTATCCACTACATCACTTAGTAGCACTGATACTAAGGTGGCTGTGCAGAAAGTATAAAAATAAAAGTGCTATATTTGTGAAGTATTGTGATTGTTAGTGACTTTTTACAAAATAACTTAAAGCAGTTGGTAACAATGTTAAACATGAATACAAAAAAGTATAATTTATAGGTGATAAGTTGCTGTGAGAATAGAGAGTTAGTGGTACTTAGATAAATGTGTATAAAGAAAGAAAGGATATATAGAAACAAGAGTGGAACACATAATAAAAATAATAGTTCAAAAATTCATGGTTTCATCAGCATAGGATTTCCTTTCACTGATGAAAATCATAACACATTTCATACCTGGGAGGGCACTGTTCTGGCTGCCTGACCAGAAAAATCCATTTCCTGACAGTTCTTGCTTTGGAGACAACCTTCTCATTTGGTGTAGCACCAGTCTTGTTAACCACTATGTATTCCCTCTCTATGGTCTAATGCTTAAAAACCTTCCAATCTAATGGGATAGAGCAAAGGACACATACTATGAAGATAAGTGTTAAGCACTCAGGAAAAACACATGCTTAGGATGAAATATCAAAGTAGAACTTTAACAGTTCCCAATACTATAGTAGTTTCCTTAAGATAACCCTGGGAAGTTAAAAAAATATATAGTACAAGCATCATTATTACTATTTTCCCAAAGGAATAGAATAGAAAATGAAAATGATTTTCTTTAAGCCAAATGATTAAGTATTAGGACCAGGATTCAAGGACAGATCTTCAGATTTAATGGGAAGAGCTCCCTATATTCCAGTGAATTAACTCCATACAAGGTAAAGTAAAGAAAGGATTATGGCTGAATAGATAAGATGAGTTGGCTACTCAAATGAATGTGACACATTTCAGTATTTATTTCCAACGACTCAGATCACAAATGCAAGCACATTTGCTGAACCCATAAAATTTTGTCCTACCCTCTTTAAAAGTTAGTCTACTATAGAGAATATACCTAACAAGTCAGAGGCCTTCCTAAATATATCCTGACTTGCAAACATACCACAGTGCACTCTAGCAGTCCATCTGCCATTCCTTCCTCTTGCCACATGGTTGACCAGTCTCATCTTTCTGTTATACAATTCCTTAGTAATACCTTTTACGCCTATTCTTTAGAGTTCCTCATGGGTTATATGTAACAGCCTGCTCACATCCACCATGCACCTTTCCATTGCTATACATACAATGCTCATTTTTAACTCTTCAAAGACAGTTATCTTTGTCTCACTGTTACAAAGCAATACCAACAAACTGTTAATATTGAAAAGGTGGACCATTGTCTTTGGAGAAAGTTGAAGACAATTTTGCAATTTTCCAAAAGCTATACCGTTTCTCTCTGCCTCATATTAAATGCTGGATTCAATCTGTTGTTGCATAGCTGTATTACCTGTTTCAGATATACATATTATTGGACAAGTTCTATACAGTGACGATCCAAATGCATGAAATTTAGGAGTACAAATTCTTACTTCACTTGAACTTATGTGTTTGGAAAGACATCCCAAACTTCTTTGAGTAATTGTGGATCTCCTAAGCTCAATGTTACCCACAAAGAGGTATATCTGGAAGACCTCACTATCTGGGAAGACTCGATCTTTGAACTCAATTCCTTACTAGATGTCATTCACTCCAATGATGAGTATGTTTGGCAGTAAAATCTCTTTTATGTCCCATCTGATGTTTATTTTCAGGTCAATAAGCAGGGCTATTTCTGTTGGTATATTTTCCAAAGAATCTCAAATTATTTTTTGTATAGATGGCAGACACCTTGTTGTAAAAGAGTCTATAAAGCAATAGTGTTTTTTTTTCTCCCAAATCAAATGCTTTTTCCTCACTAATTAACAAACAATAAATGAGATTTAATATTCTCTATATCTTTCATTTAATTATGAAATAATAGATATGGTACATTGCTATCATTTATAAAGGCCTAGTTGCTACTAATAATCCATATCAAAGATACCTTCAAATTACGTATAGATGATGTTCATAAAGTCTTTGTAAAGATAGGAAGTATGGATACAGGTCACTGATTACTAATGTTCTATTGCCTGCTTTTTGGAGGGATTTAATAAGATCCAGGATTTTCTTCCATCCCTTTAGTATTCCCCACCTTTTGAATACAATGTATATTGTTCCTTTGATACTCTCACAACTGTACCACTGCCAGCCCAAATCATCTCTCTCTATATATACTTGGTCTAATTTAGCTTCAGTTCATATCTTTGTTCTCTTTAGTGACTGTTCTTTCTATATCATAAGCCATGTGGGACTATAACATCCAAAAGAAATGGGTCAGATGAGATAAAATTAGAGGAGTCTCTTCACAAAAGCTAAAGATTATCAAATGGTACTGGCCAAGCACTTAAAAATAGTCTGTCATTAAATACATGCTTTAATATCAAAACTTTTTAAATATAATTCTGACCTTATTTGGATGCTTGAAAATATAAATACTTTGACAAATATGGATATATGCTTAAGTGGACTGTACATGTCTAACATATCAGATTGCTTGCTGTGTTGGGGAAAGGAGAAGTATAGGACGAAGAATAATTTGAAACACAAAATCTTACAAAAATGCATGCTAAAAATAGCTTTACATATATTTGAAAAATAAGGTAATATTGAGAAAAAATAAGTAAAAGGAATTGGATAAAAAAAAAGAAAGAAAATATAAATGTTCCACAAAAATTAAGAATCCTGATAAAAATCAGCAACATTTCACTATGAGGTAAAGTGAGAGAGGCTATGAAAATTATGAAGGAAACTGTTCATATAAGGAGTTCACTTAAACAATAACTCTGCAGAAGTAGAAAGAGCCCTGGGGTCAGGAGAATGGTTCAAATTGATGCTGCTCCTTAACATATATTTGACTTTAGACAAATCACTTCACTTCACTGGGCTTGAATTTTCACATCCATAAAAACTGGCAATTTGCTCTTTTCAGTAGGGAGGTAAGGGAAGCAATATGCAGAATGTTGTATACACTATGAGTTAAGGAAATTGATTAATTCTGCTTTACTTCCAGCAGTGCTGAAGGTGTGGCAGGGTACATCTGGAAATGACTTGATATAAAAACAAAAGATGTGGATAATACTTATAATAAAATAAGCAGGTTTAATTCAAATATTTCTAAGGTTCATTCCATCTCTGACTATAATATTTCTTTCCTTTGGAATGGGAAGAACAATGTAATAAAAATGAGAGGAAAAAAATATACCAATAGTCATAAAGTACTTAAATAATAACTAAAAGATCCTATGCATTTTTAAAAATGAGTATCTATAGAAGTTTAAAACACGAAAGAATTGCACAGGATGAGAAATCATGGTAGTGGTAATACGACTGATATAAGCACCAAATGTTGAGGCTCAGTCATGTGACAAATTCACAATGGCCATTCTCTTTGGCAAAAGCTAAATTTATTTAGGAGAAAAGGTTACAGACAAAACAAAGAGATAAAACAGACACCAGAGTGGTAAATATGAAATACAATGGGGGAGCATATAGTTAGCTAAGAAAGGGACAAGGTTTTACCAATTAATAATGGAAAAAACAAGTTCCTTTGTGGAACTCACAATTAACCAGGAGAATGGAAATACTCTATGAGGTGAGAGTACCCAGTAGACTGGAAGGCTAAATCCTAAAAGGGATTTTACATTCTACAAGAGTCAGCCATAAGAAGGAGAAAGACACATGAGCTATGGTGGGAGGGGTGAGGAAAAAGATATCAGGAGACAGAACTTCCAAGCTAGCTAACCAAAAAGGGATTCAGCGAATTAAGAGCAGGGAAAAGAAAGAGGTCCAGAGTAATAAGGTAAGGCTGGCAGAGAAAGCCTGAAATACTAATAAGATTACTCCCTGAGGCAAGCAGGAAAGGGCACTGACAGGGATTAGTTCAACCTTATAGTCCCTCCTTCACTGGAGGTTCTGGGTAGTCCCATCTTGCTGTGTGTCCAATCAGGAAATCCAAGTTACATCATACTCCAAAGTTAAATTTCCCCTATAAATCTGTCTATGACCCACTGCCTTAGCTGAATCCCTTGCCATCTTTGATGAATGCCTTTTGGATTAGCCTGCCACAGTGTTCTGCTTCATGATACCTTCTTCTCAATACTCCCCCTTGTCTCATAATATCCCTCTCTCTCCTATAGCTAATTAACTCTTTTGGAGTGATCAACTCCTCCTCTATGGATTTAGCCTGCCAATCAATGGAATACATCCATTTCATGACATATTCCTTCAATGGATTCTTCCAAACTCCTTTCCTTAATAATTCCATTGCTCTCCCAATACTATTTCATATTTACCATTCTTGGTGTCTATTGTATCTTTTCATTTTGTCTGTAATCTCCTAAATAAAGCTACCTTTTGCCGAAGAGAATGACTACTGTGAATCCTTGACTTCACTTGTGAATCCTTGAGTTCACTTGACTGAACTCCAACTTTTGTTGCTTATGTCCTGAACATCAATTTAACTCTTTGGTGCTAAACCCTCAAACACATCAGTGATATGAGCTATGTCAACAGAGAGAGTACCCAAAAAAAGATGAATTCAAGTATCTTTTAGAAGAAAACATTGAGTTTAGTGTCAAATTCTTTATAAATTTAAGAAAATAATTTCTCCCGTCCAGGATTCAGTTTACTTACCTCTTGAGAAAAAAAAAGAAAAAATGAAAAAGAAAAGAAAAGAGGAGATAGAAGTGAGAAGTGGGGAGGGGAGGGAAAAAGAGGGGAGGAAAAGGAAAGAGGAAAGAAAAGGGAGGGGAAAGGGAAAGTAGAAGAAAAAGAGGAAAGGGAAAAGGGAGAAGAAGGGAAAGGGGGAAGAGAAGGAGAAAGAGAAAAGTAAGAAGGAGAGGAAAGAATAAGGGGAAAGGGAAAAGGAAGACAATAGAGTGGAGTAAGGAACAGATCAGTTTTAGCACTATGACATTAAGAACTAAACTCCATTTGTTTATTCCTGGATGAAAAGAACTATAACAAAGGCTATTAAATAAAAAAACAAAAAAACAAACAAAAAAAAAAAAAAAGAAAAGAACTATAACAATATAATACCAACATCACAGTTGAAAGAGAAAAGCTTTAAATTCATTACAGACATTTGCTTTGTCTACGCTCTTGACAATTTATCATCACTGCCTAACCTAACAATATATCTAGCTCCTTTCTGTAAACTTTACTACTTTGCTCCAAATCCAGGACTCTGTCTACTGCTACCTTACCTCATCTTAAGATACTTGCACCCTGAGAAAAGTCACATAAAGAAACTGAAGAAAAACCAAATAGAGAAAAAGTAGCAGTTAAAAGGCCTGGGAATGAGTTATTAATATCTATGTCTTATTCTTTCTCCTAAACTGTGAAGCTTTCTGAGTGCTGTGACAATATCTGAATACCTGAATCTTACTAGAGAAAACATAAGATAAAAACTTGTCAAAAAGGAAATGAACTCATATCTGTATATATATGTATCTTAGAGGTAACTTATTCTTATTTAATGAAATCTTGATGAGTGCAAAGATCTTACAACAAAAACCTCACAACAGATTAGCAACAGACCTACTAATGACAGTACCTATTTCTACAGTATTTTAATATTTACAAAGCACTTTCCCCATGAACAATCTGAAAGACAAATCATTCCAGTATTATTCTCCTCATCTTTTAGAGAACAGAACTGAACCTTGGAGAAGATAAGTGACTTGCATAATTAGTAAGTCGTACGTGTTTACTCAGGCTATTTAGAGAATGACCAAGAAGAAAGTTTGATAGCAAAGGTCAGAAGAAAAGAAAGTGAATTACTTGAGCTTGGGTTCTCGTCCTTCACTTGTATACTGCCAGCAGATTAGGCCGATTAGGTCATGCACCTTGGCATGTGCTATGGTCACAACTGTCATTGGTAGTAGTCTGTCTTGGCTTGTGTGCAGTGGGAGGTAGACATCAATTTTTTTGGTTGCAGTGGTCCCTACGTGACCCTGTGGACAAAAAATACCACATTAGATATATTTGCTAAAGTCAAGAATCACATAACAATCATTCCCAATATCAGTTTTCAGTCACTATCAAAAAGTATGTGTTTTTTACATTACATGCTAAAACAAAATTGAATGAAAACACACACACACACACACACACACACACACACACACACACGAGTCTACATCAAATTTTTCTGTTTGGCTCCCAATGGCTGTTTTATTCTGTTTTAATTCTGAATATTCTCTTTAGTACCACATAGTTTAAAGTGGCAAAGAAGGAGGAAGAAGGATGCATAGGAAAGAGGGAAAAAATAAAAGGTAGCAAACTTTTAAGCAAATTAATCTAGTTCCCAAAGCCTGAATTTTATACACACACTCTTTTAAAAAAATCACTTACATATAAGTAAAACAAAAAAAAAATTAGAATAGCTACAAATCCACAAACAACTTATATGTCCAAAAATTGAGGAATACCTGAATAATATTGTAGCATATTTACAAAATGGAATTTTATTGGGTCCTTAGTACACATTTTAAAATAGTCACTCTATCCTTCTTCCTCTTTAGAACTGAATGAGATGAAATTGAATTAGGATAAGAATAAATAGAAAAGCCTATACTTGAATTGAAAAGGCAATTCACAAGTACAAGGTGGGAGAGTAATAGTTGAGTTGATCTAAAAAGATTTGCACTAAAGGCTCAATATGAACCTATACATGAATGGTACAGAAAACTAATTTGATCTTTGGCTACATTTAAGAAAGGTGAAGTTTATAACAAGAGCTTTGTCAAATAAACAACTTTGAAAGCCTGAAGAACTTTTATCAATGAAAGAACCAACCATGATTCCAAGGGCCAATGAGCAAGAACATCAGAAAGATTATGAACACGAGGAGCAAAATGAGACATATTTCTGGACATGGCCAATGTAGAAATTTATTTTGGCTGACTATACATATTTGGTAGAAGGGCTTTATTTTTCCTTCTTTCTTAATGGAGAGGGGAGGAAGGGAGATGAGAAAGAGAAAAAAAATAAGCGTTTCTTCATTGAAAAATATTTAATTAAAAAAAAAAAAACCCAAAGTATAAGAATCTTTATTCTAGGAATATGAAGGTTATAGTGTTAGTATACTTTGCCCAATTTACACTACATGTACAAGTATTTTTTTCATTTCTGGTTAAAAAATTGATTTCCTAAATTACCTATATATCAGCCCTGTTAAATAAACCTTTCCTCTTTTCTCACTAGAATTCTGCTCACACAGGATAGTTTACCTCTCAGACCTGTGGAAGGGGAAGGTCTTTATGACCAAAGCAGAACTAGAGATCATTACTGATCACAAAATAGAAAATTTCGATTATACCAAACTGAAAAGTTTTTTGTACAAACAAAACTAATGCAGACAAGATTAGAAGGGAAGCAATAAACTGGGAAAATATTTTTACAGTCAAAGGTTCTGATAAAGGCCTCATTTCCAAAATATATAGAGAATTAACTCTAATTTATAAAAAATCAAGCCATTCTCCAATTGAAAAATGGTCAAAGGATATGAACAGACAATTCTCAGATGAAGAAATTGAAACTATTTCTTAGTCATATGAAAAGATGCTCCAAGTCATTATTAATCAGAGAAATGCAAATTAAGACAACTCTAAGATACCACTACACACCTGTCAGATTGGCTAAGATGACAGGAAAAAATAATGATGATTGTTGGAGGGGATGCGGGAAAACTGGGACACTGATGCATTGTTGGTGGAGTTGTGAACGAATCCAACCATTTTGGAGAGTACTTTGGAACTATGCTCAAAAAGTTATCAAATTGTGCATACCCTTTGATCCAGCAGTGTTACTACGGGATTATATCCCAAAGAGATTATAAAGAAGGGAAAGGGACCTGTATGTGCATGAATGTTTGTGGCAGCCCTTTTCGTAGTGGCTAAAAACTGGAAACTGAATGGATGTCCATCAGTTGGAGAATGGCTGAATAAATTGTGGTATATGAAAATTATGGAATATTACTGTTCTGTAAGAAATGACCAACAGGATAATTTCAGAAAGGCCTGGAGAGACTTACATGAACTGATGCTGAGTGAAATGAGCAGGACCAGGAGATCATTATATACTTCAACAACAATACTATATGATGACCAGTTCTGATGGATCAGGCCATCCTCAGCAACGAGATCAACCAAATCATTTCTAATGGAGCAGTAATGAACTGAACTAGCTATGCCCAGAAAAAGAACTCTGGGAGATGACTAAAAACCATAACATTGAATTCCCAATCCCTATATTTATGCACACCTGCATTTTTGATTTCCTTCACAAGCTAATTGTACAATATCTCAGAGTCTGATTCTTTTTCTACAGCAAAATAACGTTTTGGTCAGGTATACTTATTGTGTATCTAATTTATATTTTAATATATTTAACATCTACTGGTCATCCTGCCATCTAGGGGAGGGGGTGGGGGGGGGGGAGTAAGAGGTGAAAAATTGGAAAGAGGTTTGGCAATTGTTAATGCTGTAAAGTTACCCATGTATATATCCTGTAAATAAAAGGCTATTAAATTAAAAAAAAAAAAATTCTGCTCACATCTTCAAAACTACATACATATACATATATTTTTCCCTTTATGTATTTTCATTTTTTAGACTGGATTCTTATATAAATAACCTTGATAGGTTTTCTTCTTATACATTCTACCATTCTCTTTTACTTAACTAGATTGTTTAATCCATCCCCATTTACATTTGTCATTAAGAATGTGTTTTCCATACTTTTCACACAAAAAAGGTCAGATCTAAACAATTGGAAAACTATCAACTGCTCATGGGTAGGCCAAACTAAATAATATAAATGACAATTCTTAGTCAGTGCCATGCTAATCAAACTGCCAAAAAATCATTTTATGACTAGAAAAATCATTTCATAACTAGAAAAAATAACAAAATTCATCTGGAAGAACAAAATGTCAAGAACATCAAGGGAATTAATGGAAAAAAATGCAAAAGAAGGTGGGCTAAGCTGTACCAGACCTAAAACTATATTGTAAACGAGGCAGTCATCAAAACCATTCGGTACTGGCTAAGAAATAGTGGTCGATCAATGGAATAGGTTAGGTACACAAGACACAACAGTCAAGGACTATAGTAATCTACTGTTTGATAAACCAAAGACTCCAGCTTTTGGGATACAAACCCACTATTTGACAAACCTATCAGGTCTTTGGGAAAGGAATCAAATTTATAAAAATACAAGTTATTCCCCAAATGATAAATGGTGAAAGAATATGAAGAGACAATTTGCAGTTGAAGAAATTGAAGTCATATATTGTCATATTAAAAAAAAAAAAGCACTCTAAATCACTATTCATTGGGAGATAAGGTAGGGAGAGAAAAACATTTTTGGAATATAAAATCTTACAAAAATTAATGGTGAGTAGCAGATAGATGGCACAGTAGTTAGAGCACCAACCCTGGAGTCAGAAGAACTTGAGTTCAAATACAGCCTCAGATTGTTAACATTTATTAGCTGCATGACTCTGGGCAAGATATTTAACCCCAATTGCTTCTCAATCTTCCCCTCCCGGCAAAGTGAATGTTGAAAACTATCTTTACATGTAGTTGGAAAAATAAAATACTATTGAGACAGAGAAAATGAAAGGGAAAAAAAGACTATTTTCCTTCATTGATTTTGTGTATTGTATATGTTATTGTGCTGTTCTCCTTTTCTCTTTTAAGTCAGTAGTTTTGTCACTATGATTAGTTTTGCTTATATCATTCATGCCATTCTATTCTCACAAATTTTCCCCAACTATACTTATTTTTAATTTTTTAATTTATTTAGGATTAATCCTCTTTTTACTCTAAGGTTGTAAGTTCAAAATTTTCTTTCCCTGAATTTCCCTTGTTCAAGTCTCTTTTAATTTTTTTTTGGGGGGGGCAAAGAGAAGAGGGGGGAAAAGAAAGAACACTTCCTTTCAAGATGTTTCTCTTTAATTTGCCCTTCTCTTTTTTTCTTTTCTTCTACTCAATTCTGAATTCTCTAATCCATGAACATACCTATGCTGGATTTTTCTTTTCTTGCAGGAATTCTAGTTAAAGCTTGTGCAAAATTTATTAATTTTTTTTTGAGATTTTGTTTATAGATGATATGGGTCATATTATTATTTTCTAAGTGGTCTATTATTTCTTTCACTTTTTCCACTTAACCATTTTTCAGGCTTTTTCATGAATTGAAATTTTGTGTTGGGTCCAGGCATTGTGCACTTCTGGAAATAATGGTAGCGTCTTCTTTATTATTGTTTTGTATTGTCTGGGAAATGAGCATTGTGTTCTTTAATGACCTTAAAAGAGTGCTGTACCTTGGTAATTGACACTGGGTGATATAATATAGAGTTCATCTTGAGAGTACCTTCAAATCCAAGACCTACAGGCTTCTGATGCAACTCTCAAGTCAGAGGAACATAGTTTCAATTATTCTAGGCTAGAACCTGGTCTAGGATCTGTTTTTCTCCCATCTTGGTACACAGCTTCAACTTCTAAACATACTAAGTCATCCAGGTACAAGGATTCCATAAGATTTGCTCTGAGGTCAATCTTTTTTAATCCCCACTCCCCCCAAGTCTAATCTAGTCTTATGAAGAGAAGTTGGCAAAAATATGTTTGCTATGGTTTCTCCTAGGATTTTTTGATCCTTTCATTTAGTGCCATTCTTTGAATTTTTGCCACAGTAGCTTTAGTGAGAACAAATAACTATACAGCTTCTCTTTCTTATGTTATTTTGAGGATTAGCTTGTTTTTGTTCCTTTCCTCAATCTTGCTTCTCTTCCATTGGAATTTCATCTTCAAGATAGCCAAGCTTTGAAGGATACTGTGAGATGCAGTTTAAGCTGTAACTTTTAATTATTTCTATTTCTCATTTTTCATTGAATTTGTTTTCTCATTTTTATAGATATATGCTCTGCTAATATAGACTGCACTGTATTTATTCTTCATTTTTGATACTTCATATGTGTAATTCCATTAATTCTATATTGACAAACCACTCCAAAATGTTGGATCCTTTTCTTTCTTTCTTAATATTTTATGGATACTAATTGGGTGGCCCATCCTTAAATCTTATATGATCACATATATCTTCCCTCTGAAGTCTTTTACATCATTTCTTGAGTGTAAGTTATAAGCTCATAGTACTCACACCATCTAGTCCACTGCTGATAATGTACTGTAACCTACCCACATATTTTTCCATTGTTCTTTGAGCTACCTTTAGCTTCAGTTGTTCTAAGGTGACAGTGTTCCATTAATTTACAACCACAAAGCATATTTGCATTATTTTGAGATTAAAAATATGGTTTGAGGGGATCATATTATTGCTAAGGTAGCAAAGAGTTATCCCCAAGTTCAGAAACCCCAAACCTCAGAAAATGAATTATGTACTAGTTGAAGAAAAGCCAAAGTTAAATTCACAAAATAAGACAAATGCCACTCAAGGTTTAAAAATATCATGAAATCATATCAGAGAGTTTAAATCTGTAACCTATTGTTTGGCCTCAATCCCCAACTTTGTAGATTTATGTTTGAAGTCAAGCTGCAGATTGGACCTCTCAGTTTCTGCTTGCCCCCTACTCCCTTCACCAGCACCAGTGACTCCAAACTTTCTGGGATCATACTTCTATCCCAGAAATATTTTCCATGTCAGGGATTCAGGATGGGTCTCTACACATTCGTGGAAGTTTATATGACATAAAAGAAAATAAGATAAGCCTTAGTTTTGTAGTCTACTTCTACTGTTATAGTGCTTATATCACAAATATTTCTGACAAAAGTATTGGAAAGCTTTAGACATAGTAAGTACTTACAGAAATCTCCCCTCCAAAAAAACTGATTATATTTTAATAGAGGAAAAAACAATTACCAATTTTAGGATAAAGAATAAAGTTAGGGCATATGAGGTAAGAGGTAAAGAGGATAAGAGGTAAAAATCGAAGGATAAGAGATTTTAGTCAAAAGAAAGATTTTCGAGTCCTGGATTACAATGAATGAACAACTGAAACTAATGATCAAAGATATGACCAATTGCTGTGTGTCAAATGGAATAAAAGAGGTCAAGCATGTTTAGGAGGCTGATGAACCAGGATGCCACAGTGTTTATATACTCAAGTCTCCAAATATACAAGAAAGGTGTGAGAAGAATACGGGGACTAGGTGGGGCCACAGGACTCAGCTCTTCCCCCAAACCCTTCCAAATACCTTTAAATAACTGCAAACCAGGAGCAGGCCTCTGAATCAGTGGAAACAGTGGCACTTTCCAGACGTCTCAGTCCACAGATCCCAGATAACTTGAAAGGTTGTTAGGAAAATTTGTCACACTTGGATATAGGGAGGAGGAGAGGAGGGGTCTCAGCAAACCATATGAGTGTGTGTATGTGGGGAGGGTCTCAGCAAACCTTATGAGTGTGTGTATGTGGGGAGGGTCTCAGCAAACCTTATGAATGTGTGTATGTGAAGAGGGTCTCAGCAAACCTTATGAGTGTGTGGGTGTGGGTGTGGGTGCCTCAGCAAACCAAGAACAGGCTTTGGAAGGCACTCAATCAGTGGTGGTGGCAGTCGCAGCAACAAAGGGCCAAAGAACTAGTCAAAAGAAGATTATGAAATCCTAGCACTAAGGCAGGGTTTTATGCTTTATCCATATTCAGGTCCAGGTCACAGTGTTGCCTTCAAGTCCCTAAAAATGATCTCTGAAAATATTAGGACAAAACCTCTGAAGCTTGGGATACTGTAATCTCCACACTGGAAAAAGAGCCCTATTTTAACAAAGAGTTAAAATCCAAGTAATAGGGTTTGGAAAATGAGTAAACAACATAAAAAGATTTTGAAAGTTACTATGATGACAAGGAAATACCAAAACACACTCTCAGAAGAAGATAACAAAGTCAAAGCTCCAAAATCCAAAACCTCCAAGAAAAATAAGAATTGATATCAGACCATGGAAGAGCTCAAAAAGGGATTTTGAAAACCAAATTTTAAAAGGTAGAGGAAAAAATGGGAAGAGAAATGAGAGTAATACAAAAGGATATACAAAAAGCTAATACGGAGAAGAATGTCTTAAAAAGCAAAATTGACCAAATGGGAAAAGGGGTACCAAAAGGCATTTCCTCACTGAAGTAAATACTTCTTTAAAAATTAGAAATGAACAAATGGAAGCTAAAAAAATTGAGCTATGAGAAATCTAGAAACAACAAAACAATACCAAAAGATGAAAAAATAGGAAAAAAATGTTAACTCATTATAAAAACAAATGACCTGGAAAACAGATCTACGGAAGAAAATTTTAAAATTACTGGTCTTCCTGAGAGCCATCATCCAAGAAAAAATTCCCAATAATAACATAGTCAAATTCTGGAACTCCTAGGCCAAGGAGAAAATACTGTAAGCACCCAGAAAAAAACAATTCAAATATTGTGGAGCCACAGTCAACATAACGCAAGATTTAGCAGCTTCTATTTTAAAGGACTGACTTTAGAATGATATTCTGGAGAGCAATGGAATAAGATTACAACCAAGAATCACTTATCCAGCAAACCTGAATATAATCCTTTAGGGGAAAAAGTAGATATTCACTGAAATAGGGGACTTAAGCATTCTTGATGAAAAGACCAGAGATGAATAGAAAATATGACTTTCAAATACAGGATTCAGAGGCCTAAGGGGATAATCAGAAAAGAGAAATCATAAGACATTTATAAAAGTTAATCTATTTACATTGCTACATGGGAGGATGATACTTGTAACTCATAAGAACTTTCTCATTGTTAGGACAAATAGAAAGAATATATATAGACAGAGAGGCCAGTTTGTGAGTTGAATATTAAGGGATAATATCTTAAAAAAACAATTACGGTGCAAGGGAGGAATGTACTGGAGAAACAGAGATGTGGAATGGAATACATCAATTGCCATAAGAGATTCATGAAAAAGTTTTTACATTGAAGAAGAATGGGGACAGTGAAGGAAGAATGAGTGAACCTTATTCTCATTAGAAGTGGCTCAAAGAAGAAATAATTTACTTGCTCAAATGTGGGTTTAAAAAATACTTCTTACCCTACAGGAAAGTAGGCAGGGAAGAAAGAGAGCATACAGAGAGAAGGAATGGTCAGAAGCAAAACACTTTTGAGGAAGGACAGGTAAAGGGAGAGAGAAAATTGAATAAATGGAGGAAATTCAGTTAATAATAGTAATTGTGAAAAAAAAATTTGAAGTTTCTGACAAAACCTCACGTCTCAAATGAATATGGAACAAAATCAATTTTTTTAAAAAAAACTAAAAGTCATTCCCCAATTGATAAATGATTAAAAAACATGATCTATGTCCAAAGGGCTATAAAATCGTGCTTCCCTTTGACTAACAATTCCACTACTAGGCACGTATCCCAAAAGAGATTTAAAAAAAGAAGAAAAGAAAAAAAAGAAAAGGAACTATGTATAAAAAAAATTCTTTTCTCAGGGCAAAAAAAACCCTGGAAATTGAGGGGATTTACCACAATGTGTTTTTTTTCTCTCCATTTTGGATACTATTCATGTTATGTCTCAGTTTCCCTGAATTGTTCTGCTTTACTGGCAACCTGGTGGCAACCCCCCTTTCCTGATCATTAAGGCTGGGAGCTCTGGCCACTCTGGCATTCCAAAGAGTCATAAAACTCCAAATGTCTTATCTCAAATGTTTGGGCAGCTTCTGCTTGAGACTTCCTGTCTCCTAGCTTCTTCATTCCCAACTTCTCAGAATTTATGATCCTTCCTTCTTCACTCCAACCTGTCAGAATTAAAAAGTTATGGTCCTTCCTAGAGTTTTTGTTCACCAGTGCTCTGCCCCACCCCTTGCCTTTGTTTTCCTGATACCTGGAGCCCTATAAAGAGTCTCTGGAATCCCTTGCTCATGAATGGATGCTCTGAGACAAAAGCCAGCCAAGCTGGCTAATATGACTGCCAGTTCAAACTTTCCACTATTAAAATATTAAAAACCCTTTAATCTCTGTCTTGCCTCAGTTTCTCCAGCATTACATTCATTCATGGTTCTCCTCAGGTATTGCACAAGGCTATGAACTGGATCTTCTTCCCCCTCTATTTCACATGGTGATTTTATCTGCTCTGATGGATTCAATTATCATCTCTATCCTTATGAGGCCTCATCTCTATGCTATCTTCAATATTCCATCTCTAACTGGTAGACATCTTAAACTAGATGTCCAGTAAAAAAAATACTTATACATATATAAAACAAAAATCTTTTTTTCCTCCTAGCATACTTCTCTATTATTGTCAAAGGCACCACCATACTTTCAGCCTCTCAGGATTGAAACTTTTTTTTTTTTTTTTGCTGCGACAAACAGGGTTAAATGACTTGCCCAGGGTCACACAGCCAGGAAGTGTTAAGTGTCTGAGGTCAAATTTGAACTCAGGTCCTCCTCACTTCAAGACTGGTGCAACAACAGTGGCTTCCTTTCTATTTCCTAACTAAGATCCTCTAGTCTTATTTTGACTCTCTCCTATGGCTGGAATATTCTTTCTCCTTATCTCTATATTTTGGCTTCCCTAAATACATTCAAGACCAAGAGAAAAATCTCAGATTTTACAGGAAGACTTTCTCAGTCCTTAACATTTTGGTGCCTTCCTAATTATTTTGTATGTAATTTGTTTGTAAGATAATTGTTTACATGTTGCCTTGTCATTCATTTTGTGAGCAAGTTTCTTGAGAGTAGGAAGTATTTCCTTTCTTTATATCCCTAAGACTTATTATATATTATTATTAAGTATTATATATATATAATATATTATAGTAATATATTATTATTAAGTATTATAAGTATTATACTAATACTTAGCACACAATAGGCACTTAATAAATGCTTAATAGCTGACTGTTTAATAAAGAGTATTGGTGATAAATCTAAAAGGAAGACAGTTGTTGAGTATTGGTAGGAAGGAGCCCATCTGAAGTGGTGGTGAGGAACCCGGAGTAGGCCTATTTCTCCTACTATTTCATGGTTGCATAGTCTTTTATGGAATCCAGTTTATATTACTAAAACTAAAGAGTAAAAAGCAAAGATATCTAGCTAAAAGGTACCTTAAAGTAATATATAGAATTCCAGTGGGTACAATGAAAAAAGTGATAGAAGGAAATAGGTTAGGGCAGAGGTAGATGGATGAGATTGTGAGGAGAGGCTGAGGAGAAAATTAAGATTTTTGACTCAACCCACATTGATCTCAAAGAATAGAGATAAAAAGGAAGTAGAAGCTAAAAGTCTGCCCATCACAAACAAAAATCCTGGGTTTGAATCCTGGTTCTGTGATTTACTATCCATAAGATCTTGGGTAAACCATTTTACTTTTCTTGGCTTTATCATTTTCATGTGTATAAGGATGTTATTAAACTAGATGGTCTCTAAGGTTCCTTCTAAGCTCAGTCTTTCCATGTATTAGCTTTTAAAAAATGTCTCTCAATATCACAGTTTCTTCCCTTCTCTTTACCAATAAAACTACTAATAAAAAGTAGAGGCAAACTTAACAAATCATATCTAAAATTACTAGCATTGTGTATTTTTAATCTACTGTCCTGCTGAAAGATAGAAGAAAAGTTGCACCATGAATCCTCTGAAACCAAGACTGGATAGTGCACTGACCTGAGTTTTGTTTTTCAATGCTCTAAAATGTTCTCCTAGTTCTATTTACTTCTCTCTGAATCAATTCACAAGTCTCTCCAGCTCTCTATGAATTCTTCATATTCATACTTTCTTATAAGTCAATAGTATTCCATTTCATGCACACACAATTTGCTGTCATTTCCAAATGGAATGCAGGTCTTTTTTCCCCCAGGTCTTTGCTAATTAAAAGAGGGGGGGAGAAAGTGCACATGGGCATGTGAGCTGCAGCCACTATTTTTGTATATATGGGACCTGACTTGGAGTACCTTAGATTTTATGCTTAGTAATGTGATCAATAAATCTAAGGGTACATACAATTTACTAACTTTAAAAGAGATAGACAGATTGATGTGTGTGTGTGTGTGTGTGTGTGTGTGTGTCTAGATAGATAGACATACGTGTGTGTGTGTGTGTGTGTGTGTGTGTGTGAAGAAGGCAGCCAAGCAAAATCCTGGATCTTCGTGTCCAGAGCCACAAGCCTCTCTCCTCCTCATCCTGCCACAAAGTGATTCTGGCCTGTCTCTCTCCACCCTCCAATCCTTGCTTATGATTACCTTAACACCAAACATTCAGCAAACACCCAACAGTGAGAAGAATCATTTATCCAAACATAAGGTAATAGAGTCATTGTCTCACATCCAATAGGTAATTAGCCTTAAGGGCTCTGGTTGTCTGATTCAAGTGCACCTTCTCAGAGTTTCAGCCCTCTACAGTGTTTATATATGTTTTACTTCTCTAGGCACTTGCTATATCCTCTGAAAAAAATCTAAGAACCTTAAAAATGGAAGTTATTTCAGATCTGATTAGGTATCCCCTGAAGAATATAGTGCCTAGTACTTGTTATTCAACAAATTCTTATTGACTGATTTTCCTAAAACTTAGGTCAAACTCCTTTGAATTGTTAGGGACGTCATTCAGGGAACTTTGTAATGTTGTATGGTGTTACCTGAAAGCAAGAGCACCTAGAAAGCCCTCCTGAAAGGAAATCCTCAGTATGGATACCTCCTAAGACGGGGGCAAGAATCTCTTGTATGCCCCATTTGATATTAATATCCAAAAGTCTGTCAAACAAGTTATCTCCATTTCATTTAGAGAATGTATAGTCGTTTCCACTTACATAGTTACCAACTTAATACAGGTCCTCATCACTTCTTGCTTTAAACTGTTTCAACAGCCTTCTAATTGTTTCTCTTCTTCAATCTATCCTCCAGTCAACATCCAAAGCAACTTTACTAAAGGATAGGAATGATGTTACTCCCTATCTTCCTACCCTGCTATCCCTATACTATCAACATCAGTAGTTTCTAATTATCTCCAGCATCAAATATACGATCCAGAATTTAAAGGTTTTCATATACCTTTGCAGTCTTCTATTTTACTCCCCTCTGCAGTCCTGTGACAGGACCTTGTAACACTGATCTTGGCTGTTCCCCAAACTTGATACTCCACCTCCTTTCTCTTTCTGTATCTCCCATGCCTAGAATGTTCTCCCTCCTTGCTTCAAGACCTAGCTCAAATCTCATCTTCTGTAAAAAAAGTCTTCCTTGGTCTGACTCCTAGTGTCTTCTCCCTGACATTAGTTTCCATTTACATTGTGTGTAGATTGTATGTATATGGTAACTTGCATATTGTCTCTTTTATTAGAATGTGAACTCCTTGAGGAAAGAAATCTTATTTTTGTCTTTCTTTGTATACTAGCATTTAACCATAGTACACGTTCATGTTCAATACATGCTAATTGACTGCATTATCCAAAACAAAATTTATATTCTCCCCTTGGGAAAAAAAAAGTTTCTTTCAAATTTCCCTTTGTTCCCTCTATCTTTCAAGGCCACTATCATTTTCCTAGTCACTCAGATTTGCAATACTGGCATTATCTTTGAGAGAGATCTCTCTCTCTCTGTTTCTCTCTGTGTCTCTCCCCCTATTTTTATTTTTTAAATTTTTTTTAAAGCTTTATATTTACAAAACATATGCATGAGTAATTTTTCAACACTGATCCTTGCAAAACCTTTTGTTCCAAATTATCCTCTCCTTCCCTAGATGGCAAATAGTCTAAGAAATATTAAATATGCTAAAACATATGTTAAATGCAATATATGTATACATACTTATGCAGTTATCTTGCTGCACAAGAGAAATCGGATAAAGAAGGAAAAAAAAACTGGGAAAGAAAACAAAACACAAGCAAACAATAACAGAGAGTGAGAATGCTATGTTGTGTTCCACACTCTGTTCTGTCCCCATGGTTCTCTCTCTGGGAAGAGCTATCACTGAACAAGTGGAACTGGTTTGAATCATCTCAGTGTTGAAGAGAGACATGTCCATCAGAATTGATTATTGTATAATACTAATGTTGCCATGTGTAAATGACCTCCTGGTTCTGCTCATTTCACTTAGCATCATCAGTTCATGTAAGTCTCTCCAGGTCTCTCTGAAATCATCGTGCTGGTCATTTCTTACAGAACAATAATATTCCATAACATTCATATATCATAATTTACTCAGCCATTCCCCAACTGATGGGCATCCATTCATTTTCCAGTTTCTTGCCACTACAAAAAAGGCTGCCACAAGCATTTTTGCACATTTGCACATCCCTTTCCCTCCTTTAAGATTTCTTTGGGATATAAGCCCAGTAGTAACACTGCTGGATCAAAGGGTATGCACAGTTTGATAACTTTTTGGACTCCTCATACTTTCTTACTCACATATTTATTGTATTACCAAATTCTATGGTTTTTAACTCCACACTTCAACCCTTTTAAAGGACTTTTGTTGGTCTACTTTGATATCTTAACTATAGGTGCACTCAATGTACACTTAATGTTAATTGAATTGAATTGTATTACCAAACTGTAGGCTCTCTTCTCTTTTTTATTATATCCATCTGGTGATAGTATCTCTCATTAATTTATAAGCTCTATGAAGAAGAAGGATGGTTAATGAAACTGAGAGGCATTTTGTATTTTTCATTGTTTCATGGTTTGCTATGGACAGAAAGTCCATCATCTACTGGTCAATTTATTGGTGATGAGATTCTCTCTATGCTTAATTAACTAGGAGGTTCCTCAGAAAACAGGCATAGTACATTTCTGAGATGACAGTCAAAACTTTTCCACCATGACAGAATTCACCAGTTTGTACTCGGCTAGCAAATACTTTGAGCTGCCAGCATTGCCTCCATGCCACAATAATACATGAAAGGAGGACTTTTGTGAAGGGTTAGCTATGATATTCATCTGAATATAGACTGTATTTCCCACTAAACTTTATCTAAAATCTGAGAATGCCCTTAATTTAATTTAGTTTTAGAGTATATTTATGTTTTTTCTTTCCAAAGAAATTACAGTTTAGGGAAACCGCCTATATTCAAGCCAAAATTTTGTGCATTCTATAATTCTATAAAAGCAATAGCTAATAGACAGTATTTCTATAGTGCTCACTAGGTAGCAAGTATTGTGCTATGTGCTTTACAATTATTTTCTCATTTTATCCTCATAATGACTGTGGAAAATAATCTCAATTTACACGAGGAAACTGAAGCAAAGTTAGGCTAATGACTTACTTGGGGTCAAACAGCTGATAAATGTCTGAGGTCACATTTGAACTCAGATCTTCCTGACTCCAGATCCTGAGTTCTACCCATGGTCCAGCTGACCATGGACAGATGTCAAAGTGTACTACTAACTGTTTTCTGAACAGATTCTCTTTTATTGTTTTTATTCATACCACCCTTTGTGCCTCAAAAGTCTTGTTGCCCAATTCTGTCTACTAAAATCCAAACTATTATATGAGTTCAAGTTCAACTGCCATCTTAACCATGATGGCTTCCCCAAATTCCCAATTACAAGTAAATTAAATTCTCTCTACACAAATTCTCTCTTTTATATACAATCTGATTTGTATTATAGTACCAGTGGGAATGCTTTATCTCTCCCTTTCAGACTATACACTTCTTGAGAGTAGAGACTGCATTTAATTTTTTTTTCTCTCTCTCATCCCCCAACTACTATTCTCAAGGTACTTGAAACAGTATATTATTATACAGAGACACTTAATAAATGTTAATTGAATTGAATTGTATTATCAAAAAGAAACCAACCGAAGTCTTGTGAATCAGTGGCCTACTGCTCTAACAACCAGTGTTTAGAAACCTGTAGGCACCTCAAATTGTCATTACTTTGATAATGATGAATGGAATTAATTCAAAGAAATATTATGCTTCATTATTTTATTAAAAGTAATAATTTTAATCTCAACAGGGATGTTCCATTGTGGTACATATGAGTAGATTCTCAAAAGTCTACCAGTAATGTGCAAAACTCTGACAAATCTTACACTAAACTAGAAAGGCTTCACGTATGTTTATGTATGAACAACTGGAGCCTAAAGGACTAATCTGTCTGGCATCCAAGGACTTATCTAACAAGTTTGGAGACTTTTATCAACAAAGGGCTGCTTAGGACGAATTTTTTGCCCACAGCAATTTAAGAAGGCATATACTAAGTCACAAGCAATCTCCAGGTGTGGTGAAAACCATACTCATACCAATGAAATATTAGATCTTCTAAATTAATAAGGTAAGAGAAACAAAGTAAACATACGCAGAAGACATTTTATTGAAATGCTGAGTTCTGTCAAAGAATCTGAGAGATATCTGATATATATATAGTTCTTTACACAATTACCTATTAGCTTAATTGATCACTAATACTATCTCCATATGACATATGTGGAAACTAAGGCTCAGATATTAAGTGATTCTTAAGTTGAAAGCATCATTTAAAAATCCAAATGCAATGTCACTCTTTTTAGACAGCTATAAAATCAAAACTTTAAAACTTGTCTTGTTTACCTCTCAAGATTGTTGTGAGCAACAAACTTTGGAAAACTTAAAGTGCTACAGAAATGTAGCTATTAGCATTGTTATACCAAAGAATCTTCTTAGCTTCAAGACTTCAGTTACTTACCCAGAAGACAAGGCATGATTTTCCACAACTGAAATGGTACTAACAAGATTTACTAGTAGATTTTGTATAAAATCTGATGGAAAATCTATTCAAGGCCAGGGCCTTACCACATGGAGTTGCCTTAATAACCCCCAATAAATCTGGGAGGATTAAAGGCTGTGAAATTAACATTTTCCTGATCTGTCACTTGTACAAAAGTTAATTTGTCAAAAATATTCTTACAGCTTGTCACTGGACAGTACAGATTCTGACAAGTTAAGTCTAGAATGAAATTGACAAAATATCTCATTAATATTCTAGGAATCACCTACCTTGGTTCCATTAAGCTTTTATCATTAAGAATATCACCAGCTGTCATTCTTTCTTTAAGAAGGTCAATTTCTGATCTCAATATACCTTTAGGATACTTGTTATATAAATAAGAATTATATTTCAGTTTTTTAAGCTGACGTGTCACTACTATGAGGTTTTACACAGTGAATATATACTATGGCATAAGGCAGAGTGGCATTGTATTAACTTACATGTACTTGGAAGTTAAAAGAGGTCTGAGCTGCCCTTCTTTCCTAAATACTAAGTAAATCTTGACATAGAATAAAAACTGACAGTGTCAGATCTCTCTAAATTGTGGCTCTCTAATCTATCTATAAAAATGATTTCGGTTTCCCTTCTCACAGAGGAGATAAAACAATCTCTTTAACACCTATATTTTTGAGAACCAACAACATAACAATAGAATAATTTACTGGGTTACCATAAGCATATCATTTTCCCTCTTGGAATCTCACTTTCCCTAAATATAAAATGGGACCCAGGATACTGGGTTATCATGAAAGGAGGCATTTTGTAAAGATAATATAGTATAGTAAAAAAAAAAAAAAAAAATGCTAGCCTTCAAAGTTAAAAGACTTTGATTTAAATAAAGATTCTATTTTGTGAACTTGGACAAACAACCTGAGATTCAGTTTCTATGACTATAATAGAGTGGAGCCAAGCAATCCTTCAGATATGCAGGGTCTGAGTCTATGCTTCTTAAGTATTTTATACTCTTCAATTTTAAGATTTTTGAGAGAAGAAAGCCACTCATTTCTTCTTTTACACTCAGTATTAAAACAACTTGCTTCATAAATAAATGATTGGAATTGCATTCTGAAGGTTCAGTAGTCAGTCAATAAGTATTTAAGCCCCTTTGTTCAATTGTTCAGTTGTGTCCAACTCTTCATGACCTCACATGAGGTTTTTTTTGGCAAAGATAATGAAGTAGTTTAATACTTCCTTCTCCAGCTCATTTTACAGATGAGGAAACTGAGGCAAATAGGATTAAATGACTTACGCAGAGTCACACAGCTAGGAAGTATCTAAGGCCATCTCAGAAAGATGAGTCCTCCTGGCTCCAGGTCTGGTACTCTATCTACTCCAACACCTAGCTGTACCTACTATGTGCCAGTAGTACACTAAGTCTTGGAGATACAAGGAAGACAAAAGATAATCTGAACTCACAATCTAAGAGAGAGATGGGAAATGCAAACAAGCTATGTACCAAAAAACATACATACAGGATAAATAGTAAATAATAAAGAGAAGGCTTTGGAATTAGAAGAGACTAAGAAAGGCTCCATATAGAAGGTGGGGTTTTAGCCAGGGAAAGCAGGGTCCAGAGATGAGGTGGGAAAGCATTCCAGGCATGGAAGGGGAGGGGAGAGAGAGTGAGAAAAGACTTCAGAGAAAATGCCCAGAGGCAAGAGAGGAGTATCATTGTATCAGAGTTTACAGGAAGGATGAGAGTCAGATATAAGGGGTAATAGAATTGTAAAGCTCTCTAACATTTAACCTTCTATATCTAATATTCTTTACTCCAAGGTACTACCAGTTCTGATACTCTATGTTTATCATATTCTAAGTTTCCTTAGCTAAACACTCTATATCCTAATGTCCCTTATTGTCTCAAACATATGTTCTAAAAATATAAAGTCCTTATCAGTCTACAATTTTAGGACTAATTTGAAATGGTCTCTGGAAATATGAAATGTTGAGGAGGTATCTGGATTAATAAAATAAATCAAATCTGTACAAACTAAGATTTTATTTGCTTTAATACACTGGAAAAAATTAACAATAACGATGCAGTTAACTACCCAAATAAAATGGTATACAAACATATACCCCTGGCACCAATAACAGTATACATTTTTATCATTATATAACAACACCTATAGCAGTTGCAATGACTAGATAGATATCTGAAAGAAATTTTCTAAAATCTAGCTTACATTTATATATAACCAAAGCACTATGAAGTTATGCTACAGTTATCTCATTTACAACAACCCCATATATGAGAGAGGTGATAAGGAAACTGTTTCAATGAGCTACATGACCTGTCTATAGTCACACAGTTACTGATGGGCAAAATCAGAATTTAAACCAACATGTTCTAATTCCAAGTCACCTATACTCCAGATGAGAATTTATAGCAGATATAAAGGCTCAATTTTATACATGTTCAATGCTATCAATTGAAATAATAACAATAATAATGCACATTAACTTTTATTAAGCAATCTCATCGTATCAACCTTGTAGGTCAGATTATACAAAGATCATTGTCTCCATTTTATAAATTACAAAATAAAGGCCAATGGAAGAAATGGGACTTGATCAGAGTCACATAACTCTGCATTCAATGCTGGGACTTGACCTCAGGTTTTTCAGTTCTAAGACCACTGAGACCACTGCTCTGTCCAACAAATTGACATTGCTTTTCAACAGGAAAAGAAACTCATAGATAAATATTTTCATGGTCACTGTGGGATTAAATTAGATCATTAATGTTACATAAGGCTTTGCATTTAATTATACAAACAATAGATTCTATATAATAATGGTAGCATCAGAGAAAAGTAATCTGGATGAACTAAGTCCCATCCTACAGTACAGGTTTTGGGACCTCTTTCATCATTAAATCATTTTATATAATAAAATCAATATGTTTTAAAGGTAAAAATAGGATTTTTAAACCATAAAGAAGAGTTACATGTTTTAAACTCTATCAATTCTTACAATACAATGAGTCTTTTAAAGATTTAATATCAACTTTTTAATGAAAGTCCAATGGAGAATGCATACTTGGCTCCATTACTAGATGATCTATCTCTTGAAAAGGTTACAGTAGAGCCATTAACACCCTCCTAAATTATATGGAAAATTTGGTACAATTTTCTAACTACCCCAAGGACAATTTAGTTCCAAGGATATTGAAGTATTTTGAGAATATAAAACCGTATAAATATTGAGGGAAATAATTCAATTGCCTATGATATATTTATGTCTCACAATGGCTTAGTTTAACTGCATAACAGAAAATTTAAAAATGTCAATTCACTTTTTTAAAATTATGCAATTGCCTACCCTTAATTTTTTAACAATAAAACCCCCTACTATCTATTATTATACAGTAGGTTTGTGAGTGTATGTCACTTTAAGATTCAATGTTCTCTAATGATATAATGCACAAAATTTACTGAATCATTATTTAGTAAGTCATAAAAACCTCTTAAAATTAATCTTTCATGCACATCCAGTTTATCCAAAGTTAGAATTTAATTAGCTAGCCGTGGCAAAAAAAAATAGCCTTACTACTCTATTTGCTCAATCAGGAGATGTCTCTTCTGTAATTATAATTAATTCGAGTCACTAACGTTCCTCCTGGCAAACAATGTAAAACAAGAGACAAAATCGAAATAAATAGCTTTGTGTTGCTCCAAATGCAATGTTCCCTTTCAACCTTAAGATGCAAGAGTGAAATCTTTTTTATAGGTGATGGTATAATTTCCTGAAATGTGACACAAAGAATTTAGATTATAAGGGAAAAGAGAATGTAGGCAAGAGACAAAATGAAATCAACAAGGACAATACAGCCAAAAGAATCAAATGGAGAAGTTTGAGGGTAAAACTCTATTGAAGCATTTTCAGATGTTAGTAGTAGCAAAGGTAATGGAAGCTAAAATATTTATATGAGAATACACCTGTCTAACAGACAATGGGATTAAGAGGAATAATATGCCTATTCCTTTTCAGGGGTGGCTGTGTTTACATTTATATGCAACTAAATAAAATAGCCAGAAAGCAATTCACACACTTGGCAAAAGTGAAGTCAGATTTTCAAAATCAAACTGTATAACTAAAAAAGAACCGGGGAAAGAATTAGTGAACAGCCCATTTTTATTTACATAAAGGAGCTTGCCATATTTATGAAGCTTAATCAAAAAGAAACTGTCTATATTAGTGTAATAGAAATCTTACTAAACATATTCAGGAAATACAGGATTTTGTTTCCCATGCTTTTGTTTACATACGTACACACACACACACACACACACACACACACACACATCACAAAACAAATTAGAGAAATAAAGCTCATCGAGTTGTAATATGGCTCTGCTTTACTGTACAACCTTTATTTCCCTACACTCTCCTCATTACCACCCCTGACATTATGCCACATCCCCAATCTCCTTGTACTTACAGTCAGATCTCTTTATATTCTTTAAGGCAACATTGAATCCCTTGACAGGAAGCACTTTTTCATTTTTGTGCTTCTATTTCTAAAAACTAAGAGGCAGGAATAGTACATTGCAGGGTTTCTTAAACTTTTTTCACTTGACCCCTTTTTGTCCAAGAAATTTTTAATCAATCCTGGGCACATAGGTATACAAAACAGATGTACAAATCAAACATTTACTTAATAAATCATAAAAAAGTTTATTTTAAAACAGCTTTTTTGGCACAGACATAATTTTACCATTTATTAAAGACAAAATTAAATTTTCATATTAATTAGATGGATGTGCTCGCTCATTTTTTACATAAAAGAATTAAACTGATGGAATATTTGATACATTTTATTGCTGCCAATTTTTTTCACAACTCCTATATTTAGTCACAACCTGTAATTTAAGAAACTTTGGGATATTTAATAAACCACAGGACTCTGGGTCTATAAGACCCATTGTTAAATCCTGACTGCTACACACTGGCTGTGGGATTATGACCAAGTCACTTAACTTCCCAGTATCCTGGGCAATCTTCAAAGACTATGAAAATGTAGAAGAGTTGTTGATTTGCCAAGTAAATACTAGTAAAATGGCTTGTACCTAGTGGGTGGTTTAATAAATTTTGGTTAAACTAAATTAGTTAATTTAAAATAGGAAAAAAAAAAAAGCTAAATGAATGTGATTGCTTATTTATACAATTTTTAAATTGCTCTACTTTAGCCAGAAAAATTAAAGCCAAGTACTTATGCTACTCCCTGAATTTGCTACATTGGTTTGAATTTAAGTTCCCCACCTCAACCCAATCCCACCAAAAATGATATATTCAAAAAATGCATTGCCTATTACCACATTCCTTAGTACCTCAGAAAAAGAAAAGAATGATAAAGATGAAGAGACCAGTAATGATAAAAATGAATAAAACACTTAAATGGGCAGTGTGGTATAGTAGAGTGAGAAAACTTTCTTTGGAATCCCAAATCTGACCCTTGGATATAGCATGACTTGAGGAAAGGCACAAACTCCTGGGAGTCTCCAGCACACTCCATCTGCAAAATGGAATTAATAACTTTTTTCTACCTAATTTATATTATTATGTAAACAAAATGTTTGGAAATCTTAGAACTACACAAATATAATTTATAACATAACAACAGACTTCAAGGACCTACAATTTTGTCCTTATGAGTTTACCCATCATCAATTCTAATTAAAAACCCTTGATCTTCTGTAGATATCTTCTGGAGCAGAAAAATTCATTGCCCCACTGCCAGCTTAGTGAGCAACCTCTTGGAACTGAAACAGACTTCCAGTCTTTAAAAAAGATTGACTCAAAATCTTTCTGCAAGATGTTATGTTCTTCTGGTATATTATGTGTAAAGAGGAGTTGGTAATTCTGAAATGTTCTTTACAATAATACCTATATATGTTATTTGCATGAAACACATCAAAAGTGATCTACAAACTGCATCTTACTCTAATAACTTTATTTAATTATATTTTAGTGAATACTTGTAATCTTTCCCTTCAAAGGGCAAATTTTAGAGATAATAGTCTGTTTTGAGGCCAATATGGTAGCTAGTCTCCTTGGCAGGTCAGAAAAAGACAACATTAATAAAAGCAAATGTATTCTGATCCATAGGAAATATTTTTCCCCCCTATTCCCCAGAGTCCCATAATTACTTTGTCCTGTTTATGGTATGACTCTCTGTAAAAACAACCCAATAGAGCTGAATGGATGAATAGGAAAACTTGGTCATGATATTAGTGATTTCATCAAAAATTATTAGAAGGCTTAGGCTTTGACAGTTCTTGAACAGGCCTTCTATCTAGCTAAAGTTTAAAAGGCCAGGCATATCGCAATTAATGGCAACCTTTCAAAACCCCTCAGTGAATGAAGCAGGGTCCCAAGCAGATTATTTGTGCAGCCAGGCCAAAGGACACTAAGAAACAAAAGTATGTGCAAATATAGCAATTCCAGTCCTAGTGTAAACTCTGTAACCATACAACTAAACTCATCACCCAGGATCCTCATAAACTTTCAAAAAGCATAGATGATGTTTTTCACTCTTTTGATATCCTACCACTTTAGCAAAGTACCAGAAAAGAATGGTATTACAGAACATTGCATGTGAAAAGAAAGTTAAAAAAAAAAAAAGTATTTTCAAATTGGAGCAGTCCTGTCTCCCAACTGTCACGTTTTAGAGAGGGTATGACTTATCCAAGATAATAGACATAGTGGCAAAACTGGGACTTCAGAGTGGATCTCATAAATACCAGTTCAGTGCTCCTTTTATTATACCCCCCTTTCTATGCATCCAAAAAATAAATGTTTTCCTAATTCTGGTGTAAAAATACAGACAAAAATTATAGCCCATTTTCTAAGTAAACTCAGTAATACAAACACAATGTTACCAATGAACAGGAAGTTTTATACCTAGTTTAACATGTAAGCAAATACTGTGCCATTATTTAAAAAAAAAAAAACCAAACAAACAAAAAACTGCAATTGTGGTCAGAAAGCTCATTGTATTACCTTGAGCAAGTCACTTCTCTGTCTAAGGCTCAATTTTTTCATATACAAAACGAGGACAAGAAAATCCACCTCACATTGTTATGAGAAAACTTCTTTAAAAGCTTTAAAGTATAAGCTGTTTTTATTGTCCCTAAAATGATGGAACTGGCCAGATTCCTATTGTGACATTTTATATCTTTGCTTTTAACATTCTATGTCTCTTCCAGCTTTCATTTTGTTTTAAGTTCCCTATGTTCGTATCCTGTGCACAGTGTGCCAAGAGCCTGTTGTTAGGTTTTCTTTCGCTCTCTAATTTGAAGACCAAATCAAAAGAAAGGTCCTCAAAGACAAAGGCTTGTCTAAAACAAGCTATTGTGAAGAAACTACCTTATCCCGTTTATGCTAGCAGTCTCCAGGGCTTTGTCCTGACCTTCTAGCATTATTTTCCACTGGTTCATAGTAAGCTTTAGCTACTAGTCTCCCATCTACTCTGAGGTCCTAACTGAACCAGACACAGGGAGAGTCAGGATTTTATCTTATTAAAATAGATATGGCTAATTTGTCTTTTCAAATTCATTTTAAATTAAATTGGTTTTCCTTGGAAGGCTGCTAGGTCAGCTCCCCTGCTGCACATGCAGGACAAAGGTTAATTGCACACCCTCCACTAGCTCTTGGCCTCTCCTGGGCCTCAGTAACCTGTGTAGAGAGGTAGGGACAGCTTTAGTTTATATGTGGGGGAGGGATAGTGATGAAGGGGGAAGGGAAAAGAGGGGAAGAGTGAGAAAGAGGTAAAAATGTCCTTAGAGTTATTTGCCATTGGACCAGGTCACTATGATTTTCAGACTTACCAATATTGTGATAATGTTAATGCAATTGAGCTACCATACGGTATTTCAACATCCTTAAACTAATGTATAATGAGTTGGCATTATTACTGTGGTTGCTGCTATCTGTAAAAGGAGATCAATCTACACCCATGTATCTTAACCTTCTATTTGGCAGTCTAGTGAAGCCTATGAATCCTTTCTCAAAATCATGTTTTTAAATATATAAAATATACAGTATTACAAAAGAAAACAACTATATTAAATAAGATTACCAAAAAAAATTTAAAGCAGGTTCACAAAACCCTGGTTAAGAACTCTGAATAAATATGAACTCTAAAGTTCACTTTAGATCTAACATTCTATGTTCTTATATCCAATATTCTAAGAAAACAACTGGTTGTGATCAGAACATTAACATAAAGCCCATCATAGTCTCATTCTTAAAAATCCCAAGTCTATAGAAAAGGCTACACACCACCTGCAGCAAATTGTTAGCTGGTCCCAGCATAAAGTTCTATTAACACTCACATTTAATTTATCTCATTTAAGCTTTCATCGTTCATGAAAATTTAACCCAGTAATTTCCCACTGTACAAAGTATGAATATTTAAATTCAAAGTAAATAAAACACTTTATCAATTATATTTTTGTATTCTAAATTGGTGACTTCACTCAGTATGGCTGTCTCACCCAGCACCACACTATTTTTCAATTAAAAGTCCAGATGTTTCAGAGGCTCCAGTAGGCAACAGCAGTTATGAGAAATGCTTTATCTGCATTGCAATGATCACTATCTCACCAGCTCCAGGCTGCATTAACATATTCATGTTTTATTCGAACCCCCTCCCTTTCACAATACCCCACCCCTCTAAACAGAGCAGGGTAATTATACAACACCAGAGAGGAGAGAGAACACAACCCTGTGAGCTGGGCAATTTCCTTACAAGCTACCACCTGAGCAACACATTTTCATGCAAGATCTGAAAAATTGTATTGTAAATATTTAATCATATGGGGCATTCAAAACTGTCCAGCTTAGTCTAGTTGTATTTGACTATATAATTTCTAAATGGTGGGTTCTTTCTTGCTTTTTTACTTTTTTTTTCAGTGGTAGGGTCAATGACAAATACATCCTATCTTTAGCTTTCAAATACAACTGAGAAATGCTGATAAAAATCATAAGCATGTACACATTTGTATACAAAAAGAATGGAGTCATTTTCAATAGTCTGGGCCGCTCTGTTCATTTTTGATGCCAATGTTGTCTCTTGAACAAGTCAATTCAATCTTTTCTTCTACCATCGTAAAATGACAATTCACCTGAGCCAAGATTGAACAAGCATAGTAATTATCCCTTTCCTCTATTCAATTAAACCAATCCTATATACAGAAGCAAAGCCACATTGTGAGACGGAACAAAATGAAGTTCTGACAGCTGTAACAAAAATGGTTTTGCATTTTATACTTAGTTAATTAGATGACTTCCCCACCAATAGAAAAAAAATAATCTACTTTTTTTGTGTGTTATTATTATGCTTAATAAATAGCATCATTCAATAGTGAAAAACATGGCTTTTCTTTGGTATTATAAAATTCCAACAAAATTAACTTTAATTATAATTTTAAATGATACTATAAACATTTATATGTTTAGACAGACAAAACGAGATCTCATAGTGAGCAGATGCTATTCAAAAGATAAATATGAAATCTGTAACCAGGTCTAATACTGTAATTCCATATTTAGGTATCAGAAAGCAGACAGCTTCCATTCCTTGAGGACATTAGACAACCTTAGGTGGAACATTTTTAATACATCACCATGTCACTTTTTAATGCGCCACAATCTATTAACCACATGGCAAACTAACAGGGATTTTTAAAATATGGGTTTTATAGCTTTGTGCTGGTGATTAATTAAATAAATAGCCACTGTTTCACAAATCATCCCTCTAATTAGTCTAAAGCAGACACTTTGCATTCACTGATATTCTTGCCATCTGAAGCTCACAGAAGGGCAGGAGCATTCCGGCGACAACAAGGACTGTGTACACCGGAGCACATTGTCACTGGGTAGCCACGGCTGGCACTGTACCATGCAGCCCAAAGGCAGAGGGACAGTTTTCACAGGTGCTGCAGTCAGCTGGAATTTGACTCCAGCTGCTTGGAAAAGATGTTGACTTAATTATTCCCCCTTATCCTAAAGGAAACAATGGAATGACAAGGGGAATAAAAGGGATTGCTAAAACACAACCACCAGCTGCAAAGGAAAGTCAATTTTAAGCTTAAAAACAACATCTCACTTTTTTGTAATGTTTTAAGGTTTATGAAGAGCTTTGTATCCATAATCTTCCAAAAGCCCCATGAGGTAGAAAAAGAAAGCATCATTAACCCCATTTTACAGGTGATGTGGCCAACGTCATACAGTCCTTGAGTCAAGGCTCCAACTCAGGTCTTATAACAACATCAAATCTGTGTTTTTTCCACAATGTCACCCTTCTCCTCTAAGATGCTTAACATTTATTTATTTAATAGATATTTGTCAAGTATTTACTATGTACCTTGCATTAAACTTCACTGGGGGAGAAACACAGGAATGAAAAAGAACATGAATTTCTGGTATAAGAAACAAGTGCCAAGTCAGGCTACTTCATCTACCACTCACTTCACTCCTTTATTTAAAAAGCAGTAAACAGCTTACCAGTAGCTTAAAGTAAAGAAAAGAACATCAGATAAGAGTCAAAAAACTCCAGTCCAAGTCTTGGACTTCGATATACGAGTCATGTAACCAACCATGGGCTTCTAAGTCATTTCCCTTCCCTAAGTCTCAATTTCCTCATCTATAATATAAAAAAGATAGCACAGAAATGATAAATTCCTTTCTGGATGTAATGTTCTAAAGTTTGTGTTCTAACAAAAGTCCCTTTTAGCACTTACATTCCATGATTTTATCTGTTAAATGGGTCTTAAAAGAACAACAGTACACAGTTCATAAGGTTTCTACAACATACAAATGAGATACTCTGCTGAGCTCTAGGGTTAAAGGAGCTCTAGTAATGTAAATAATATTATCATAAATAATAATGGCACTGGTATATATAAAATTGACAGATTAACTCCAAGGGTAAATGTTTAAAACATTCAAAACTTATTAAATTCTGTTGCTTGTTATTTTCGTTCACTCTGTTAAAAATGTTAGGCTTTTTTTCTATGGTGTCTATATTTTAAGGTTCTTTTTTGTCAACATACATCTTGAGGTAGCAGTCCCATTTAACAGATGAGGAAACTGACTCTCAGCAAGGAAAGGGAACTTGCTCAAGTATACAGAGATATCAAATGTCATTGAAGAGAACATATCACTATCTTGACCAATAATTTCAATTTACCTCTGTAAATTGAAGGATACTGAGGACCAGAGTGAAAGTGATTTACAAATCTACCCAGACAAATAGCAATTCCTTTCTTTACTAAGATGCTTGATATTCAGATCGATATCCAGCACTCAGCACAATTCCAGGCAAAAAGTAGGCACTTAATAAATGTTGACTGACCCAAGTGACTTAGCACAAGTCAAGACCTTCTATTGAGATTTCACACTGTCCTCTCCATTTCTTTCTACCATATCATGATGCTTCTACTGTTTTGGAATTTTCTCAAGTCTTTAAAAAGAAAAAAAATTAAATAAATTACAAAGCCTCTGGTATTAATTTTATAGAGACCATTTTTTTAAATAAACCAAGCAGATGCTGTGTTCTTATCAAATTAAGGACTCTAAGATTTTATTCTATGACAAAGAAAGTAATTGTATCATTGCTATTCTTTCTGAGTACTTTCTATAACTTGGACCTTTCTGTGAGGCCTTAAAGGAGAAAATGAGCTTGGTGTAATGTAAAAAGAATTATCAAGGTGTTGGGAAAATGTGAGTTCAAATCCCCATTTCTAATACTTATAGGATATATACACATGAGAAAGTCAATTAATATCTATGAACCTCAGTTTTCCCATCTGGAAAATGAGATAATATTACCTGTCTTCAAGAGTTTAAGTGAGTCTCAAATGAGACCCGTATAAAGCTCTTTGCAAATTTTAAAACCCTCATGTTTAAAGCCATCAGTTGAATATCTCAAATGAAGAAGTGAAAAATGTAAACAATCTTGGTTTTTAAATACTCTAGGAATAGTTACAAAAGCTCAAATTTATAATATAACAATATAATTATAAAATATTACACCATTATATCCTTAGAATAATTATGATAACATTTCTATAGTGCTTGATCTATAGCATTTTCCAAAATATAAGAGATCCCCTGTAAGGGGCATGAGATGCTGGGAGGGAGAGGAGAATAATGGCCGAAATTATTAGCTATCTCTCAGTATAACTCCCATTTAAATGTTTCCACTTTTTTCAATGAAAAGAAAGTTTAAATCAAAGTAAACAAACACAAGACTAATAGTAAATTCAGTCTAACTGACAAGGGGAAAGGAATTGATAGCAGAGGGAAACAGATATACCCCCCATATCAAATCTCTTAAATCTCTTTTGGGTAATAGAAGTTTGGTTCCCTTGACTCAAATCCTTTGGATTTGAAATTGGAGGATGTGGGTTGAAATTCTGCCTTTATTACTTATTACCTATGTGACTTTGGGTCTCTTAAGCTCTATAGGTCTCAGATTCTGAAAGAATAAAATAAGTGATTTCAATTAGATCAGTAATTTTCAAAATGTGGTCCAGGCTCGAATTTCAGGGTATTTGTGAGTTCAAAACTACTTTCCTATTAATATCAATATGTTTTTATGTCTAATACAATAATATCAGTATGTGTAACTCATATAGAAAATTGGGGGGGGACACCTCCAAAATTTTTAAGGGTACAAAGAAATCCTGAAACCAAAACATCTGAAAACCATTGAACTAGATGATAATGAGTGTCCCAGCCATCTCTAAGCCTATATGACCTTATGTCAAGTAATGCAGCACATTGATTTTTTTGTATTACTCTGTAGGTTATATTTTTTTTTTACTGGATTTTAAGATTTATTTTTTTATGAAATTATTATAAAGTCTTGATTTTATTTGAATAAAATGTGAACTAAGAAAATTGTGTTTGGTACTTGGTGGGGGAGGTGAGGCATAAAACTTTGAAAAACACTGGTTTATAATCAGGCTAGCACTAGGATCAAATGCTCACATTTCTACTTTCGAAGTTTTTTGGTTTGTTTATTTTTGTGCTATAGGTTGAGAAAATGCTAATAAGAAGCAAAATCATCATTTTCTTTTCAACTATAACATGATAACAAAACTTTGTACACAAAAGAGAAGATAATACTGTCTATTTTCTAAAAGTCACAGGCATTTCTGAGGAAGTTATTCTTGTCTGCAAACCCTTATCTTTTAATTTCTGGAATATTATATTTCAAGTCCTCCACTGCTTTATGAGCATGGCTGCTAAACTGCTATTGATTTTGAATGTAACTCTTTGGTACTTGAATTCTTTCTTTCCGTCTCAATATTTTTTTTTTCTGGATTTTAGTTATGACATTTCTTTCAGGATGTGACTAGATTCATCTTATATTACTATGATTCTAAGAGACATTGGCAATAAAACTCAAGAGAAGTTAACATGATTTGCCAGTGTACAAATTAGTACATGGGAGAGTTTAGTCAAACCTAAGCCCATCTCTCTTGCTACTATTCCATATGATCCTATCTCTATAACCCTATATTCATACTGAACTGATAAACAAGATATAAAAGATACAATAGCATTTTTCAATTTGACACACTCCAACCCCTTCTATAAAAAGTCACAAGTCAAGGAGGGTCCTAAGACAACCCCCTCCCACTCCCAGCTCTGTTGCTTGTCTAAAACCTGGGTCCCAGTTCTTCCCTGGAGTTTCCTTGTTAACAACCATAAAAGAGACATAGGGCTATGCCCAGACATGTTGCCTTAATCTTTGGGAAACAGCTGATATTTCCAATGGGTACTAAAACAAACATCTTGAAGAAGTAAATTTCTTTCATAAAAAAACAAAAATGACATAACCAACACCATGAGAAAAAAACAAAGACATTGGAGAAAGAAGACTTTTTCTTTTTCTCATTATGAAAAATGGCCACAGGCTTTGGGGCATTAGGTTACAGAATTTATTTAGCTTGTCATTGGTTCTACTGAAAATAAGTTCTCATCAGTTAGATCAGCTAAGATTAGAAGTGTCCCATGGCCACACTTTTAAACAAGTCCAAGAAAAAGGGACTTTTGAACTCATTACTGTTAAATTCCTTCATTCTTCCAAATCTAATAGTAATTAAGCCAAGCAAATAAACATCTGCCAAATATCTATGTGCACTGTGCTAGAAACTAAGGAAGAGAAAAAAAAAATAGCCTTTTCCCTAAAGTAGCTTACATCCTACTCTGAGAATACAACATATTAATACATAAGTAATGGAGGGTATATAGAAAAAATGCAAAATGATGGAGGGAGGTTTTAAGAAATGAGGGGAATCTTTTCTGATTCCTTTTTCCAACAGGCAGCACTTGAGCTGAGTCTTGTAACTTTGAGGAGCCTTAAGAAACATACATGAGAGTACTGCAGGAAGAGGCGGAAAATAGGAATGTTTTATGCTGAGAGAAATAGGAAGTCAATCTGGAAAAAAGGGCTGGATTTAGACTATCTTAGAAATAAAATTCCTAGAGGATAAGTCTCTCCAATTAAGCTATGCTGGCCCTTAAATGACAAATATGACACACACAGTATAGGCCCTTCCTTGAAGCCTTTTCAGTATGCCTTCAAGTGAGGCTTATATTTTTTCAGATACAGTCTTTAAGAAATTAAAATCACTTTTCTACCAAGATAAAGCCCTGGAAAAGAATGTGGCCAGAGAATTCTAATTCTAAATTTTGAATAATAATGGCAACATGAGGTAAAAATGTAAGTAAAACAGTAAATAATTTCATTCTGAACTTTTCAAATTACCTTCCAACTCAAAGGCACTTTACAATCTGTAGACAGTTCACAATTCCTACTGCAAAGTGAAACTTTAATTTGAAATAGAACTGGCAATCTACAGTCAAGATAAGAAACACTTTTTGCATCATAATTAAACAAATAAAAGTGGTGATCCTGTATCCTATTCCATCAAATGTGAACAAGATGTGGGCTTATATCAAATCAGACGGTCAAATATTTATGTCAACAAAATATTACTGGTATCTCTTTTAATAGGACAACTGTTGAAAGCTACCTACTGATTGTATTCAGTTCAAAACAATTCTAAAGGTATTTAGCAAAAAAAAAAAAAAAAAAAAAGGCAATTAGCACTTTAAAAAAATCTTAAAACCCCTTTGCTAACAATAACATCTTCAAAAGTCTAATCCTTTGTTTATGGTGGTATGAAGAGGGTGGAGATAGAAAAATTTCATCTAGGCTGATATATGATACTATCTTCCTATGCTTTCTGGTCATTATAACAGTGAAAGACTGGCAGAGAACCTAAAACACAGGCAAACTGGACTCTGGAAATAATATTAATTGGGATAGCACTATAATCATCAATTGCTCTTAAGTTCCTTACTTTTTCCATGTCAGATTTTAGTAGCTCTTAAGAGTCCAAAAAAAACCCCCCAAAAAACAAAAAACAAAACAGGTGTGACAAAATATAGCAGGCTAAATATAATCAAAAGCTTCATGACAATCATATTTTATACAGAACATAATGGAGCAAATGTTATTCCATGTTCTAATACCCACAAGAAGGTATTCAGAAATACTGACACTCTGCTTACTGAACAAATTTAAGTACAGCTGGCATTGCCCATTAAAAGCACACCAACTCACAAATATACATAAAACACATTGAAGACCATGTATACTTTTATTATGTATTAGTATGCTATAATATCAAAACTGGAAACACTTTTATCAATTACATGCAAGGGTTTCAATATTGATTTTTGTCAATGATACTCTTAGCACCAAGTCACACAACATAAGACCAACCAGAAAAGATCAAAAAGCAAAACAAAATAACAACAAAAAGATACGACTTCATTCCAAAGCCTAGATTAGACAAAGTTAGAGATGAAATTGAGAGGCTACTAAAATCAAACATGGAAAAAAAGAACTTGAAAGTCATTAAAGATGTTCACTTAAAGAAAATTATACTAGAAATCACAGCTAATAACAAAAGAGACCACAAAAAAGAGCACAGTTGTTTCAGATCATTTTTGAAGGGAGATGGGCATACTAAGAAAGAAATTTTGAGTCTTTTTTAAGTTTGATGGCATGAATACCACTAATATAATTATACCAACATGCATTAATTTTTAAAAGCTGGTAATGGCTACAACTATCATGAACCAATACATTCTCCTACAATATTTGACAAGAAGTATAAAAACATTACAGAAACTGCAGTCGACAATATATATGGTAGCCATTTCACAATAGTGAAAGTGGAAGTACAAAAAAATATTTTAAGGACAGGCATCAAACACCATCATGGCAGCATCAATTTGAGTGCACTACCTAAGGCATCAGTAGCTACCTAATATGTATAGTATGCACACATTTCTTTGTTGCTTTTTGTCAAATACAAAAAACATACACACACACATACACAAATAAAAATAAAAAACAAAAAACAAAAGTATGCAAACATTCTAGATTCCCTAAATTAGTAATTGAATAGGAATCAAAATATTGCAAAGACAAAAAGAGAACAAGAAATAAAAACCAAAAATCACAATGTCACAAAATATTAGAGACGTTTTAAAAGTAAAGAAATTGGATGTACAAGAGAATTCCTGAAGGAGAATGTAGATAATACCTAAATTGACTATTTATAATCACAAGAAGTCTAACCTAACAAAGAACACTTGGATCAAATAAAAAACAAAGTTTGAGCAATGCTGATGTAATGAATGACAAAATAAAACTCCCCATCTGGCTTCCCAGAGAACCTGTTAACACTGGCCAGATAAGATCAGTGGCACATGATTTACCAATTTTGTCAGTTTCCTCTCAGAAGCAAATGTGTTCTCAATAATAGAAAGTATCACATATCTATTAACAAAAGGTAAGAATATTAGTGACTCTTCCAAATATATATATGTAAATTCTAACTTGTTCTAATAAAAAAAGAGAAAAAAAAAAAAAAACCAAAAAACAGGTGTCTCAGTAAGTTCCAAAGGTGTAAAGCACAACCTATTAACAATTCAGTAATCTCAACATAATGTCAAGAACAAGTCATATCAAAAAAGATATTATTCAGGAAGTTAATCTATTATGCTTTTATCTAATCTTAAATCCAATATCATCTCATTCTGAAAATTAAAGAGGAAGTCAAACTAAAACATCTTATTAATTTCTTGATGTACATGAATGACATCAAGTTATATGACTTCATCAAAAAACTAATCATGAAATCTTTCTCTAATGATGTCAAAATATTTTCTGAACTCAAAAAATATGCAATTCTTAATGTATAGTAAGAAAAGATATATTCTGAAGGCTTTAAGAAGCTTTGAATCCAGAGATCACAATGAAGCAATAAATAAAGAAGATACTTAGGAAAGTGTAAAGAAATAAAGAAGGCTAAGTTAAGAGATTTATTAGAATCTTGAAATTAAAGCTGAATGAGAAGAATATGTTTCAAGGAATTTATTATCTATGAAATACCAGTCCTAATATACATCTTCAGAAATTTAAAACATATCTATAACACATGTGTAATGCAGTCTAACAAAAAATATATTAACAAAATGCAAGACCCATTACCCTAAGACATCTATAGAAAGATTAATACTTCTTATTCAAAAAGAGAAAAAAAAATTGATAGACATTCTTAGGGCCTAGAATAAACTGACCCCAAACCCCATAAGATAATATTTTCAGAACAAACAAACATCACTTTACCTAGCAAGACTGAAGGCTGTTAATTGATTGATACCAGTGGATTTATTTAAATATTATAAATATTTCTTTAAAGTGATTTCTCTCCAGATGGAGTTTGCAAAACACTTGAGATACAAGAATGGAATTAAAATGGCCTCCATGTCAACAAACAAGTGTAAAACAAATGGCTGATTCATATAGATTTATCTGTAGATCTGGAAGAATTTATGATGGCAACTCAATACTAGGTCACTACCATCAAAAATTACATAAAAGTATTCTTCAGAGGCCCAGACTTAGTGATCAATGCAGATTATTCAAAGGATAAAAATGCAAGCATCAGGCTGTTAAAATTTAGTACCTAACCAAATCACTATTGATCAGAGAAATGCAAATTAAGACAACCCTGAGATACCATTACACACCTGTCAGATTGGCTAAGATGACAGGAAAAGATAATGATGAATGTTGGAGGGGATGTGGGAAAACTGAGACACTCGATACATTGTTGGTGGAACTGTGAATGGATTCAGCCATTCTGGAGAGCAATTTAGAACTATGCTCAAAAAGTTATCAAACTGTGCATACCCTTTGAACGAGCAGGGTTTCTATTGGGCTTATATTGCTAAGAGATTTTAAAGGAGGGAAAAGGACTCACATGTGCAAAACTGTTTGTGGCAGCCCTTTTTGTAGTGGCAAGAAACTGGAAAATGAATGGATGCCCATCAGTTGGAGAATGGATGAATAAGTTATGGTAATATGAATATTATGGAATATTATTGTTCTGTAAGAAATGACCAGCAGGATGATTTCAGAGAGGCCTGGAGAGACTTACATGAACTAATGCTGAGTGAAATGAGCAGAACCAGGAGATCATATTATACACAGCAACAACAAAACTATACAATAATCAATTCTGATGAACATGGCTCTCTTCAACAATGAGATGATTCAAATCAATTCCAACTGGTCAGTGACAGAGAGAGCCATCTACACCCAGAGACTGAATGTGGACCACAACATAGAATTCTCACTCTCTCCTTTGTTATTTGATTGCATTTTGGTTTTTTTTCTCAGTTTTTTTTTCCTTCCTTCTTGATCTGATTTTTCTTGTGCAGCAAGATAACTGTATAAATATGTATACGTATATTGGATTTGACACATATTTTGCCTGTATTGGACTACCTGCCAGCTAAAGGAGGGGGGTGGAGGAAAGGAGGGGAAAATTTGGAACAAAAAAGTTTTGAAAGGGTTTTGCAAGGGTCAATGTTGAAAAATCAACATGTTTTGTAAATAAAAAGCTTTAATAAAAAAAATTAGCCCCTATTAGACATCTATTACAAGACATGATTTTACTGCTAGAATTATATATCATAAGCTTGCCATCCTTGCATTGAGTAACAGATGATAAATTCTTATACTACAAAGATTTCCAGCACTCTTGCAAAATTCAACCAAAACACTGAATTAGAAACCAGACTATTATCACAAACTTGTCCACAATTCTCTAGCCTTAACATTGGCCCAAAAAAACTTAAGACCAACAATTTTTAAGATATTGCCATGACATATATTCAGTACTCAAATTACCAGAACCAAAAATATTTTTTTTTCAAAATATATAAACCCAGCAAATAAGATGAAAAGCAATATCATCCCTATTATCCTTCTTGCTGAATGATGCTGAAAATACTTTCAGTGAGCTCACAGGCTATACTTAATACCTACACTTTCTATTCAATTTCAAAAACACTTATTTATACTCCTATGCAATGATATATTGAACAACAGCAACAATAAAAATAGATAGTAGGATCATGATTTGTTTTGGAACAATTTCTATCAGAAGTGAGAAAAATAAGAAGATGATGATGATGATGATGCTGATGATGATGCTGTGATGATAACTAATATTTTTATAGTGTTTTATGGCTTGCAAAGTACTTTGCATATATTATCTCATTTGAACCTCACAATAGCCTTGTGAATTAGATACTACAGGTATTATTACCTATCTTTTTCAGATGAATTAACTGAGGCTCAGAAAAGTTAAATGAATTCATCAGAATTCATAGAAGTAAGTAGTGTCCCGAAGTCACACAGTTAAGTAAATAAGTATAACAATTCTCCCTATGAAGGAAATGGTTCCCCTAATACCCAAACCTCCTTTTATTGAAATCCTACCCTTTTCAAGTACAGTATCTTTAAAGAAGTCAAATGATGTAATGGAAAGAGCCAGATTTGAAGTCACAGAGCCTAAGTTTTATTTCTATCTTTTCCACTTCCTACACAAGTAAACTTAGGTATACTTAATTGGGGGAAAGGGAGAGAGAAGGAGAGAAAAGGTTCATTCTCCTTCTCTGGACTTGTTTATTTGTATAATAAAGTCAGATCAAATGACCTAGAAGATTTCTTTCACTTCTAAGTCTTTTATTCTTTGATCAAATTGACTATTTGAGAATTGGATGGAGATTTAGTTTCCAGAGAATTATGAAAACACAATTAGAGAAATGAAATTTAAATCAGAAAATTGAAACCTAACAAATGGAAGACAGGGACACAAAGTACATAATCAAGGGTGGGAATTTTAGATTTGAAAAAGAAACTTCTGGAACTTGTCCCCCCTCCCCTACCCCCTTCTTTCATGTGTTATCTTCCTCCATAAACATATAAGCTCCCTGAGGACAGAGACTAGCTTTTGTAATCAAGAGTGGAATATTAGAACAGGATATTGTTGTAGTCTTTCCCTTCTGGAAGAGGACCAAAATGAAACTATATTACAGTTAGTTACAATACATATAACTATGGCTGATCAAACCAATACGAGCTCAGAATGCTCTGCCACAGGTCAGACAAATGATCTGTATATAAGCATTTGAGGAGGACCCTAACTGTGCATTTCATGCTTCTTCTGAGCTAATTCAATTCTGCTTTGCTCACAGAGCACAGCACCTTCTCTGATGAAGGCACACCATGCTGAGCAGTCCTATTCCAAGGTCTCCCATGTCACCCAATCAATTCTAAGTTCTTAAGAGAAAGGCCCTGAGAGTGTCCTTGTATCACTTTTTCTGACACCTCGTGAACGCTCGCCTTGTGTGAGTCTTCCATAAAATAACATTTTTTGGAAAACGCACATTTGGCACCGGAACAGTGTGGCCAGCCCAGCGGAGCTATGCTCTCTGCAGCAGAGTTGGAACCCTTGGCACTTTAGTTTGAGAAAGAACCTCAGGAACTTATCCTGCCGGGTGATCTTTAGAATCTTCCTAGGACAATTCCAATAGAAGACATTCCCAGCATGGTGCTGGTAGTTGGTCCAAGTTTCACAGGCATACGACAATGAGGTCAGCACAAAGGCCCTGTAGACCTTCAGTTTGGTATCAGTCTAATAATACCTCCTCTCACTCTTTCCTTCTGAGCCTCCCAAACACAGAGCCAGCTCTGGCAATGCACGTGTCAGTCTCATGATCAATGTGGACATCCCTGGAAAGTATCCTGCCAAGGTAAGGGAACTTATCTACTGCCCTCACAACTTCACCATTTGTTGTAACTGACAATGGACAATGATCTCGAGCTTTCCCAGTTATCAATAACGTGAAACAAGGCTGTGTGCTTGCTCCCATGCTTTTTATCAGGATGTTTTTAGCCTTAAATGACAACAAACATGGAATCAAAATCAGCTACTGCACCGATAGTAAATTCTTCAACTTGAAAAGGCTACAAGCCAAAACTAAAGTGGAGGGAACGTTGGTACATGATTTTTTGTTTACGGATGCTGATGTACTCAATATAGTCTTTGAAGCTGAGATGTAACAAAGTATGGATCAATTCTCTGCTTATGCTAACTTTGGCCTAAAGTTGGCCTAATCATTAACACCAAGAAAACACATTCCATCAGAATAGGAGTCACACTGATGCATTGTTGGTAGAGTTGTGAACAAATCCAACCAATCTGGAGAGCAATTTGGAATTATGCCAAAAAGTCATCAAACTGTACATACCCTTTGACCCAGCAGTGCTACTACTGGGTTTATACCCCAAAGAGATACTAAAGAAGGGAAAGGGACCCACATGTGCAAAAATGTTTGTGACAATCCTTTTTGTAAAATGGGAAATGGAAAATGAATGGATGCCCATCAATTGGAGAATGGCTGAATAAATTGTGATATATGAATGTTATGGAATATTATCGTTCTGTAAGAAATGACCAACAGGATGATTTCAGAAAGGCCTGGAGAGACTTACATGAACTGATGCTGAGTGAAATGAGCAGGACCAGGAGATCATTATATACCTCAACAATGATACTGTATGAGGATGTATTCTGATGGAAGTGGATTTCTTCGACAAAGAGAAGATCTAATTCAGTTCCAATTGATCAATAATAGACAGAATCAGCTACAATGACTTGAAAACATCTACAAGCAAAGTTTCAAAGAAAAATGTAGAATGAACTCAAGCCCAACAAGAATTCTTAGGAGCGCTTTAAAAAAAGAGGTTTGGTTTTTTTAATAAAGGGAAAAAAAAATATTTTTTTTAAAGCCAAAAAAGAGTGGCAGAGAAAAAATGGGAAAGGAAATGAAAGCTATATAAGTTATGAAAAGAGAACTTGTTAAAAAAAAAAAAAAACAACTGATCTGGAAAACAGATCAAGGAGAGAATTTAAGAATGACAAAACTATTTGAAAGCCATGAAAAAAAAAACCTCAACAGCATATCAGGAAATTATATATCTTTAGAACAAGAGGGCAAAGCAGAAATTGAAATAATCCACTAATCACCTTCTAAAAGAAATCAAAATGAAAACTTCTAGGAATGTTGAAAGTGAAAATACAGAGCTCCCAGGTAAAAAAGAAAATATTGAAAGTTGGAAAAAAGAAATAATTCAAATATGATAGAGCCACAGTCAGGAACACACAAAATTTAGCAGCCATCAGTATAATATAGGAGAGTGCTTGGAACATGATAGTCTAGAAAGCAAAGGAGCTAGTATTTCAAAGAAAAAACATCTGTTCAGTAAAACTGGGTATAATCCTAAAAAGATTAAATGAAACACAGGACTTTCAAGGATTCTTGAGGAAAATAGCTGAGCTGAATTGAAAATGTGATATTCAAACACAGGACCTGAGAAGCATAAAAGAGTAAAAATAACTGAAAAATAGCAAGAAAAAAAATCTTACTAAGTAAGATAAATGATATAAATTAATATAAGGAGATAAAATACGTGTAAACCCTCAGAATTTTATCAACATCAGGGGTCTTAGAGGAAGGATATGATTCTATTATGTTTAGGACAAGTTCAAAGAACTGAAGGGTAGGGAATAGGAATGCACTAAGAGGGAAGAGGGAAAGAAAAATTAGGGGAAAATTTCTCACATAGATGGGACACAAATTAAAGAGTTTATACAATGAAGGAATCAGTACAGGTAGAGAGAGAGATATTTGAAACTTACTCTCATCTGAATTGATTTAAAGACAGAAGGATAAGAATAAGGAAGGATAAACAGATGAATCAGAAATTCATCACATGAAAAAGGAATATGAAAGGGGATTAAAAGAAGGGGGTAGGGGGAGAGGTGAAAGAAGATAAATTAAAAGAGGTAGTGGTTAGCTGGAAAACAGATTCAGGATAAGTATAAGAGAACAGAATAAAGGGAAATAATACAGCTAGCAATCATAATTGTGAATGGGATGAACACACCTAAAAAATAGAAGAGGGTAGCAAAATGGATGAGAAATCAGAATCCAACAATAGGTTGTTTATAAAAAATATATTTAAAATACAATAATATACATAGAGGGAAAATAAGAGTTTGAAGCAGAATTTGTTATGCTTTATAACTGGAGTTTAAGGGAAAAAAAGCAGGGGTTTAATCAATCTCAGATAAAGCAAAGCAAAACTAGATATACTTAAAAGAGAGAATAAGGAAAATTACATTTTGCTAAAAATTACCATAAATGATGAATTAATATCAATTCTGAACAGAAATGCACCAAATGTCAAAACATCCAAATTCTTAGTTAAATGAGGTACAGAGAATAAAACTATTAATACTGTAGGACTTCAATTTACCCTTCTCATACTTATGTAAATATAACCATAAAATAAATAAGGAAGAAGTAAAGGAGATGAATAGAACTTGAGAAAAGTTAGAAATGAAAGACCTCTAAATTAGAAGATACTGAATGGGAATAGAAAGGAGTAAAAATTGAGCATGTATTAGAACATCAAAACTTTTTTTTTTTTTTTTGCTTTTTTTTTTTTTTTTTTTTTTTTTTTTTTTTTTTTTATTTAATAGCCTTTAATTTACAGGATATATACATGGGTAACTTTACAGCATTAACAATTGCCAAACCTCTTGTAGAACATCAAAACTTAACAAACAAATGCAGAGAAATTAAATTCATCTTTTTTCTTATCATATGTTATGCAATAAAAATTGTATTTAATGAAGAGCCTTTGGAGAATAGATTTAAAAATATTTAAAATTAAAGCTTAATGCTAACGGGTCAAAAAACAAATCACTGAAACAATAATTTCATTACAGAAAATGACAACAGTGAGAAAACATACCAAAACTTCGAATCCTAAAAATCAAAAGAGATTAACAAAATTGGGGGGGAAATGAATAAATAAAACTGAGTTTTAAAAAATTTTATAAAATAGACAAACAAATAAATTAAATAAGAGAATTCACAATAAAATGAGCTATTTTACCTGATTATATGTCAATAAAACTGACAATCTAAATGATAGGGATGTATATTTATATAAATATATTATTGCTCAGATTATAACAAAAATTAGACTATTTAACCTTATATCAGAAAAAAATAAAATAAATTATAAATGAACTACTTAAGAAAAAATGAAACAAAAGCTAGAACTAGATACATTTACAAACATTCAAAGAACAGTTAATGTAATACTATTGGAATCCTTACAAAGTGTTATGTCATTAGAATTGAGAGAGACAATAATTATCTAATTTAGCATCGTTCAGTATGACTGATCTGATCCTACAAGGAGATGGGCCAGAACCTGAAACAAGGTACTAAGTGGAATTGAGGAGACAATGTTTAAATCTAGTTTAGAATTGATTTAATCCTACAAGAAATAATGGTTTCTCAGTGATATAATGATTGGTGTGTACTCAGTGTACAGCATATAAGCAAGAAGCTCTCAGGGCCAAAGAGCACTCTGGAAGATTGAGAGCCAGGGAGTGGAGGCGTCAGTTGAGAAGATTGAGAGAGAGCTGGAGGCTAGCTAGCAGACAAGCTGCAAGAGCTCTTGGAACCAAGGAGTGACATAGGCCTCTAAGAAAGCTACCCGGGCCCAAGGAAAGAGATAAGACTTGGAAAGAGAAAACATTTTTTTTTTTTTTTTTTTTCAGAAAAAGCTGGATTTTAACAGCTGGCTGAATTTGAGGTGATTATTGATCTGAACTGAAACTAAGGCTGCCTCCAGAAAACCTCCCCAAGAAACCTGTTCCCAGAGAACCATCATAATATTTTAGAAAAGAACACCACAAATACTATATAAATTATTTTTAAAAATAAAGATAAAGATCAAGTCCTACCAAATTCCCTCTATGACACAACTTTAGTCTTGATACTCAAACCAAGAAAAGCCAAAATGTAGATTTCCTAATGGATATAGATACAAACATTTTAAATAAAATACCAGCAAGGAAATTACTGCACTACATCACAAAGACCATGCACTGTGACTACTAGGCAGAATTTATATCAGGAATTCAGGGCTGGTTCAATATTAGGAAAACTCTAAGATTGATTGATCATATCAATAATAAAAACAAAAATCATATGATTATTTCAACCAATGTAGAAAAAGCTTTTGACAAAATAAAAAAAGATTTTTGACCAAAAAAAATTTTTGTTAATTAAAAAACACTTTTTAAAGGAGTTTCCTTAAAATAATGATTAGCATTTATCTAATCTAAGAAATAAGCATTCCCTATAAGAGTTTTTAAAAAGCTAGAATCTTTTCTAGGCAAGCATGTCTTTATCACCATTACAATTTAATATTGTACTAGAAATGATAACTATAGTAATAATACAAGAAAAAGAAATTAAAGGAATAAACATAGGCAATCAGCAAATAAAACCCAGATTTTTATATAATAAGACAATTTACAAAATCCTAGAGAGTCAAGTAAAAACTTAATCAAAACAATTAACAACTTGCATAATTTAAAATAAATTTACACAAATCGTCAAAAGTACAGACAAGGTGAAATACGTGGGAACCTACCTGCCAAGATACACAGGGGAATTATATATATGTGTATATATATATATATATATATATATATATATATATATACACACACACACACAGACACACATTACAAAAGACTTCACACAATAAAGACATAACAAAAACAATTAGACAAATATTAACAGCTCATAGATAGGTTGCACCAATATAAATAAAACTGACAGTATTATCTAAATTTATTTCCTCATTCAGTGTGGTATCAAACTAAAAAATATTTATAAAGCTAGAAAAACTATACCAAAATTCATATAGAGGAAGGTCAATATATCAAAGAGACTCAATGAAAACAAAAATGTGAAAGGGACCTAGCAATACCAAAACTCAAGCTCTGTACAAAGCTGTAGTTCAGAAAAACAATTTAGTTTTGAAAAAGAAATAGAGATCGATCGATACAACAGATTAGCTAAACGACATACAGAAGCAAATGAGTACAGGAACCTACTGTTTCTTAAATCCAAAGATCATGGCTTTTAGGGCAAAAACTCACTATTCTGACAAAAAGTATTTGAAAAACTATAAAGCAGTCTGGCAAAAACTAGGCACAACCAACATCTCACACTATATTCCAATATAAGCTCAAAATGGATGTATGATGTAAATAGAAAGTGATATTATAAGCAAGTTAGCAAAGTGTGGAAGATTTATGGAGAGAGGAAGAGCTCATGCCCAAATAAGAAACAGAGAAGTTCACAGGCATTAAAATAAATCATTCTGATAATGTAAAATATAAGATTTTCTGTAGGAACAAAACCAATGCAGCTAAAATTAGAAGAAAAAAAAAGCAAGAAGCTAGGAAAAAAAATTTTCAGCAACTTTCTCTTATAAAGGTCTCACTTCTAATATATATATGCATAAGTATATATAACGTATGTATTGAGAACTGAGTCAAATGTACAAGAGAAAAAAGCAATTCCTCAATTAATAAATGTTCAAAGGAGATGAACAGGCTGTTTTCAGAGAAAGAAATCAAAGCTATCAATAGCCAACTTTTAAAAAATGCTCTAAATTACTAATAGGGAAATGCAAATTAAAACAATTCAGGTTCTACCTCATACTCATCAGATTGCCTAAAGTGACAAAAAATGGAAAATGACAAATGAGATGTAGGAAAATGAATACATCAAGACATTGTTGGTAGAGCTATAAAATGGTCCAACCATTCTGGAAAGAAACTTGGAAATATGACCTCCCCCCAGCTTTTAAACAATGTATATTATTTGATATATAGCAATATTGCTACTAGAGCTATATTCCAAAGAGATCAAAGAAAGAGGGAAAAGGTTTATATGTTAAAAAAAAAAAAATTATGGCAGTTTTTTATTGAAAACTGAAGGGATGTCCATCAATTGTTAAAAGGCTGAATAAGTTATGATAAATGAATATGGAGGAATTCTATCATGCTATAAAAAATGACAGTATCAAAAAAACCTGAGAAGAACCCTATGAAATAATACAGAAAGAAAGAACAAAACCAGAATAGCAATACTGTAAAAATAATGAACTCTGTAAGACTTAGTAACTCTGAATACAGTGATGTACCACAATTCCAAAGGAGGTTGAACTTTGAAGAAGAATCTGAAAGGCAAAACTGAGGGGACCTTGTATTCCAAATAAAGAAAACAACTTGCCCAAATGTACAGAAACATGAAACAACGTATCAAAGTTGGGAAAGAGCTAAGGGTACGGGGGACAAATGATGAGAACTTAAACTAGCACACTGGTAATATAGGTAAAATGATAGTGTAGACTTGAAAGGATATGGGAAAATGAGTAATATGGTGGAGCTATCAATAACAGTTACATTAAGATCAAGACTGAGTTTAAGTGGGAAATATGAATCAAATATGTTGAATTTGAGATGCTGACTGAACTATGACTAGAAGTGTCCAGTAATAAATAAAAGACTAATAAGTTCAAGGATTTCTATATATAGAATATTTCCCCAAAACATCTTAGTCTTAAAAGTAGTCTAAGTTCAAATAGCTTAAAACTGCACAAAGATTTTTGGAGACATCCTTTGTATTTTATGAGTCATCTAAATAGAGTTAATAATTGAATCCATTAAGTGGTCAGGATTAACAAGGTAAAGAGTGTAAAGGGATTAGGAAAAAGCTTTGCAGAATATTCACAATTAGAGAATGAGAAAAAAAAAAAAAAAAACTAACCTAAAAGGGTAGTCAGACAGACAGAAGAAGAAAGTAGATAGGAGGGTCATGGCTTTTTGAGTATGAAAGGTTAATAAGCAGATACTTACATATTGCTTTTAGAGTTAAATATACTATATGGTATAAGCTTCAGAATTCTATAAAGTGGACAGAGAAAATACTATTATTTCTATTTTAGCATAATATAGTGGAATCACAACATGGTGCTACTAATCAGATGTCTGAGAAAATAGGGATTTATACAGAAATTTGGATTTGGAGTTAAAAGACTTATATATGAGTCCCAGCTCTGCCACTTGGACAAATACCTTCTATTTACTTATATGTAAAAATTAGATAGTTGGACTAGGTTGTCTTCAAGGTCCCTTACAATAATTTTGCTCTGTTTTTAGGAAACATTCTGAAAAGGAAAATTATTTTCCAAAGATCACCCAGCCAATAAATGTCAGAATTCAGAATGAACTTTAAATAAGCATTTCAATTCAACAAGTACTCATTAAAGTGCTATTTTATTCAAGACATAATTCTAGATGCTAGATATACCAAGATTTTTAAAAAAGCATGGGACTTTCAACAATCTCTATTTAAAGATGAAGAAGGTAGGAAATATAACATGTACACAAATAAATATAGTAAAAGGGAAAATGTAGTAAAAGTAAAGGAGAAATCCAGCTTCAAACGCTGGTCCTTCCCCACCATTAGAGTCTAAGATTCATGAGAGGAGGAATTTTGTCATCTCTGTTTATCCCAAGAGCCCAGAAAAATATTCTGAACATAGTTGGTGTATTTAATAAATGTTTATTAAGTGAATTCTGAGTTCAATTGTCAAACCAAATAGCATGATTTCTCAGGAGCACCATCCAGGGATGATTTGCAATGAGCGTCATTTATAAGAGAGATGATTTTGTAACTAAGAACTGCTGTATACCATGTTTTCCTGACTGAACGAGGAAAATGCAGAGGTAATTATATCCCTATAGCCAGTGTTGCAAATCAGTTCAATTAAACTGTATTTCATTTAATATGGGATATGAATAGTATGGAATATGAATAACATAACTAACTTTCTAATTTCATATCTTAGTACTCCCAAGTAAATAAAGAGAAGAAAAAGTAAAGTTCTTTTCCCCCACCCTCCAAACAGAATCTGTCACTTGATAGGATGTGCACTTTTCAGCTCATGCATCCTAAATACATGTGGAGATATTATATGCACTTTCTATTTAGCAATTTAATTATATCTTTGCATTCAAAGAGTGGCAATGGTTTGCAGTAATAATCAGGTAAAAGCATTCTAACATTAATATGCTGGAATCCGATGTGTTAATTTGATGCAACTTTGTGCTGACAATATGTGATTAATTTGTTCCAAGGCTAGCCAGGCTCCCAGCTCTGACAGTTTAAAATGCTGGGTTTCTTTATCCATATCGCTCCTTGACACGCCTTAGCCCACTGCTATGCTAAGACCACTGTTAATTTGTAATGAACTTGCTTTTCAGGGGGGGTTCCCTCATTTTTAATACTGTCAGTGTCACCTCCTTGAGGAAAATTACAAGTTTCCTTAGGTGTGATTACTGCCAAGTGCCGCTGATAAGAGGTTTGAGAAAACAGGGTTTTATAAAGAAGTCTGTATTTAATCTGCTGAAATAGATTTATTGCCTCCAGACAGATAAATATAATAGAAAGTTCTCTCATTTCAAAGTCATCCCCAACTTCTCCCTCACTACCCTCCTCCTTTCTAAGAGAACAAAATGTAGTGGGAAAAGCACTGATGTGGGAGTTTGGACATTTTGTTTTAAATACCAGCTGATATTTATTAAACTCTTTTACTCTGTACAAATCACATCACTTTCTTGCTTCAATCTCCTTACCTGGAAAATATTAGACTAAACATCCTCAAATTACTGACCTTGAAGACTGTTATGAAGCAAATGCTGTTATAGGGCTATTGATGACATAATCTCTCATGTAATAAGACTGGAGGGACCACCAGTCTTATTTGTTGGTTACCCTTTAGACCATTACCAGACTTGGCTCATTATCATATTCATTATCCTCCCCAATTTTAGGCCAACTGAGGAATGTTTTGGAACTGTTTCATTAGTAAATAAAACTGCAACTTCTTTTTCATTAATCAGTTAGCATTAAGCCTCCTCCTTAGATTAGCTTTTATTTAAAAAACTGGGAAAACTTCTGTCCCATAATCAATTGTTCAAATCTGTAAAAATACAAAATCCCCTTATCTTGAAGTTACTGACTATAATTTTTTATGTTAATTTAATCAAAGAAATATAACTAAAATTATTTTTAACTGTTAAAAAAATCAGTCAGGACTCACCTCAAGTTCTCATTATAACAGCATTGATAACTTTTTCCTTTCTGAAAACACCATTCAGTTCCTTTAGGATAATAAAATATCTTCACATTTTTCACAAGATAAATATTAAAATAGTTCCATAAAAAAAAAAAATCCATTTTCTTTCTCCCTTCTCAAGATCATCTTTACCTCTAATAGGAAAAAAAAATTTTTTTAAGCATCTCAAATCCTGATCTTTACTACTTTCTTCAAACTCATGTATTTTCCCTCACAAAATAAGTTAAGACAGTTATAAAATCAAGAAATGAATTTTCCCCTTCTCCTTTTTCTTTCTGTATAATTTCTCACAGATACTTACAGTTAAAACTTAAACTCACATGTTTTTTCTTGACTTCAAATAGAGAAGCAACTCATAGAAGCAAAAAGTTGTAACTCTGAGCTTCCCTGCTCTTAAAACATAAAAAGTTTCCAATGCCACTGTAAATAAAGCTTATGAAACAAGATAAACTAGTATTATGAAAGTGTAATAATGAATTTAGCAATAACTACTGTACTTGGTATCAAATTTAGATGTGCAAAAGGTTATCTTCTATCAAAATCTTTCTGTTCTGTGCCTTTCCATGATATGAAGAAAATGTTTGATTCTGAAAAATCAGGGTAGCAGAACACAAGCTTTGGCAGATTCTACCAAGCTATAAAGGTACATCTTTACCAAACCTATAAGTGCTCAGGAAAATCGTCAGAAGATTGATTACCAAGGAATAAATTATTTTGGTCATAACAAATCAGTAAGGAAAGATTGTAATCTGCCCTAGTTGAAGAAGTACCTACATACTGATGAAATAATGTTTTTGAGTTACCTTTTTTTTTTCCCCTACTACTAAAGATAATAACTTTAACTATCAAAGATAATAAAACACCTAAAGATTTTTAAACAAAATGGAGGTGGAGGTAAAAATCACTGAACACTGAAATAATCACATTCACATATATTACATACATACATACATATATATTACAAATACATATAAATGACACATTTATAACCCTTTCCCCTTCTTTGCCTAATCCCCATCTGCTACTACCCTCCACCCAAAAAAGACATCCTATATTTTAGATTTGCTTTCTATGGCTAAATTAGGCAACCTTAAAAGGAAAAATACCAAGTATTCTTTCAATAAAGTTTCTTCTCTGGTTTATCCTGATATATTGGTCAATAATAAGAAAAATAAATGAAGTAAGAATGTATAAAACTGAAAGGTAACTCAAAAATCATGCCGCCTCTGATTTTTATTGGAAACAATTGAAGGCCACAAATGAGAAGTGATAAGCCCAAGGTGACATAAGCATTAGGAGTCTTTATGTCCCCATTATTTCATATATAGTATAAAAACCACAATGTTCACAACAACTTCCTGGAGTAATATAGTACAAGTATTATTGTACCAATGGGGAAACTGAGGTTTAGAAAGGTTGGGTGGGTGATTACCCCATAATTCTACAGTTCATAACTGTCAGAAACAGGTTCTGAATCCAGGCTTCCAATGCTATTGTTACTTACCATACTCTTAGAGCTCATATTAAATAGTTAACACTTTACAGTTTATAGTGATTTTTTTTTAAATTTAATAGCCTTTTATTTACAGGATATATACATGGGTAACTTTACAGCATTAACAATTGCCAAACCTCTTGTTCCAATTTTTCACCTCTTACCCCCCCACCTCCTCCCCTAGATGGCAGGATGACCAGTAGATGTTAAATATATTAAAATATAAATTAGATACACAATAAGTATACATGACCAAAACGTTATTTTGCTGTACAAAAAGAATCAGATATAGTGATTTTCTTTAAAAACTCTGCAATGTGAACAATACTTGTGTTATTATTATTGATGTCATTTTGGAAAAAAGCATCTCAGGTGAAAAGATTTGTCCACAGTCCTATACCTAGTATCTCACTTAATAAGTGAGGTCGTAAAACTTGTACTACCTCATGTAACTTCACTTTAATATTTAAACACTTTTTCTTCAGGAAACATCCTTTCTTCTAGTCAAGTCTAAATGTTGTCATATCCAAATCACCTCTGCCTTCCCAATATTAAAGTATTATCTGCTAACTCTCACCTATATGCTACTATCATTCAGACACCAGAAAAATAAAGAGAAACCACCCTTAAAATCCTAGAAGAAGGCAAGATATATACATTGTATCACTGGGAAAACTACAGTATTTTGTTTCAAATCATCTCACTGTCTCCTCAAATGGCTTCAGCTATAGTCTAAATAGTGAAAACAGCAGAAAACAGCAGAAAAGAAAAACAGCATCATAGACTCCTGTTCAAAAAGATTCAACAGTATCTTTAGGGATAAACACATTACAGAAGCTGGGTAATTGTGCAAAATAACAGTAAGAATTTGTAGGTCACTGACTTATCTGCCAAATAACTGAAAAAACAAGGATGAACCCAAGTTGCTTACAACCACAGATGCCCATCAATTTAATGTTAGTAACATTCTGGTGATATTATGTAAGTGTGAAACACCAAAATTCTGGGAGATTTAAAATTGCATATAATCTAGGACATGTCCTTAAAAGCTAGAAAGTCTTTGAATATAGGCACAGACATAGACTCTACTGTTCAAGCACTTAGTTTAGCTAAAGTCATTGAGGTTCATCATCACATGGTTGAGTACCAAGTGAAGAATTTTTTTTTTTGGCCACTGCAACTCATTAAAGTCCTAAAGAAGGAGTATCCACAATGATAAATAGAAGCTATTTTTTGAAGTGATATACAAAACAGTACACTGTATGATGGAATACAAAGTTTATCTAAAGCATAATCCCTGATAATTCCCAGGATTTACAATTTTAAAAAGAATATAATATGGGGATTAACATTTCCTAGCTGTGTGACCCTGGATAAATCACTTAATTCCAATTGCCTCTGCAAAAAAGAAAAGAAAAAATGTAATTATAATATATATGCAAATATATAGGATATCCAGTAGTCTTAATATAGTTTTAAGCTATTAAAACCATCAAAACTTTAATACAGAAACTATTAAAACTCAAAACTACATTAAGACTGTTGGGATACTTTATAAGTTCACAGCAGTTGAAATATAAATTAGAATATAATTACAAATCTACAAATGTTTATTAAACATATATTGTGTTAAAAGTAGCCCAACACAATTGTTAACGCTGTAAAGTTATCCATGCATATAACCTGTAAATAAAAGGCTATTAAAAAAAAAAAAAAAAGTAGCCCAACAGGAACAAATAGAAAAGTAATTTCTATCCCCAATACCAAACAAAGTAACAATTTCAAAAGACAAAGGCAGCAGTGGAAAGCAAAAAACTCACTGAAAAGATGGCACCTCATACAGAATTTTAATTTCTTAAATCATGACTTCAAAGAAAGGAACAACAATAAAGGAAGAATAATAATCAAAGCACTCCAAAGTTCAAAGACACAAAATTTTAAAATGGAGGGAGGTAGTAAAGTTCATAGTCTCAGAGAATTTTACAAAGTAAGGGTAATAGGCAAGAAGAACCCAAGATCCTTTAAACAGACTTGTGATTTACTGGAATAGGGAATATACACTGAGAAAACTCCCTTTATCAAAAGAGGCCTACATCTGCTGTACCCATGACCAACTTGAGGAATGGCTTTGTCTAGCATGGCTCAGGAGGCTGTGTTAGGCAGAGGACTTGAACATGGGTTTGTCAGCCTGACTTTAAGCCTCTTTATCTATTACACTAAGTAAATGTCAAGTAATTTTGGGGGAAAAGGGGTGAAAGTATTGCAATGAGAGGATGTGGAGCATGCCTCATATAAAGGTAGCAACTGAGCTTCACCTTGAAGGAAGCCAGCGAAAACAGTAGAGATGAGTCAGGAGTGCATTCTGGGTAAAGCATCTGTTCAACTATCAAACACACAGATCTGAAAGGTCTCCGGAGCATAGGGCTAAGTCCTGAGGTATAAAGGATTGTTTTACTAATGCTCTGGCTCCCCTTGTATAATTCCTGATATGATTATCATAGATATCTGTAATGGGCTGAAGCTGAGCAAATGCACTGAGGTCCCAGCACTTGAGGCTAATTAGCAATTGGACAATATTAATATATGCTTGGAGAAAGAATGGCCCCGCCCATTATCTGTGCAAGTTTGATGTGTTGTATAGGAGATTGTGTAGAAGTTTTGGTGGATGGAGTGTGAGAGCCAGAGGCACTACTGGCCAGATTCGAGTAATGACTGCTCTCATTTCGTGTAGCCATTCCTCTTCACCTTTACAAAGAATAAAGATCAAGGATTTTCCCTTATCCTGACTCTGGCTGATTTTACAATACGCTGGGTGCTAAACACGGTCATCATATATATTAATTAGTCAGAGACTCAATTAGCTTTCAGAAAGGGCTACTTATTTACTCAGTTGGGTAATAAGAAGAGTTGGTACAAATCAGCCCCCCCCACCCCCAATCTGTGACATATTTACCCATAAGTACATAGAGGATCCAGGAGAAAATGGCCTCTAAGTCCTTTCACAGGAATCTTCAAGATGTTTCCCCTAAGGTATAGTATAACTTTTCTACTAGATTCATTGTGAAATCTGGAATCTGCTTTCCTAAATTCATCGAGTCTAACTTTGGTTCCTGATGCAGACAAGTACTGCTATCAGTTATTCAGGGGATACAGCTAAGACATTATCTTAGTGGAAGAGAATGAGGACAGGGCCTAGAGTTCCTCATTCTTTCTCTCTTTTCCCCTCTCTAACCCCAGGGCCTTGAATTTTTATCTGAAGAACCATCTCCCTGATTTTATACAGGCCTAAAAAGGACATTATCAAGTCTTTCACCCAACTATCACATGCCCAGACCTTGTTCACATTAAGTGACCGATGAAGGATGAAGAGATGTTCAAACTTGATGAATGTTTTAGGGTTAAACTGGATGGAATTATTTGTGCTTCCTCTTACAATGCATAATGGATACTTTTTATAAAAAATATCAGAATAAAGAATACATGAAGAACAATGTGAAATAAGGAGCTATTATTTGCAGGGCTTTAAATATGAAACTGAAGAGTTAGATTAGAATATTGATGTAGAAGGATGTACTTTAATTAAAAGAAAAAGGATACATGAGGTATTTAGAGAAATAAGTAACATTATTTCATCTGATGAAATACAGGCACTGCATTTGGCTAAAGATCACCAGAGAAAGAAACAGAAGTATTACTACCATTAAACATACTAAAATTCACCTGGACAGAAAAATGAAATAAATGAATAACTCGAGGAATGGTCCACGATCTTGAAACAGAAGCACGACATAATCATATGGGAGATTTGACCATCCAAACATTTGCTGGAACTGTCTCTGCAAAATGCAAAACTGCTAATAATTTCCTGAAATTTAAAAAAAAATGGAGGAATTAGGAAAAGGATTTGTTCCCTTGAATTTTGTCAAGATGGAAGAATTGATTGTTGGGATGAAAATGACAGGAACCTTGAGATGATGACTTAGGAAAAACTTAAAAATCTTAGGATTTCTGATAAAGGAGAAGAGAATAGCTGGAAATAATGTGTTATGCAATCTATATTTAAAAGGACTTTTAAAAAAAGGATAGATAAGAATCTATATTCTAAAATTATAGCAAGAAAATTAAGTTCAGGAATGATGAGAAGTTCTTCAGGACAACAACAAAATAACTCTAATGTAAAAAGGAAAGTAGTTTTAAGGCTGATAATGCACAAAGAACCCATTAACTAACAAGTTTTTAAAAAGACCTGTTTCTGTATTCCTACCAAGCACACTACTTTACAAATAATAGATAATTGATAACTCATTGTTGTTGAAGGACTCTAAATATCAGGCTGTTTAAATTTTACCTAGTAAGAACAGGATATCTGTATAGATGGTCAGAATGGGCAGAAGTGACAATCAAATCTGCACATTGGTCAGATGAATCTGGTAGTGGTGCAACAATGAAGAAGAATGAAGGTGGGAAGATATTAAAAGAGGTCACTGCAGTATTCTAGGCTTATCCTAAGGTGGGGTTGCATTAGGAACAGAGCAACAAAAAAGAAAGCAGGAGTATAATGCATAGAAGTTAGTCACTAATTGGATGTGAGAAGAAAAAGAAGATTAAGAATCAAAAAAATCAGCTCAGTATTAGTCACATACCATGTGCTTATCCAAACTCTTACAGCAAATCAAAGGGCATCACTGATGACTCATTGCAGCATGGACATGAACCTGAGTTCAAAAGCAAAGCGTAAGTTCTTACTAATCTTACTTATGGTGGATTATATGTCTATTGTGCAAAGACAAGACTAAGTTCAGAAAGGCTAATCAATAAGTTGGCCTGGGAGAGGTGTGAATTATTCTGACTATATATACTTTAAGAAGATTTACTAAATGACTTATGACATTGCTACTTGTGTTCTTTTCAAATTAGATTCTCAAATCCCTCCAAAGCCCTTTATATTCCTTATCTCATTTCAGTTTTACAACTACCCTGTCAGGTAGACAGTTTTACAGGTGAAGAAACTGAGACTCATAGATTCAATGATTTCCTCAGTGTTATACAGCTAGTGTGTGAACCAGGATTCAAATTCAGGTTTTTCTTGCTCCAAGTACAGTATAATACCTAATAGTAGTAGTAATGATATGCCAAAGTTCCCTTTTAATGTTGTGACCCAATTTCTCCAATTGTCCTATTTAGTTATTCTGCCTTAGGTTATAACCTTTCACTCTTAATGTTTGAGATAAAGATTTTACAGACATTGCTTCTTAATGTTTGACAAGATAAAGGTTTATCCATTTTAGATGTCATTAGAATATCAGTAACCTCCCTCCATTAGGTTATCCCCATCTAGGTACCTCCATTATGTCACTGTTCTTGTTATTCTATAAAAAGCTTCCTATCCCGATACTCGGGGCTAGTCTCTTTGAGATGATAGTCTCCCCTGGGATCACCCATGGATCCATTGGTCCCAGTATTTCTCTCCATTTAATAAACTATTGAATTGGTCTCTAATCTCTTGTCTTGATCAGTTTCTGCGGCATTACAGTAATAGAAGTACCAGTAATAGAAGTAGCAATGGCAACATTAGCACTTAATATTTATATGGCTCCTACTATGTGATAAATGCTTTGCAAATATTATTTCATTTGATCATCACATGAACCCTGAGAGCTAAGTGGTGTAATGATTCCCATTTTATAGCTGAGGAAATTGAAACAAAGTGACTTATCCAGAGTCATAATGATCAAGTTTGTCTAAGAATGAATTTGAACTTAGGTACTTCTGACTTCTGGCCCAGTATTCCATCTACACCACCACCTAGCTGTCTCTCTAAAATATACTTACTCTAAATAAGACAGGTAGTCATTCTTACAATGCAAGTTAGTCATCTGGACAGTCATCTGCCGGGGATGCTTCTCAAAGTTTAAAAATAAGTCTCAACACAGTAGGAAGTCAATTCTCTAATTTTAATTAACAAATTAAATTTTCAAGAAACACAGCAATTTGTAGAAAGTACTCATGGCTGAAGATGGAGAGATGAGATGAGTAGCTTTACAATGAACATATTCACTGGAAAACGGTGTCCAGGGAAATTTTATGAATGATTCCTTAGAATGAAAACATGACATGAGAGTTGATGGAAGGAAACCTCATATCGTGTTTCCATTCTAAAAATAGTCAAGACTATTTAGGCAAAGAATAGAGATTAAGGAAACATGTTACAGTCCCAGCTCTCTATAACATATTAGCCCACAAAACTGCAGGGGCAAAACACTCACTGTAGAATAAGGGGAAAACATTTAATTAAGAATCAAGAGTGGGATTCTGATTCTGTCACTAACTCATTATGTGACCTCGGCAAGTTATAGCAAGTCCCTGGGCCAGTTTTGGCTTTTGTAAAATAAGGAGGCTGACCCAGATCAGGGGTGCTTAATTTGGAGACTCCTTTAGGAATCTAAGGATATATTTCAGGAGGCTCATGAATTTAAAAGGAAAAAACTAACACCTTTATTTTTTTAATTTAATTAAAAAAAAAAAAAACCATTGCTTTATGAATCATGTTGGAAGAGAAAAATCAGAACAAAAGGGAAAAACCACAGGAGAGGAAAAAACAGGAAAAAAAAAAGTGAACAAAGCACATGTTGATTTACATTCAATATCCATAGTTCTTTTTCTGGATGCAGATGGTGTTTTCTATCCAAAGTTTATTGGGATTGCCTTGGATCACTGAACCACTGAGAAGAATCAAGTCTTTCATAGTTGATCACATATTCTTTCTGTTACTGTGTATAATATATTCCTGGTTCTGTTTGTTTTCCTCAGCATCAGTTCAAGTAAATCTTTTCAGGCTTTTTAAAAATCAGTTTTTTCATCATGCTTTATAGAACAACAATATTCTATTACTTTCATATACCATAACTTATTCAGCCATTCCCCAATTGATGGGCATCTATTCCCCCAATTCTTTGCTACCATAAAAAGAACACCTTTATTTCAATATAATTTGGTTCCTTTGAAAGCCTATATATTTTGTTTTATGCATTTATATAACATTACATAAATAGCATTACACAAATAAATTCAATTCTCTTAGAAGAACTTCATGGGATTTCTGGACTGCCAAAAAAGTCCAGGAAAGAAAAATGGTTAATAAAGCCTGGAAAAAATAATTTCTAGGGCTCTTTCCATTTAAGGCAGAGAGAATTATAAGACATTAAAATGATCATTTTCAGACAACTACTTTCATTGAATAATCATATTAGTCTAATAGCAGAATCTCCTTTTCTTAAATCTAGCATGCATAAGAATGTGTGGCTCTAAATGATTTTAGTGTGGCTCTGTCTGTTTTCTTCTACTTGAAGGTGCCTGCCACACAACACAAATGTGGCGTTCTAAATGTTGGCCCTTGGGGCATTTCCAGACTGTAGTTGGAGGTTTTTAATATTCTCCCTGCCCACCCCCCAATA